>NC_044194.1:19834019-20165805 GCF_900880675.1 Sparus aurata | reverse complement strand
AGCAGCTTTTACATCTCCTCTCTGAAAACGACGCCTGAGCTTTGGAGGAGAGAACAGTGAAAAACTCTCTATATGCATTCCTATTTCACAACCCAAACCTACAACATATAACAAATACGGTCACACCTTTGACCTCCTGTAGGCTCGCGTTTCAAGTCAAACAAAGCAGCAATGCAGTGTGTGGGCTGGAGGTAAGGAGTCAGGCCACTGTGACAAATGCTGGGGCTTCGGCCAACGCACTGACATGTAATTCTATTACAGCTGGAAACGAGCTTCAGTCCTCTGCACAGGGACACTTAGTGCCTGATGGAGTGGTGGAAAGTTAAAGAGCCAAGGGAGGATATTAGAGAATCCAGATTGGTGGATGGGTAGGAAGGATGTTTTTAACTGAAAACTGTGTGCAGTTACAGCGGCAATACAATAATGTATATTATCTTATTTATCCTTTATCATTACCTTTTACTTTTATATTTATCATTTATCTGTTGTTTATTTTTTCAACCACTTGTATTGCACTTTTATATAGAATTTGTTGTTTGTCGATAGTGTAAGTGAGCAATGAAACACAGGAAATGTACTACTAGTACCGCTTAATGTAAATAAGCTACTAAACGTTCACTACTGCCGCTGCTAATACGACCTGCCGCTGTTAATACGACCGCACTTCGGCCTCACGTTTTATTCAAGGTAACTTTTTCTATCATCACAACTCTTTAACCTGTTAAGAACTAGCCTCTATTTGGTGTCTCCTTTTGATAATTAACAGGGTGTGTATCTGCAAGAAAATGGCCCAGATGGAACACTTGAAATATTTGTTCAGATGTTTAAGTATATATGTCACCATTAAATGAAGATGGCACACAACATATATATATATATATAATTTTTTATTGAATTTATAATTTTAGAATAAATATCCCTGAGGAATGACGCAGCTGCAGCTCCACATCTCTAGCAAACCATAGCAAAACATCTGAACATTACCTCTGCCAACTTTAATGCTAATAAAGGGATTTAGAACAAAATTAGAGAGGTTTTAGTGCAGAGTACTCAGGCAGAATCTCTTTTAGAGCATTTTGGAACAAACTATAAATTTCACTTTTATGTTACCACATGTGCCCCAATTGGGCTCTACTCGGGCTTAACAGGTTAACTGTTGAAGAGTTTAAGAACAAATGAATGTTAAAAGGTACATGATCTACTGAAGATGCTAAAATACGATTGGTTGCAGCCACTTACAACGCTTGACACTCAAATGTACTTTGTACTTACTTATGGCCATGTTACCTTGATTTATGACAATGATATTGGCAAATTTTCAGTATGCTTAACAGTGCTCCAACTTCACTTAACAAATAATAACATGATATATGAATAACAAATTAATAGGTAAAACCATACTAATCATTTGAGACGGAACAACAGTTAATAGAAAAAATGAAGTAACAGCTTCTCGCTTTCACCACAGTCCCATCAAAGTCATAAAGCCTGACTGGAAAGCTCAGCTAGCTCAATACTAATATTCCATTTCTTCCACTGGGGTCGTACAGAGGCAACCTGTCAGGAGCCGGGCTTAAGATTTAAGATAGTTTGCAGTTTATCATCAGCCTGCCTGCTCCCCCACCTCTCTGCTTCAGGTCTGAGCCGTCTGGGAGGTCCTGTCTTTAGTTTCCACCCTATCAATATGGCCGCCAGGGCCTGTCATCGGGATGAAATAGAAACCCCGGGCCAATCAAGGTTAGAGGGATTAAATGACCGGTGGACGGGTTGACATTGTTTTTTTTCCCCTTTCCTCACAAAGCCATTATTCTGGTGGGATCTGTGATTTGGTTTTACTGTTGACTGGGACAAATAGCACCAGTCGAGCAGAGACGGTATATGTGTTGACTGAGAGAGGAAACAAATGATTTAAATTTTGTGGGTACAGGTGGAGACTACTATCTATGTGAGTGCTGTATTGGAGATTCAACAACAGTTTCTGCTGGCATGTTAAAAAACAAGAAGTGAGAGCAGATAGAACACTGGTTTCTGCAAAATCTCTTTCATCATTCTCCAAAATTGTACTGATGTGTAATCAGTATAAATAGACGATCACCTCCTATGTGCATAAGTGACCAAACTGAGAAGGAAAGCTGATAGTTTGCGGTGTTAACTTCATGAAGGGCAGAGGGCTATTTCAGACAGCCACCTGATATATCCCCAGCTTCCACAGGAAATGAAGACTGTTCTAGTGTTGAGTTTCTGAGACAAAGAAGATATCAGTGAAGAGATATAGATTTGAAATCTTATCTCTCAAACAAGGGGGATTATGGCTCTCAATTTATGGCTTAACCACGGCACCCTGGGTTCCTTAAAATTCTTTATGTCTTCCTTTTAAATAATTTCGCTGAAGAAAAAATAAATTGTAAATGAGCAGACTGGTTCAAACTGATTTTAACATGGATTATGTGTCCTTCCATCTGAAATTGCTTCCTGCTGCTGTTACCATTGAAGGGGATCCTCTTAAAGGATACACATTATGCTCATTTCAAGCTAATAGTTTCATTTTGTGTTACCAACAGACTAGGTTTACATTACTCCATAAACACACTAGTTTTCTCATACTTTGCTATGGCACCGTGTTCCCCCTCTGTTTTGGATCCAGTCTCTTTAAGGTCCCCTCTCCCAAATACCCGGGCTCTCTCCTGATTGGTCAGCTCACACATGCCTGAGCCAGCACTGCTAACAACAACAGAGCATGTGGTAGCTGGTAATCATAAAGTATGCAAATATGTGACATGGTGATGTAGTGTGATGTCACAAAGTCACAGAATTAAAGGTGGGACTCCTGATGAGCCATTTGAGGAGCAGTGAGACAGGAGCACCTGTTGGTGACCTTGTTAACTTTCAAGATCTTTTACATGCACAAGAACAATTATAAAACACTGAAGGTGAGGAAGAAAACTAAAAAGCATTGTAGGTCTCCATGAAAATGTTCGAAATCAATGTTGATGAATTCCACTGTCACATCCTCAAACTAAAATCTAACATAAAGGAGAACCTTGGATAACATCTAACATTGGGAGCATGTCAGAGATGTATTAACTACATGACATTAACCTGACCAAAACCTGTGGTGAGTAAGCCAACATTTCAACAGCCCGGATATAATAAAACCCAAACAGTAAATAACCCACAAATCTCTGCTTCCTGTGTCTCCGCTCACCTCTCATTGTGCTCCTGATACACCAGACGGGATTTCTCTAGCAGGTACTTCTCAACATAGGCTCTAAAGATAAACAAACACACAAGAAAACAAAGTCACATACATTTAAAAAACACATTAAGATATTGACTGAAAATTATTTGAAGAAGGTCAAGTTGCAGACTCATGTCTCATAAAGGAAAATTACCATAAAAACAGACAGGAGGGACAGTTACGAGGCAGAGTTATAATTGTGTTTTTAATAATTGGTGAAATGAGACTTATTAACAAGTCTCAAGATAACCTAATGGCTGATATAATTCAGTTTCCTTCCTCACATGAGGAAATTAAGTGCTATGAATAGCAGTCCTAAATTTACAATCAGGGTCCAATTAATGCATCTTAATCATATTATTAACTGAGGTATTCAAAGATTAGACCATTTCATTTTCACAGACACAACATGCAAATTAATTATTTACTCTAACAATTTGATGTGACCAATGTGGGATATTAATCAGTAGCTATTTTTAGCAATTCATTAAACAGTAAGTACTAGGTTAGTTTAATTCAACTTAATGTGGCCCTTTAACAACCTCATTCTGGTCCCTATGATTTTTTATTGTAGGCCGACTTGCCCATTTATTAGTTATGTCTGTTGATAAGCATAAAATGACTTATTTTATCAAAAGTTTTATCTCAAGTTGTGCATTCCTTTGACATTTAATTAAATTCCAAGTCAGACACAGGGAAATTAAATAATAAGTAGTTATTAGATCAGCATGTGCAGCTGACTAAATGTTATGTTTACTTATACGTGAATCATGCACCATCTTCTACACGTGTGCATTACGTGTGTGAGTCTCACCCTCTGACGGTGCCACTCTCCTGGTAGTTGACCTGGATGAACTTGCCGAAGCGACTGGAGTTGTTGTTGTGAGCCGTCTTAGCGTTCCCAAAAGCCTGGTGAGAAAACAAAAGGAGACAACTTCAGTTCAACACATCGGCATGCAGACAGGTGATAACTGACAGGTACACATGTCAGCTGGTGTCCTTTTACCTTTATGCACAGAAGTAAAATAAAAAGACGCGTAGCTGTTTTTTTTATAAAGAAATAAACATGTGAAGGGGAAAGGCTATTCTATTAATGTATTCCCAAAATTCTTCTACATAAGTGACAATCCAAATAAAGAAGCTGACTTTAACTTTGCCAAATGAACAAGGAACTTCATGAAAGGAAACACCCATTGAACAACTGTTTTGACGTCTTGGTGTCCTGAAGCTGCGTGCAGTTCACAGTGGTAGTAGTGACAATGACAGCATCGACGGGTGTCAATTTAACATCACCTCAGTGTCAATATTGGCCACACAGGGCACATATATCATCTAATAACATACTTCCCATTAGGACTGCACGAAAAATCGTTAAAAAATCACGATCTCGATTCACACATACACGTGATCTCATTTCCACACATAGCGATTCTGAAGCATTTTATATCTCGAGCTGAATCACAAACAAATGCTCCTATTTTCCTCCCGGATTTTTTGAAGCGCCCTCAAACGTAGCACTTGATTCAGTGGAGGAAGCCCACCTGCAGTTGAGTGTTTGGAAGGAGTGAGAGTGAGAAGCCGTTTTTAGACAGGGCAGCAAGCCGCCAATCTGCCCGTCCTTTTGGCGGCTAGGTCCGTGGTTTTAGACAGAGGGCGGCAAATTGAGGGTTTGTTTTGCTCCGCCGATTTGCCGCCTCGCCGCCTCGCCTGCTAGATGGGCAACTGGACAGCCGCTGAAATCCGGGAGATGCTAGCGTCTCCTGGATCTCTAGCTTGTTGTTGTAGCGCAAGCTAGGAACGGTCGCTACTTTCAAATTAAAAGCCCCCCGCTAAGAAACCAGTTCTAAACTCCAATGGGGTGCAATGTAAAGCTCTTATTTTGAAGACAAATTCGTTGTCAACTGTTCACAGCCCAACTTCGAGCTTCACGTCACGTCACATGGTTTTTGGAAAAGGAGGAATAATACGCCTCTGTTTTAGAAAGCCGACCACAGCAGCTATCACATATCACCTAGCCAAGGATACGGCCCCAATAAACACTGTACAACATGAGGGATTAAAGGATGCCCTCTCATCTTGGAGACTTTTTTTTTTCTTTTTTTTTTACTTTTGTAAAAATAATTTCTCATCCAATGATAGAACTTCAACAAAACAAAAAAAAACATTGCTTTGCATACTACAATGTTTTTTTTTTGTTTTGTTCAAGTTCATCAGTGCAATAAACATTTTGTGAAAAAAATCGTGCCAGAGAATTGTGATCTCAATTCTAAGCAAAAAAATTGTGATTCACATTTTTTCCAGAATCGTGCAGCCCTACTTCCTATAATGATAAAGAAATTGTTTTGCCTTCTTAAGGTTTGGCTCTTACAAACAGCTCCAGAGCATATTAAGTAAATCTAGATCAAGATGCAACAACTGGCTACAACTTACTTTTGCCAAAGCAGAAAGAAAAACTACCAATTAACAAGCAATAGCAAAAAACAGAAGTTTTATAGTTTTACATGGTCTTAAAAATACTGTATTTTTACATTCAGGTTTTATGATGGGAACCGAACTCTGAACCGAAGTGAAAAAATGTGTGAGGAGGAGAGGGAAAAGCTACCAATCACAGTACTGTACCAGAGGTCATGAGGCTCAGGAAGGGGCCCGCAGTAGGCACACAAAAACACACACATGCACACACACACACGCACGCACACACTAACTCGCTCTCAGACACGTCAACCGTGCACTAAACTGCCAAATTCCTATAAAGGCAAACACACTGCAGAGCCGAAAACAGACACAGTAACAACTCGTGGGAGTATGTGGGCATTTCTGCCAACACACACACACACACACACACACACACACACACACACGCACACACACACACACACACACAAACTAACAGGGAGTCCATCATTAGGGGCCCCTGGAGGACACATTCAGGTTCTTATTAGGAGTCTGATGGCCCCAGTGGAGCTGGGGAGAGGAGAGGAGAGGAGAGGAGAGGAGCCAAAAAGGATGAGAGAAAACAAGAAAGGAAACAAAAGAGGAAACAAGAGAGGACACAAAGCAAGAGGACGAGAGCGGAGGAGACTAGGAAAGGATAAAACAATGACAAGGGAGGAAACAAGGCGAGAGAAGTAGAGGAGACTAGCAGAGGAAAAAAAACAAGGATAGGAAACAAGAGAGGAAGCAAGTGGACGTGCAGAGGAGACTTCAAACAGAAAGGGTTTTTTTATCAATATGGCAAGTTTTTCCTCAGTCGAATCGAGGGTCTAAGGACGGAGGATGCCATTTCACTGTACAGTTTGTAAAGCCCACTGAGACAATGTGATGAAAATTGTTTAATGAGAAAGGAAGGAAATGAGGAGAGGATAGAAAATCAAAAATAAGTGAGATATGAGATTAGGAAAATGAGATGAAGAAGAAGAGTAACAAAGAAAGAAGGAGGAATGAGAGGAGGATACGGAGAAAAACACAAGAAAGATAACAGGAGGAGCGCCTACATGTAGCGTGAGAGAGACAGAGAAAAACATATTTCCACATTACAGTTCACCGAAGCAGGGGTGAAATTTCAGGCTGATGCAATCAGTATTTTGGAGTTATCATAAATGACTAAATAGGAAACAGCAGAGAGGGGGGGAGGATGAGGAAGAGTCTGGGAGAGAAGTGGGCGTCAGATAATTGACTGTGGCTGCTGGGTGAATGCTACAGCTCTGGAATAACACGGTTAATAAAGTAAGATCCTGCTCCTGAATCAGCCTTCCCAAACTCCCCCAAACACCGCCAACCTGACACACATTTAACCAGCCAATCAGGACAAACGACAGCAACAAAGAAACAAATACGATGGCATTTCTTGTTTTCTATGCACATCTATCCCTTTTCTCTCCATTCTTCTCTCCTTCAAATCCATCCATCTTTCTTTTTCTCTCCACCAGATCCCCATTGTGGTTTTCTCAGATGAACCACAGAGTGAATGCAAGCGCGGACCAGCAGCGAGATCTACTTCAATTCCCCCAATCCAAAATGTAAATCGAAACTGCAATTTACATGATAATGACAGAGCTTTCATCCCTAATCATTTCTGGATATAAGAGTCCCTTTGTGGCTAAATGTTTCCAGTTTTGAGTTTTAGAGGAAAATCTGCTTCCTGAAATGATTGAGTGAAATGAGCCCGGCTCTAATGGAAACTGTCAATGACAATCAAGCCGCTGCTGGCAGCAGAAACAGAGAGAGAAGATACACGGGGAAGATATTCCATGTATGTTTGTGAGTACAGGAGGATGTATGGACTGTATCTGAGCTCATAATACATGCACCTCTGTTTGTGTCATGTGTGGGTGGTGTGTGTCTGTATGCGGGTGTGTGTGTGTGTGTGTGTGTGTGTGTGTGTGTGAGAGCATCTGTGAGAGAAAGAGATTAATGAGCAGGGCAGGAGTGTCTGGATGATTTAGCGGTGAACTCTGCTTCATGGTCAACGCCTGCTGTGACCACAGCACAGGAAAACACACACTGTGAATCAGTGATTACTCTCTGTGTGTGTGTGCGTGTGTGTGTGTGTGTGTGTGTGTGTGTGTGTGTGTGTGTGTGTGTGTGTGTGTGTGTGTGTGTGTGTGCGTGCGTGCGTGCGTGCGTGTGTGTGTGTGTGTCTGCTAAACATATGGATAAACCAGAGGTGATGGAGGGGGAGACAAAAGGGAGTGCATGAGAGAACAAAAACATGTCACTGTATATCATTGTGGTTATCGCAAAATTAAAGAAGAAGAAGAAGAAGGTGAAAACAAAGACCAAAAAGAAGAAGAAGAAGAAGAAGAAGAAGAAGAAGAAGAAGACAAGCTGTCAATTATCAGTATATGAAAAAAAATCTCTATAGTGCATCCTTAAATAAATGTGTAGAAACCATTTTTCTACACATTTCTCTTGTTTGGACTTGGTCTACATTTTTGACCAGCAATAATGTCCAGTGTTAAGGATTTAGTTAGATTTAGCATCTAGCAGGGAGGTTGCACACTGCAACCAACTGAACTTCCCTCGTCTCACCCTCCCCTTTGGAGGCTGCTATTGGTGCAGCATGGTGGACTCTTGTGGAAGACGACCTGCTCCTTCTGTAGATATAAAGGCTCGTTCTAAGGTAACCAAACACACTGATACTTATACACGAATGAAAACATAATTTCAGCCAATATATACTTCCAAATCCTTCTCACTGGACCTTGACAAGCATAGCAAACTGTTATTTCACCTGTCACATGTAGCCTTGAGGAAATAAAACAAAACACAGAGTGGACACATTTGCAGGTCTCATGGACTTAAATCACTCAATTGTCATTTCAATTTGAAACTCAACATGACTCAATACAAACGGAATTAACCTCGGCCTTCACACTGGATAGCCTGTGGTGCCATATGGAGACTAAATAACCAACTTAAGTGTGCTAAAAACAGCTCCACACATTGCCGGCCATATGTTAGATTTGATGTTGAAGCAAATGTGCTGACCCCAAGGCTTAATCCTGCTGTGACTTTATGTGTATGTGTGTGTGTGTCTAAATCCAAATGGCAACACTGGCTCGATACTGACAGTATGCTAATGTATGCTTATGCACTGTGTTAGCCCCTCTGGGCTCTTCCACGCTGTCACATTACGTTACATTATGCCAGTTGTTTCCTCTGCCGCTGCGGAAAAATCTCCTCAGCCTCCGAGGAAGCAAGCTGTGGTGTTGCTATTTCAGAACAGGATTCGGCGAGCTAGCTAGCCCATTAATTAGCATTTCAGGACCTTCTTTAAAGCAGGGTCTAAAATCAGCTCAAACACTAATGCTAATAACCTGGTGCTTTCTTCTGTTTCCCTCTTTGTCTGCTTCCCTCAGCAGAGCTGTAGTGTTTCTCTAAACACTCTCAAAAACCATTTGGTCCTAGATTGTGAAAAAAAAGTGTAGACCTGCCAAAACCTCTGCTGGGCTAGCTTCCATTAGCTAGTTTTCTGTGTTTCACGGGGTGCTGAGTGGTTAAAATTATTGATGCTGGCTGCAGCACCCTGATGTCCAGGTGATGGTGACTGCTTGTTTCAGCAGTTTCTTTGTTTCTGCCTCTGTGAATATCCAGGTCAGAGGGAGCCGACGTCATGCAGGGGACCTGCGTGAGACATCTCAAGACGATTTTAGTAGACCGATGCCGTTTTGTTTGGACCAAATGTTAGCTAGGTAGGGTAATGTAAACATGGCCACCAATATTATAATATTGGAGATGATGTGCAATATAACTAATAATCTCTAGTGTAACAGGATATTTCAGTCAATGCACAGCAGGTGAAATTAATATGAAAAATGTATAAGGCAGGCATACAATTCAACATATGGAGAGTTTCCAAGGATTATTGAATAAACATACTTAAACTTAAATATTGCATTTCATTCAAGGAAATTCATATTGTATCCTATAATTAGTATTCAATTACATAGTTATTTCCTGAAAACGAGCAATTTTCTCGGGTGCTAACACTTAAGCATTAAGCTGAAGCATAAAACATTCCCTACATTTTTACATGCTATTTAATTAGTTTCTAAGCCAGCTGTCAATGCTGAAAAATCTTCAAGCCATTACTTTATCTCGAGACAAGAGAAGCTGCTTTTTGTTATGCTAGCTTTACGTTAGCTATGCTTGCATGTGTTCTGCTAGACTATAAAAAGCTTACAATACTGTCAACATTTTCAGCTAAATATTTACAAACTGTACTAGCGAGTAAAATTTGTACAGTTCTTAATTAATCAACAACTTTATCTTCAAACAGGAAATACTGCTTCTTTCAGTTATGCTAGCTTTTCATTAGCTAAAATAGCCTCTATCCTCCATCTCTTTCACTGCCCTTTTTGACAAAGCTTACAAACAATACTATATCTATATTTTTGCCAAGTACGCACACAATGTACTAGCAGGTACATTTTTTTTTTTTTACTCTGCATGACAAAACACAGTAGTGTGTCTCATATTTTCATTTATTGTTCCAAGAACAAACTACAAACCAGAAACCACGGCTCTGCTTTCAGCCTGTGGGCATCCAGACAGCAGCACACAGCAGTACAGCTGCATGTATGTGTCAGTCAAGCTTATACGCACACACATCTCCTATGTAGCGACCACACGCTGAATGATTTTGGTGGCAGATACAGTAAATGCCATCACTTAAAGACACACTCACACTCCAGATCACATTAACCTCATTTGCTGCTTCATTAAACAAGTATTACACGACAGGAGTAGACTGCCAAGTTACACCGCCAATACGCATGAACAGTTGCACATGTCAAACTGAGCTTTTGACAGCTTCATCACTGACAAAGGAAGGAAATACTTGCACAGGCAGATACACTTTCGCTGCAATCACGACTTCAAGTGTCAAACAAATTAGGATTCAGTGTCAAAAACTCTGAAGCTCTTTCGCAACAACAAATGACTAACAGAGAGAATAAATAGTTTTCATCTCTCAAAAAGCATTCAAGAATGTTTCCAAGAATCCATCAAGGGATTTGCTGTAAGTGTGTTACTGCCCTGTCCTCTAATCAAAGGCTTCCTCTTTCAATAGTTGGACTGCTTAGTGCTGGTTTACTCCAGAGCGGCTAATTTCAGCCCAGTGGGCCATTATTAAAGCAGACGTCTGCCCTGCTCCGTTTCTAAGCATATAGTGGCATGAAAACACAGAAAGAGACAGTCGGAGGAATGTGGAAGGTAAGACTGCCTAAACTCAGTTAATCTACTGCATAGGCTGACAAATACTTATACATGCTACTGTGCAAAGAACAAGTAGCCGGCCTTCTTCTCATATGTAGTGAATGTGGGTTGCACAAAAGGAAGGTTAACTGGCAATCCATTTACATTATACTCTAAATACCTGATCAAAGTCATGTCTTGTTTTGTTGTTAATTTGCAAATAATCCAGTTGTCTTCGCAACAATAAGCTGAGAACACCAGGGGGGAAAGCTGGCCATTGCCACCTTTAGGGACAGCAACAGGATTTTAACCACACAGCCTGTAGTTCTAACAGACTGTGTTAACTTGTGACCTGTACTCTAACCACTCGATTATTAACAACCCTGGCACAGTTGAAGGCATTTAAGGGGCACTACGTAGTTTTGGAGAAGAAATTCAAGCTCAGAATTTGAAGATTTATGATCTCAATGAGGTAAAAATACAAACTCAGAAATAATTATCTTTTCCACAAGGGAATAAAGAAGCTGTTCTCAGAGGAGAATAAGGTCCCCAGAACACTGTTTGAAGCTAGAAAGGTGGCAGGGTCCGCCACATACAGTAAAACAGTATGATATTGTGTTGTCCTCTAAGGTCAGTTTGTTTATTCAGTCATGGAAATGAAGACACTTCGTTTATTTAGTTTGTTGAAGCAAAAAATGCACCTTTAACATTTTTAAAAGTAATTGGTTCTTATTGTTTACCAAGATTTAAAACACTAATATACTGATAAAGGTGAAATCAATCATCCAATCAACCGTGTGTAAAGTTTGTGGATACAGTGAAAATGCTTGCTGCTTTACCCACTCTGCCACGGAGCAGCAGGGGTCGTCAAATTCAGCTCAAGGTCTGAAATATCTGACCCAAGATTTAACGCCAGCTTGACTTAATGAAGCGGTTCAACCAAGGGCTAAATCCCAACATGCAATGCCCTTAACACTTCAAGATCGAAACCATTCATCACAGGAGTCAGACTCATTTGTCATCATCACTATTCATTCCAGCATACAAATAAACTTTTGTTTTGACTGTCTGAGTTGAGGTGAGCTGAGATGTCTGTGCCAATCATGTCGTAACCTTGGATCCATTTCATCACCTCTGTCTCTTTCCCATCCATCTTTCCTTCCCTGTGTTGTGCTTTACAGCATCTGGGGCAGCAGAAATGCCTAAAAAACAATCCTTCACAATGATTTCATGCTGTGTGGATTCTCCCCAAGAGGGCCGTCCGAGTCTGCTTTTAGACCCAGAGGGGTTTTTTTTTTAGGGCTTTACCACTTCCACATTCACAGCAGCTCTCAGCGAGATGACATCACATCGCATTCCTACGCTCGGCTCAGCAGGTGTAGCCGGCTTCACATGGCAGGTTGGGAAAACAGAGTGTGTGTGTGTGTGTGTGTGTGTGTGTGTGTGTGTGTGTGTGTGTGTGTGCGTGTGTGTGTGTGTGTGTGTGTGTGTATTTGTGTGTGGTTAGAGTAGAGTAGCTTTAGTGCCAGCCATTCCTCTAGGTGTGCGGTCAGGCTTGAAAACACTGGCGCAGGAGAGCAGGTGCTTGTGTGAAGAGCTCTGCCCTTCGTAGCAGAGAGCTGTGACATTCATAAGATGTGACAAATGACGACATTATGTGAGTGTGTGTGTGTGTGTGTGTGTGTGTGTGTTTGCATTCAGCTCAAGTGTGCTACATCCTTAATCTGAATGTGTAAACTGCTATTACCTGCATCTGGACGTCCAAAAGCCCTCATTAACTGGGCTAACTGGTGTATGTCGCCAGCAGCTGGGTGGTTGACTCATACAGTAACTGAAGGTTGCAACGCTCCATCCTCTGCCGGCAGACAGGTGCTTTTGTTCCTTCTTAACTGGCCAAAATATGTCTGCAACCGACTGTTATTTTAACTATGGGTTAATTTGTCCTTTGTTGTTTTTACATCATGGCTAAGTCAACAAAACTTTAAAAAAAAGTGAAAAACTCACAAGTTTGACCAAGTTGATGTCTTTAAATGAATTGTTTTAAAGTTACACAGACAAAAGCAGCACATCAGTAATTGGTTTGTGATGTTATATGTTTTTAGGTGTCGCCTTATGTGCACGTCACAGAAAATAAAATATCAAAGTGACTAGTAAGTACATTTGTATCAAGCATTTTGTCAGGAAAAGAAAACTGCTGTATACCTCTGAACTACCCAGATCTCTTTATCAACATGTATAAGAATTCAGGACAATGAGTGGTTGTAACTGTGAAATTAAGGATGCTAAATAATGTCTAGAAAGCTGATGAAGTCTCTGCATCTCAACTTTATGACTTTCTTTTAACTTTTCACTCTCGTCTCATTCCTCTCTCTCCGTTCTCATTCTTTCTTTTACTTCAGACACATGGGATGAGCTCTCCTTTCTAGGAAAAAAAGGAAATAAGGGAGGGAAAAGGAGGTGAGGACAGAGTAGGGGGACAGTTACGTAATCCTGACAGGGGCCTCCTTGTAACAGCTGGCATGTGTAGAGAGGAGCGCAGTTAGTTTGGGTGGCGTAGAAACAAAGAAATTCAATACGGTATTTTGACACGGTCTGGAAATACGCACATATTCAAGCAAACATTCGCTAAAGCCCGAGAGTACAACACACACACACACACACACTTTATATGGCCATCAACTTCCTCCATGCTTTTAATAAAAGACCATTACCTTATTTCCTGTTTAAATGTTAACTTACAGTCAACCTCAGTCACAGGCTGAACATTCAGTGCAGCCACTTAAACATAAACTAAATAATTTACAATGATCAATTACTGTCTCTTGTTATTCACCAGCTACACTGATGATTCTTATGTACCTTCAAAAGCTGCAGGAAAAACTGAAAGTCCCAGAAGTAAATATTAATATTTTCTCACCACTAAAATCTCAAACTTTAGTAAAATACAATACATTTTGGGAAGTATGCTAATTTTCTTTCTTGAAGCTATAACTAGGAGATGGTTAGCTTAGCATAAGGACTGGAAACAGGAGGAAACAGCTAGCCTGGCTTTGTCTGAAGATACTTTGTTGATCTTTTACAGGAAATAACATTAAAAAAATAACACATCTATGTGCAGCTATACTAGGCTCAAAGTACTAGAAATAAGTTAATAAAACACCAAAATTGAACCAAAAAAAACTTTAAAAACTTAAAAAAAAAACCTAAAAAAATACGATATTGTACTGTTACTGCTCATTAAACAGTCCGATAGCAGCTGGTAAGAAGCCTTCAGTTAACCTTACCATCAACAGAGTGTTACTGATCTGATGTAAACTATTTGCCAAAAAGTCAAACTATCTCTTTAAAAAATACAATGATGAAGCATCTTACTCCTGTACAAGAACTTCACCATTCCCCTCATGAGCTCATATTTATTGTGTCCTACTGAGCTGCTGTCGTCCTGCCAACGATGATCAACTGTTTATTGGTTAAATGGTACATGAAGTGGGAGTTCATGATGTATTATCATGTACTTTTAACAAGCGTATTTGTTCTAAAGCCTTTCTGCAACACAGGTTCCATTAAATTTGATCAAAAACAAGGATTTAATTGAAGAAATATTGATTATCAAGCATAACGTTTATCACCTACAGAGTTCACTGGTTTCGGCTCTCTGAAGAACCGGCTTCATCGCGGCTGTCCATGTGGCTGCAGTTATTGGCTAATAGTGCAATGCTATTAGGTGACACACTCTGAGCCGGAGGTTCGTTTCATGTGGTGAGCCCGAGCAGTTAACGTCACAGCCTAATGACTGGTGCTCGACATGAAAAACCCTGCTCGCCAACTTTCTTCCATCTGAGTAAATGCCCAGAATTTATTGCCCAATTTGACCACAAAAAGGTTTAAAACTGGACAACTAGCTGATGTTGGCCTGTGGATCTGCAAAAGGGTATAACAGACAAGGCTGTAAAATGTAAAAAGGCTTATTCTGAATATATGTGGTTGAATGTGTGGTTCAGTACAACTGGGTTTTTTTTAATATACTCTTTAGTGGAGAAAGGCAGACTGCAAGTGTGTCTCATGGAAGTGACTGAGATAAAATCAGATAAAGAGAAAATGTGAGACACTAATCCTCATCCAAGCCTACACGACAGAGTAGAAAAAAAACATAAAGTCATTTGTATGTGCAGCTGAGGGAACTCTTTGCAGAGAGAACACACTGTACAAACACAGCATATCATCCCTGCATATATGCTTCTCTGTGCCTGAAGAACAGTGTTGCTGTACGTATCCAGGATGTGACTGCATAAACGTACAGCATGAGTCACTTGCAGCTCTGTTGTGGCTTTGTCAGGGTCAGCCTTTCAACAGGGGCCCATTACTCCATTCACACACAAACATGCAACATGCAAGGACACACCTCTGCAGTGGATGTTTACTACAGTGTATCACACACACACACACACAACACACACACAGCGGGAAAACGGATGGAGATAAAGTCACGCGAGAAACGCAGGATAATACAAGACAAACACACATCTGTACTTGGAAGGATCTTTTACATACAGTTGAACTTAATTAAAATTATTTTCAGGTAATTCATCATCGGCTGTTTATATCGACCAACCAACCCCTAATAATCGCATAAAAGTAGTGGATAGAAATGCCCAATAATTTGAAATTATGCCAGTTTCACTCAATATTTGGTAAAATCTACACAGAATGTAAATGGTAAGCTAGCTCCTTTTTTTTTACATAAAAATCCTCAGTGTATCATCATAGTTTATATTCCCTCACACATTTTGCTGGTCTTTATTCTCGTATAGCAAACAGTAGAAGCAGACAGACGACATAGGGAGAGAGGTAGGCGGATGGCATGCTCCAAAAGTCCCCATTTCAATCTGTGGTTATGCGGTATGTGTGTCAGACCACAAGCCATTAGGATGCCGCGCTGAACTTAATTCTAACCTTAACCTTAAAACCTTCATCTAAACCCCAAACAGCTCTTTGAAGACACGAGGAATGTCAAAAATGTCCTCAGTCTGTAGGTCTCACAGTTAAACAAGCCACACACAAAAATGTACATTGTGCAACATCACAGTCACCTTTTAAACACCGGACCGACACCTTTAACCTGACGTCTCATATTGACTCGCGTGCGGATTAGTTTTTCACAAAGTGTGCTTTAAAGCATTCAATTCTTTTCTACAAACATTTCAGTCTGAGTCCAGTGCAGCCAAACACATCTGTACACGTGTTGAGAAGAGTTAAAGAGCGCGTTGAGGAGACGACAACTCACCTCTCTCTCTCTCTCTCTCTCTCGCTCTCTCGCTCTCTCTCTCTCTCTCTCTCTCTCTCTCTCTCTCTCCATAAATGGCTTCTGTCACTAGAGTGCTGGGCCACATCTGGATCCCATTGGCCTCAGGAAGGGCTGAACACAGAGGCGCAATAAAAGCCTCCTTCCACGGCACAGGACTGTCAACAGGCCCTCTACCACTGTCAGCGAGGGAGGTGGGTAGAGGAGGACGGGCACAGAGAGACATGAGAAGTGGGAGAGGTAGAATGAGGAGAGGAAGGGGGGACAACAATAATGAGGGAATAGGTAGAAGGCAGAGAAGGGTGGCAGAGGGGAGGAAAGTGAGAAAAGATCGAGGAGAGGTACACAAGGGTGAGGAGGAGGAGGAGGATGAGGAAAAGACAGAGAAGAGGCAGAAAGTCGCAGAGAGAGGTTTTCTGAATCTTTGGCAAAATTTAATGCAGATCAGGGTTACGTTCCAGCTCCATTTAGGAGAATTTATTCAGAAGGTTGTGCTGCGTAGTTTATTGAAATTACTTCTTTTTTTTTTTTTAGGCTCAACACTTTGTACATGCTTAGATGAGAAAAACAAACTTACAGCATAAATGTAGCTGCAGCTGGTTAGTTGTGATTACTGGGAAGGACGGTAAGGTATCAGATGATTACTTGGTCGGGTGCAGTGGCCACCTGAATTTTTTGAGATGAGATTTTAACTAGAGATGTTCCAGGACATCACTGCAGCTGAGCTTCACATTAAGCCTACAGTCTCCATCTTTTTATCTCAGCATTGGCGAGAATGCAAATCTTTTCCGAACTGTCAAAGTATTCCTTTACTGAATGAGCGATGAATGAATTTGTCTGCTCCTCACATACCTTTTAGTATTTTGATCAGCCAGTATCGTTAAAAGAGAAGAGGGTAATAGTGACAAGCAACAACTGTCATCCAGAATCAAACCTGAACATTGTGACAACGTACTAGTATATATTTGATGAAATAGCGGGTCACACCATGACATAAATGTTATCTAAAGCAGAAGAAGCAAAGGAAAAAAGTGTTTTCAACACATCTGTCTTTATTGTATCTGACTGATTGTATCTCTGATGTGCCAACATTTCCACCTACGCCCAACTTGAAATGGCTTTGTGATATTTCACCTTTTGCCTGTTTAATTTCTTGCATTTTCTGGTGTACAATTCATAATCTGTGTAAAAACAGCTGGATGAAACCCACAGGGAGACAGACAAAGAGGTCTGTATGATGATGTTTATTACTCGGCCAGCTCTGAACAACTGGCTCCAGAGCAGCTTATGCGTCTATCCAGACATCCATCATGAATGCCCCAGCTTCATGTGCTCTGCCTTCGCCAATGTAGCTGCTCGCAAGATGTGTTTCAACCTCTCCAATAGAAAAAAACAAAACACAGCCTTTGGACAAACATTAAGACACCTAATCGACCCCAAACCGCCTTAGCTTCGATCGCGCGCTCTAGTGCACCACAGCTTCTCAGCGTTTTGGCAAATCCTGAGGGTTTCTGGGAGTGTGCTTGGAGCTGGCGGTGAGCCTGTAACCCCGCGCAGCGTGACTGACAGAAAATGTAACTCAGCATGCGAGGTGGTGTGGGAAAATCCCACGACTGAGTGTGTTGAAGTGTTAATCCCTCGAGAGCTTGACTCCTACATGTT
This sequence comes from Sparus aurata, assembly GCF_900880675.1. Lineage (NCBI taxonomy): Eukaryota > Metazoa > Chordata > Actinopteri > Spariformes > Sparidae > Sparus > Sparus aurata. The sequence continues at coordinate 20,147,905 of NC_044194.1, read as the reverse complement.
GCAGTGGGTAAGAGTGTGTGTGTGTGTGTGTGTGTGTGTGTGTGTGTGTGTGTGTGTGTGTGTGTGTGCAGCAGCAGCAGCGAGATGATTAATTCAGGGATTTGGGAGTGTGTGTGCTGGGCGTGCGTGTTCATACAGCAGTGTGTGTTTGTCCATACATTTTGTGATGTAGTGTTTGAGACGAGTGCTCGTTTGTTTCAGGAAGACTTGTCGTGTGTGCTTGTGAGGCTATAACAGCTTCTTCAGTTTTCTGTCGCATTCAGTGAGCGGACCTCACGTGGTATGTATAGATTTCCAGTATTTGTGTTCCATGTGTTCGTGTGTACACGCTCGTGCTTTGTTTACTGTGGGTTTTGCAGGGGAAGGGGAACACTGGTTACAACCTCAGGCATTTCCTCTCCCTCTCTCATCTCCCTTTTCTCCTCCGCTACACTCTTAAATTCACTTCATTAACTCAGTCCAACAGGCCTTAGCAAGCTCATCGTTGCTTTTCATTTCCTTGTCAGTGGTGCAGTCTCCAAGTGCTACTGTTCATAAAATAAACAAAGGAGGATTTAGGCTCTTGTGAAACATCTTTGTTACATATAATATTTAACACATTTATACAGTACACAATCTAATCACAAAACAGCAGGGCCTAATTACAACAGTGCAGGGTTAGTGTTGGCGATGTTGAGGTTGTGTCGTTTAAAGTACCGGTAAGGCAATTAATTATGATCCAGTAAAGTCCAGTTTGATTCATGCGTTCAGAGGCTGATCAAACCCAATACACTGCACAATGGCTTATAACACACAGAGAGATGGGAATCACCTCACAGTGGTAACTAGAATGACACTCAGTAGAGTGCATACCTCCTCCAAGGCCCAACAGTATCCTTTAATTCAGTCAAGCTTTGTCCAACATCAAACTCACTCAAAATGTAAGACAATCAATAACAGCTTAACCACAATTAAAACTCACCAGATCTATGATCCACATCATTGTACTCATTCATAGATATTGCCACAAGTACGCGGGCTTTTTTCATCAAGATCCATTTATTATTCCCTGAGATATCAACAAAAATGTGAAAAAAACACCCTTTTTTGCAACATTAATGGCCGTGAGAAAATATTCCTGGATCTGTCCCTCTATCCAGGTCCCCACCCCCAACAGTTATTGGGGTCGACAGTTTTTGGGTGCCAGAGACCCACCCTCCATCAAAGTTAGGTGGAAATCGTTTAAGTAGTTTTTGCGTAATCATTCCCACAAACCGTTCAACACGGACACAGGTGAATCTTTCATTGCATCAATTGTGAGGTAAACAGTAAAAATAAAGTGTTTGCATTACCAAGAAATCCAACAGGAATCTGTGCTTGTATGTACATGTGTTGAATTGTTGCATAAGTTGAAACCGGTGAACTGTTGTAGTATCACAATCTTGATAAAAACCGACTGCTCTGACAATAAAGTTGTTCTTTATTTAAAACAGTGTTGGGAGTTTTGACCTATTTAGACTTCTTCCTTTTATCTTCAACCTTGGAAGCAGCTGACACTGTGCTGCAAATTTCCACTCTACAACCATCTACGATATGGCTTTCTCAATGCATGCAGCACACATCCAGGTAAGTAATGAGGAAAAGACACAGAGGAATCATTAAAGGAATCATGACGCACTTTTGCAAACAGATAAGGACACATTAAAAAGGTCTGTTTAATAGACAGAGATGGAGACAGAGAGGTACAGAGAACCTCATCAATCATGTTGGGACTGTTGTGTCTCAAAGGTAAAAAATTATGAGAGGGAAAGAGCCCCACTTCAGACAGAACAGCAGAGTCACTCTCTATCTTTGAAACCTCACTTCAACACCCAGAAACTTAAATCACACAGACTCACATCACTCTGCCAGATTTCGTGGTAAGTCATCCCCTAGTTGGAGAAAAATTTTCAAGTGATAGACCGACCAACCGACCGACCGGTCAATATTGCAATCTGTAAATCCATGCTGTCAGGGTGGCTAAAGAAATTAGCTAGAAATAGCAACTTTCAAATGTGAAGCTCTCCATACTGCTCTCTTATCTCTCTGGAGGAGAGCTCACCTCCTCTTCAAAAACACAGCTTTCAGATTTATGAGATAAACATTTTGGATTTAGAGATATTTTGGCCAACAAGTCCAGTTTCCAGTTTTGGCCGTTTCCATGTCCAAACCATATTTCACTTTGGCCACAAACACAAATAAATATCTCCAGCTTTAACTGAGAGTCACCTTACTGGTCATAACTCTGTAAACGGGTTAGGAGCCAAAATGTCCATTCTTGTGGAGTTATCATCCGATCTCTCTGCTCATGGATAGGATATTGTGTTACCAAAGTGCCAGGGGAAGCAAGAGCGGGGAAGTTGAATTAGAGCTCTGTATGAACAGTGGATTTGGTGAGCTAATTCAATAAAGGAGGATGGCATTTCCTCCTCTCTTATCTCTGTCTGCCGGGGAAGGAAACGTCGGAAGGAGGTGAAGCAACTAAAAGAGAGACACTCTTGTCTTCCTGTGAGACTGAACTATTTCCTTTTAATCTATCTGAAAATTAGCCAGAGATTTTCTCTGGAAACTGAGCAGCCATTCATTACTTCTTCTTCCCTCCTTACCTCTCAAGTTTTGCTAATAATAGGCTGCTCTACCGCTCTCGTTCTCCCTTTCCTTTCTCCTTTTTTGGCTGGCTCCACTTCTACCTCTCTTCCAATCCAGGCTCCATTATCTTCCTTGTCATTCACTTCTCCTCTCTATCTTATCTGTTCTCTGACCTGATGTGTTTCAGGCTTCAGGTCGATGCTGCACAAGATCTATTTTTACACCAGGCCGCAGCCACCGATGCCGCAAAAATGCATGCCGCCAATCTGAACAGTGCAACGGGCCACTGGAGCACTCACCGCATGTAATCCCAAAACCAACGCACACTTACTACACACACACACACACAAACACACACACACACACCATGCAAAAACCCTTGGATCCTCACAACAAACTGCTCGTCCACAATTCACCATAAAAACAACAGCTGTGCCACAGGAACATCCAAACGGCTGTTAACAAACAGCCGAGACGTGATGGTGCAGCGATAGCAGCGTCACATCAGTGTTTATCTTCACACAGTAAACAAGCATGAGCATGATAAGATGGATGTCGCAGAGGAGGCAACAGGCGTGAGTCGTCCAACACACAACATGCCACAGCTACAGAAACACAATCTGTGATAACACTCAAACTGAACATATTTTTGACTCGACCGTTGGAAGATACCTTTGCATTAAGACACACTGAAAATGCTTACACGTACACAAATACTCAGATTCTTGGAAGTAATCTGCTGTAGCTTTTTAAAAAAATTTTTTACTGCAACTTTTATACAGTTCAAAGCAGCACATTACCGTTACGTTCAAGTCTGCTGTTAAACATTTGTAAGTGTCACACAGGCTGTCTGTGGCGAGACGCAAAACAAAAAAGGTATTTTAAGCCAAAGCGTTGTGTTTTCCTGACCCTGACCAAGGGGGTTTTGTTCCTAAACTCAACCAGAGAATAGAGAGACAAAAAGAAGGAATTGAACCTAAAAGTTTGAAGTTATCTGTGGTTTTGCATAAACATACATTTATTCTGGTGATTGGATTGCGTTTTTTAGGCACAAACATGTCCGCTGCTCTGGTTGCATGATAAAACGGGCTGCGGTCAAATTACACAAGGCAATATGAAAAACCTGCATCCAAGAGCAGCGAGGCTGACGAGGCGCAATGTGCTGTTGAGCTGCTCTGAATCACTGCAGGGGAAATTCCATCACCACGACAGCTCTGCATAGATTCATCAAAAACTTCTGATCATCATTGAAGAGAAAAGGCTGTTCACACCTTCTGTCACGTCTTTGTTAAGGAAATTGACGTAAGGATTAGTCAGATCTTAAATGATCTGTGGATTCAACTTTTTTCAAACACTTTTTTTGTTTAAAAGCGATATGTCCGCTACATACCATTGTAAAAGAAGCACTGACCTACTAATGATATTTATAATTTTTTGTCAGTGAAATTAAATTAAAAAAATATCATAACCACTAAAATGGTTAGTCATGTCCCATTTGCAATATAATTTGCCAAATCCTTCAGCCTTAGCGGGATCCCTCAGTATTTACTCATGTGGAATTTCTGCATTAAATGACCACGCTGCACATTTTTGCACATCCCGCTGACTGAGTGAGCTCCTCCTTGACCTTTGGCCCTGGAGTGCTGTGAGTGTAACCAGGTTTGTTTTGTGTTTACTGGGAGGAAGTGATAAACGGTGCAGACTGCAGCAGACCTGAACTATTAAACACCTTTAAAAAGGATCTTTACAAAAGTCAGAGCACCGAAGGCACCCAGACACTACTTCATGTTGTTTGTTTACAAGGTGAACATGCTGCTGAGGGGGGTGGGAGGCGAGCCGATATGGCAGGAGAATCGCTTTCGCCCGGAGAAAAGGCGTCTCTGCTGCTCTGCTTCACTCCTGAGGACGGCGGGGACGACCTCCAGGAAGAGTGAAATCTGTTGGCATTGCCAGCCTCATCTCGATTTCACTAAACCCCAGAAACTGGGACACTTGGGAGCGTGCTCGCTTGAAAATGACTCTCCCGCTCTCTATTATTTAAGTGAGGATTTCATCCCCCTCGTCTCATCTCCCTCCTCCTCCCCCCTTCTTTCTTCACTCTCCTCTTTCTGTGCTATCCTTCCCCTTTTTCCTTTTTATCTCCCGCCCTCCCCCTCAATGTGCCCCTGGTGCTGTAGTGGGGTGGATGGGTGGGATGGAGAGAAGATGAAGGCAGGCAGGCAGGGTGCTGCAACAGAGCGCTTTCATCTTCTCTCTGCAGGGCTGTTGCATCAGGGGGAAGACACAGCGAGTGGCTGCAGTGATACAGCAGAACAGAACATACTGTACAGCACCGACGTGTTTCATGCAGTTTTACCCATTTTAGAAGGTTTTACTGCAAAGACATGATCGGACTTGGCTCAAGCAACATGCACATGCTGTAGACCACTTATTTATTATATTATTACAGAAATCCTGGCAATCTACTTCCTGCTTTGCTGCAAAGAAACAGACAAATATGACTCACATGTTAGGGAAGTGCGTCTTTGTTTTTATTTTCAAATAAGCCTTTCATAACATGAAACTGAGGATTCAATTAAAACTAATAATAGACTCTGAGTTGCCAGTTTGGCCATACTTTTTCGCTGGGGATAGCAGTCGTTCAGATATTCAATATCGATACTGAATTATGACAAATATCATATTAATTATGACCTCTGCCCAGATATGCTATATCAAGTCTCTGGTTTTACTCGTGAGACTCACATTTGAGTGCTCTCGATAATCATCCAGGATGCTGCTAGCATTGTTAGCAGGAGCTTCAAAGCAGTGAGCAGAAATGAGGCTGGCGAAACAGCACATACATCACGCTGCTCTCTCTTTCCATCACAGCTCTGCAGTTTGTTGATTTTGACAGGTTTATAGCCTGCCATGCTGTTATACTGTGCTGCTCTGTGTAACATGATCCAGCTGAGAAAAGACACGATGACTGGACTGACAACATGATGTTTGAATCCCGACCGCTTTACTGATTATAAGAATTGCCAACTTTAAGGAGGCATATTTTATCAGAAACAAAAAATTATTCAGGTTGTAAATAAAATGTAAAGCGTCATAACTTTGAGATCATTGTTTAGCTTTCCAACCAACAACATGACTGTTTTGTCTCACTCTCACTGCTTTTGTAGCATGGCCTTGAGCCACCGCGTGCAGATTTCTACAAGCACCTATAGAGACAGATATTTTTCCTCAGGAGTTAATAGAGACCAAAAACAGCTAAAAGAGAGTGAATATTGGACCTATGGACTCCAGGTGAATTAGGTTAGTCTGTAACTGCTGGATGTGGGAATAAGAAATTGTTTTCTCATGCTTTTCCCAATTTCAAAGGTGATAATATGTCAATGTTGTGTTCCCAACTTGTTTACAAACCTAGAACGCATGTGACCAAATATTCCGTGTTTGTGTTGTTCTTACAGCATCATTATCAATGTTGCTCCAGAACTGTCAATGCAACTGAAGAATCACATTTTTGTAATGTCATAGCTCTGCAACTCAGGAAAAAGGCTAAATGCAGGGGACAAGTTATCCTTTCGAACACATTATTAATATTGTGATATTTAGTCCATTTGAGCTCAAACAATGAGCGTTTTTGTTGCCGAAACAAAATTGTGACAGAAAAGCGGTAAAAAGCAGGAAATAGTAAGTAAACAGCACAACAATATGATCCAAAAAGGATACCAACACTAGTCTCCTGGAACAGAGTCCTATTGAACCTATTTAGCTATGACAGTTTGACAATCTCTGTTGCTGTTTTGCAAGTTGAAGTGATGGTCCTGGAGCAACGTTAATTATGATGTTCTAGAAAACAACACCAACACAGCAACATCAGATGAACCGTGGTCTGTCCCGCGTCTAACTGCACAGTGAATTAATCACATTTTGTGTAACACACAACTCTGATTTCCTTCAAACTACAGATTGCAAGATTTTCCCTGTGATTCTGAAAAAAGAAAGACAACTTCCGCAGCTGCCACATCCTACTACTGTACATTACCACAGTTTATGGCAGCAGCAGCAGCAGCATCAGTCAACTGTGCTGTTACGGTCTATTAGATTAAATGAAACTTTAATGATCCCCATGGGGAAAACGGGTCATTGCACCAGCAGAGAACAGGATTTATATCAGAACAGAGCCAACAGAGTGTGGTAAGGACAATATGGCAAATAATCAAGACAAAAAAAACTCATCGGGGTTTCTTAACTTTTCTTTTTTGGAAGAACAAACAGAATCGGTCCAAGCTGTTGGGATGAGACTTTTCATTTTGCATTATTCTGTGACCCGCAAGTACAGATGGTTCAGTAAGTGAAGGCCGGGACATGAAGGAAAGAGGAAGGTTGTAAATACTATCTTCTGCTACGAGCTAAGATGCTGATGAAAACACTCACATGCTCGGCTTCGTCAGTCTTGAATATAATGCAGCAGTGGTAGAGAAACAGGTGTGCGTACAGCCAAATGACAAACTGAACCAAAGCATCACCTGTCAGCCACAGTCTGGGAACAGCAGCTATTCTGGGAACATGTTCAAACTTCCACCCGCCACTCCCGGCCTTTTCATTCACCCACCCACTCTTGCACTCGGCAGGCCGCTCTCAATGGCACATCTGCACCATTCATGCCATCCATCATTCATTCAGCCTCGACAGCCAGCTTTGCTTTCAGTGACTAGACCGAACGTGACCGTACTTCATTCGGTCGCAGCTTTATTTCAATGGGACCTGTTGAAACCTGACGGATGAGGCTTTCGTGTGTAAAGTTATGTTTTGTGGAACAGCACAAAGACAGTGATTTGGGCGTCTATTGTCTGGAGCGCTTTTCAGTGATCCAGATACTCATGGAGACGCACAAAGATGCTCACAAACAGACAAATGCAAACCAGCGTGGGCTTAGTACACGCCGCTGATGACATTACACAACTCACACAGCAGCTGGGCCAAATCCATCTGAACAGAGTGTGCAGTTTGACTACAAGCAGAGTTACAATTCCCACTCTTTCTTTATAACTAGAGCTCGCTGTAAATAGCTTTCACAGAAACTACTTTCTACTGATAAAACAGATTAGTCAGACTTCCAGGGACTGAAGAGAGACTTGTTTTGTTGACAGAAATACCTCAGCTATTATCAGATTGATGGATGTGAGTAATTTTTTTTTCTACATTTGATGATTTAAGTATGTTCCAACTTGAGGTGTGTCCGTGTATCTCTGGATTTCTTTTGCCTCAGGACGTTGTGCAGAATCAAGTGGCATGCTAAACATAATAAAGCCTCCTGCTAGGACAGACAACCCGATCATTAGAGCTCTGATTGGCTATAAGTCAGTCTAAATGTCATGGAGTCCATTAACAAGGATTTTCTTTCTTGTGGCTGCGAGAAAGGAACTCCCTGTGGCTTCTGCGAGAGTTTAAACTTTATTTTTTGCTGTAGCAGTAGGTTGAGAAAATGCTAATGTCCTCATACCTTTTAAAACCCTTGGAGCTGCTTTTAAAATTGGGCTTTTGCTCTTAGCTATAACTGCCATCATTCAATGCAAATCATCCAAACTGGAGTTTCAAGTTCAAACAAAACAGCGACAGGTATCTTTGCAGTTGTAGCTCAACTGTCACCCCTGTTGTTGTATTACAGGAAATTTAAATGTAGTCAAGGTTTCAGATCTAAGTGATAAACAAGAACCCAAAAGGAAAGATCAAGGTTTTTCCCAGTGTTTTATAACGGAGGCACCTCTTCCTCCACCACATCTGCAGTCACAAGCATCTACGCAAACGTCAGAAGATGTATCTCATTTTCATTGTATATACTATTAGACTTATTACCTCCTCACAACATGTTGTGTTTTTACCCGTGTCAGTTTGTTTTGTTGGTTGGTTTCTCAGCAGGATTACACAAATACTACTCGATGGATTTCCATGAAACTTGGATGGTTTACGGGTCTTAGTCTCACTCTCTTTAACAGTGCGAGAAAGGGGAATTAAGCTTGGATCGTGATTAAAAAACACAGCCGTGTTAAGGTGTCTGGAATCTATGACTGAGTGCACAAGGGTACTGCTGGGCCTGGACGGAGGTATGCACTCGACTGATTGCCATTCTGGTTAAAGGAAGATTTCAACCTTTTGGGAAATATGTAGACATCTGAGCAATTGTTTAATGCCTGAATTGATTAGCGACAGTGGAGAAATTACATGAAGGAAAGAAAGGAGCAACAAAAAGCTCCCAGATTATTTTCCAACCATGAAGTTGCAGTTCATCAGTCTGGCTCTAAGCTTCAAATACACCCTACTTATTTGCTTAATTTCCAAGAGTTGACACCATTCTTATGTCAGTAAATATAGTATACAGAATTATTCATTCCAGTACCTCTAATGCTCATTAATTCAAACATCACCTAAAACACATTGTGGTTTCATCGTGGGGTTATTTGGTGGACTATTTCTTGGCTGGAGTCTCAATTGAATGCCTAAGCTAGGTGCTTAGATGCTAAGCTAAGCAGCTGCTTTCTCCTGCAGTATATTTAGCGTACATATGAGTATGTGTCTGAATGAGATGATTTACTGATCCATCACATTATATGTTTACTTTCCAGTCATTAATCAGAGAAGCTTCCTGGGGGAAGTAATCTTAAAGACTAAATGCTGAAAATAAAAATAGTGAAACATGACTGATTTGTACACACCTCTCCTCGCTTTTGTAAAGTGCTTTGTAACTGTGTTTTGAAAATGCTATTTACAGTATGGATCTGGCTTTCAAACTCCCACATGTGATGCACACCCATTTTTGGAAAATGTTATTTGAATTTCTGAAATCTCCCTGCGCAACACTATGCCGCTGTCATGCACCAAGGCTACCAATTAGTCTGAGGCAAACCTTCCCCAGAAACTCACAAACAAAAGCAGAATTTGTTTTCTTTAGAAACTTAAAATAACTCTTCAAAGGTTGGCTCATGACCGCAGAATACAGAGAGAAAAGGTAATGAGAAACATGCTGGCTATTTGTGCGTTACAGACCAAATGAGAAAGACAGAAACCAGGACAGACGTAAATTCAAATACTGAGAACTTTCTAGGAACGAAAATGAAATTCTAAACAAACACTTTAAAGATGAAAAATGAAAAGAGACAACCCTTTCATTTTTTGACAGCCGGTGGGTGCTTAATTAGATTCTATTTGACGGATGACAGTCTAGTTAACAGGTTCAAACAGGCGACATCACTAACACAGATCTAGTTTGCTCAATTGCTCTCATCATCCCAGATGGCCTTGTGTCCGACCGTGACTCCTAATGTCTGTAATCTCATCCGTGTCTGATTGCTCTGACACCACGTAAGCATCCTCAGATTGAATCAGGCCCATTCGGACAATCAATTTCCTGTCGCGAGCCTCTCGCTAAACTGGCTAAGTAGAGTCGAGTGGAGTCAGCAATACAGAAGAAGTGACATGAAGACGGATTAACGTGGCTCTAGAGGAAAGAGAGCACATTACTCCCGATGTTGAGGTCAGTCACTGTTTTAAAAGATATCACATGTATTCAGGATTGAACAACAGGACACATTTTATACACCAAAGATGTAATACCCATAGGCCAGAAGCTTATCATGCTTAAAGGAGTCATCACCTGGTTTTTAACATATCCAGTCCCTCTTGGATCGCTTTGGATCAATTCTTAAAACTTATTAGATTTTTTTTTTTTTAAATCAAACATAGAGCTTCTTCTGACACTTTTTCATACCGCGACTTTCTCACGTGAGATTATGCGCGAGGTTTTGACCGGTCCGGATGTGCATTGTATTAATATGTAATGAGGCGCGCGTTGATTGGCCGCAGGAAGGACAGAGCCGGAATGGGGGGCGAGCCTGCATGCACACACAGACTCCAAAACATAAACAGCCCGCTGTCATGGCGCACACACTAAATGACGAAACCTTACGGAATTCAGGCATTTATGTACAAGCCGGAGTCGGAAACCGAACGGGAGAGTGAAGAGGCAGAGACGGTGGAAGAGACACGTTTACAGCAGGATGTCTCTGAATGGTAAATTCTTTTTTTTTCCGTCTTACTTTTCACACTCGTGTTTTACATGTAAGACCTGAGTTTTAATGCTGGCGGTGACGATGTATGGCGTGAAAATGACAGAGAAATAGGCAGATTCGGCGTGCTCACTCAGAAAGTCTGGCTGAGGACGGCTGTGAGCCGATGCTTATGCAAGTAGCCTCCTGTGGTAACGTCACCACAGGAGCAGAGTCAAAATCTCGTGCTTTAGGAACGCGCACTATTGTGCGCTATTCCTGTTCGGAAAAAGAGCCAAAGCAAAAAAAATAAGCCACTTTCAGACTCCAGCTTTTCAGGCAAGTTTCAACAGAGGTCCAACACCAATATGCATGATTTAGCGAGAGAAATTGCGATTTCCGGGTGATGACTCCTTTAATTCAACTTTAAGCAGGAGTGAGCCATCGATATTAGGATTTTGGCTTCTAATGATTATCGAAACAAGATAGTCGTCCATCCATGCTGTTCCTGTCGTGAGCTGCTTCGGAGGCCAAAGAGGAGGAGAGGGTCACATTTCAGCTCACTTGACTGGAGCACAATAATCGTTTAATAATCACTGCCAAAATCGTTTTAAAACTTCTTCGTACTTAGTATAATAAAGCAGGATAAGCTAGATTTCCACATTGGTATTAAGCTTCATGATCAAGTAAAACATGTCTTTTTCTTTTGAACAGTAACACTGAATGAATGCAACATCATTCCAAAACTAGAACTGCATTCAGTAGAGTGCATACCTCGGCCAAGGCCCCACAGGCCCCTTTTGTACCCACACTTTGATACCACCAAGATCTATGTATTATTCCCTGAGAAACTAATGACAATGGTGAAAATCTCATAGTGTCAAAGACAATGAGGGAAAAAAATCCTGATTTTGTCCCTGTATCTGGATCCAAACCAAAAGTTCTATTATGGGCCCGGATCCATCCTCCAGGTTTAAATGACAACAATTGGTCAATACTTGAATGTTACCCTTCTTAGACCAAGGTGGTTCAGGTGCTGGTTCAGTGCCACTTATTTCTCTGGAACCAGTTCTTTGCGTTTTGATTCCAGAGTGGTACTAACACAGACTAAAAGTCTAGAACAAAGAACGGCTCACACCAGGGGCTGGAGGCGGGGCGATCATGACTGTGACCACCACTTTTAACAACCAGAGCTAGTGTAGTGTCTTCTGACTTATCCACGGGAAGAATAAACAAAAGATTTGCGCAATTTTCACTAATCGGAGTAGCAGTTGTCGGAGCACCAGTCATGTTTGGATGCCAATGTAGGCGTGCAAAGCCAGGAGCAGCACTTGGAAAGAGTCAATGTCATCAAATTTGTTCCAGAGCACCACAGTTGTTGTAAGCAAATTGAAGACGTATACAGTGGAAAAGCAGAACGGCTCTTCAGTGGTTTACAGCTTGAACTGACCTTTGAACCAGCACTTCACTGTTCACTGTGGTTCGAAAAGGGGTACAGGAGAAATTAGCTGCGTGTTATTTCCATTCATTTTTTGCTTTCACAACAACATGAATGCATCTGAACGGACACTTTATTTTGGATGAGTGTTGGGAACACGGCGCTTGAAGACTCAACTAAGAGACAGCAGTTTACACATGAGGGAACCACTAAAGGTTGCTCAAAGAAGCTGTGATCATATCAGACATAAACAACAGACAGACTAAGAAGTTAAGACTGAAACAAAAGTAAAGGAAAAGTGTTTGATGCAGAAAAGAGCAGCAGGAGCAGAAAACTTGGCCACTGGCATCACGCTGAACCTCATCCAGGTCAACTATACGAGCATGCAGGACTTGAGAACACTGTGTACAGCTGTCTGTGGGGATGAATGTACACTGCACTGAGCTTCCTGAGAGAGGAAAGCAAGAATGCTCCAGAGAAAGGCCGAATGTCGAGGAGGTGGGGATAATCCAGCAAACAGATGTTTGGGAGCGCATCGAAGAACGCTCGCAGCCCAGAGGATACGGATTATAGGGATGGACGTGCTAACGGGAACACGGAGGGCCTGAGGTGGGCTACGTGATTAGCCAACACACAGCCACGGTAGCTGGCCGGAGCGCGGCTCTCTGAGGTAAGGGCAGCGGCTATTGGTAAGCCACATGTAATATAAGCGAGACTCGTTCTGAGGAAAGCCAGGGTTTAAAGCAGTCTGGAGAGGAAGTACGAGAGTTCAAAAGTGGGATGTTTTACCCAGAAATAGAGCTTTGATCATCATTCTACCGGGACTCAATTATTAATAGCTTCTCCAGTCCAACAGCCATGTTAAAACTAGCATCCCCAAAAGATGAATGAGAGCTGCAGTGACCATTCACCGAGGGAGGCAGAGCCACAGTGTAAAGTGCTGTACAGTAAAAACCAGCCTGATCACAGAGAGCTTTTGGATGTCTCATTGCGATTTAAAGAGCAAGGACACACAGAACGTCTCCCATTCCCCTGCTGCTGGGAGAGCTGCTGCTAACACGTTCTGACAGGCACCACAGAGGTTAGTACGGCACACACACACACACACACAAAAACACACACATACAGAGCGGCGTTGCCCTCATTCAAGCAGGAAGAAAAGCAGCTACCCTACAACACACAAATGCCTCGAGCATAGGTGCTGTAATGCATGCTTTCTCTGCCAAACTGCCCGCCTTGTCACGGGCTGCAGAGGTTTTGCATTTGGTCTGTCAGGTTCACTGGGTTCACACACAGCGGCACTGGTGCTGCTGCTGTACAGAAACTGCGTCTATATGCAGAGGCGACACAGGATTTAAAGATTTAAAATGAGTAGCTGTATCCAATCCTCGGGTCTGTGGTGCTGGATAAGAGGGCTGGGCAGCTTCTCACACGCCTAACGATACACAGGCCTTTGAACACACGGTTCTAAAACCAGGGGGCCGAGGAGGCACTACCTGGAGCCATCTATCAGCCACAGGAGACAGGTCTCGTCCCTGGGGGCCTGGTTAAGAGCAGGGGGGACATCTGGATGGGAACCATCTGGTGAAAGGAGGGGTCTGCTCGGCTACTAATGCAGCGGGCGGGCAGGTCTGCCGGCCACACCACCAGAACAAAGGCAGGCTGTAATCTGGCCCACCAGGAGCCCTCGGCCCGTCTGCCCCCAGACGCAGCACCACACAGCTGGGGTCACTCTCAAAGCCTCAGTCGGCCTTCAGGAGGATTTGAGGCGCGGATGCAAAGTTCACCTTTAGTCACGTCAGGGAAGAGCTGCTTCCACTGTTCAAAAAAGATCCAAATCTTTACTTCAGGGTCATTTGGATTTAGGATTTTTCCAGCGTTTACTGGAAAACTGACACTGCAGGCCAGTTGCCAGCTCACTGAGGTGAACTACCAGAAAAAAAAAGAAAGAAAAAAAGCTCCTTCTGGATAGAAAATCTTGTCAAGTCAACTGCTGCCAACATTTCCATCAACAGCTGTGTGACCTTCCAGAATGTCCTTGAATTTATTGAACGTGTGTACTGAAAAATACTGTAATGTGACTGTAATATCTGCATCTCATGCAGAGCACAAGACTTCAGGACAAACTGATCATTTTTTGTTCAAATTTATGAGTCTGTGTGGACGTCTGTCCAGCTTACATCAGAAACAAGGATGAAGTAAATGTCTTTTCCGTCTGATTCATCTCCCCTTGATGATTTAGTCGTCTCTTTTTATTGTTGTTGATCCAGCATGATGTCAAAACTCTGTATTTTCACTACATACAGCCCGAGCTGTTTGAGCTACAGTATACAGGGCTTCTGAGGGACTAAAGCATCATGAAGACCTGAAGAGAAACAGCTGGTGAAGTTTGTATCTGAAGGACTGCTGTGTTGATTCTACAATAAATTCCAGCCTTGTCTCATGCAGGCTGACTGTCACAAGCATACAACGACAACAAGGGGTGATTATTAATGTTGTTCTGATACCAGCATCGGAAATGCCTCCAATAGAGCATGAAATGCTTGATCGGGTTTCACCAAGTATGTAAGACTATGCACCGATGTGATATCACATAATTGATCAGCCCTGAAACTGGACCCTGCTTCTTCCCAGCATCGTCCCGTACACCTGAATTAATGTCAAGCAACCTGTGTAACTTCAGGCAAATGTCAGCTCACTTGCATTTGTCCTATGCAGCTGTTGAAAATTATACATGTTTTAAAAAATGCACTGGTATCGGATGGGTACTCGCCATTGGCAAAGACACACAGTTCTGGCATCTAAATTGGTAATGGGAAGAAAAAAATGGTATCCAAACATCTGTAGTTGTCACCAGCTAGTTCTAATACTCACAGAATGTTACTGACTCGCCAAACACCATTCTCTGCAAACACTCTGCATGACCAGTGAAAAGTGGTATTTAGCGAAACCGTGTATTTTTAAGAAAGAGGAAACTGAAGCATATTGTGGGATATTCCGCGCAACAACGTGTGACAGTCCCTCAATACTTTGCAGCCTTCCCAGTTATTCATTTTGCTTATTGTTTCAATTTTCAATTCATCATGAATGTATAGTTTCAATCTTTTTTAAAAAAGCTAACTGCTAACTAGCCAACTAAAGGTTTCTCAATCTGGAGTGAATGGCACATTTATTGGGGACATCTTTCAATGGCGGATTGATCCATATTTGGTGCTTGGACAAACATTCACAGCAGCAGGACAGTGTTTGAAGCACTGAGTCAAAATAATCTACAGCTAAATTTTAATAGTAATGAAGGAACCCGGCGGTCACGTAGCAAACACTAAACCTAAATGACCGATGAGCCGCTTCCACTCCGACTGAAACTTCTGCTTGACATGTCTCAGTCTGACGTAAGCCCTCTCACATTAAAACATGAAATACCGTTTAAGGTTGGACTGGCGCTCTTTTAATTATGTCGTCTTGATGTACCCTCTTCTTCTGAAATTGTATAATGGTTTTCCGGACGGAGAACTGGCCACACCTCAAGCTCTTAATACGGCTCATGGATGTGCTTTATTGACAACAATGGAGCTCTATGGCACAGATGAGGACTACAGTAAATGAGGCTTCGGCCACTTAATCAATACTTATTAGCAGAGTGAGATCATAGTTGGTTCTGCTCCTCTAATGGGATTTATTGAAAACATGTCAAAGACAAAAGTTATCCTTAAAATTGAAAAATATGCAAACACAAATCTCTGCACAATAAAGTTCCTAAAGTCTTGAATAACACAAACACATAATAGTCAAATTTCCCCTGGTGTATATATCTAGTTGTGTGTAACACAATAGGATGCAGTGTGGAAGGCCGGGGACAAAAAAAGAGCATCTGAGATCATCTGACTGCCATCAGACTACCAGACACAAACCACAGAGGCCGAGTCCTTCCCATCAGCCTGCCAGCTGTCTTACCGTCAGCGCTATCCTGCTGTACAGTCATATCTACCCTGTCGCCTGGCTCTGGACGCAGCTCAGATTACACACCGCTACAGTTACTGGCCATCTGCGGCACGTTATTAGAGGCTTTTTCATGACAAGAAATGATTCCAGCGCGCCATCAGAGCATACAGAAAATCATTGATGGTACCGCCGGTATGATGTAATGCTGATGGTCACCGTTTGCCATGTGGCTCAACTGCTGCATTTCTGATCACACGGCGGTCCAGCGGCTACAAAGGATGCACTGTAGCCAAAAGGTCACAAGACTGATCCCTGCAGTGGCCGACGTGTCTGTCAAGAGCTAAGGGTCGACAGTCAGGACAATAAAGCTCTATGTGCTCGGTCACAGTGAGTCAGCTCACTGCTTTAATGTAAGGAGACTGTTGTAGTGCTCCTTTAAGACACACACACTCACACACACACAACTGTGTCCTTGAAAGAAGAGCAAAGTCGCTGTCATAAACTGGGCCGGTTGACGGCTGGGAAATGTGACTCTGTGTGCACCAGGATAATAATGCTATGGCTTAATACAAGTATTTGTGTGCATAACGGCTAAAATAATGATCAGGATATTAATAAGTGACTGATGAGTCAATTAATCGACTGACAGAAAATTCAACTGCAACTATAATGATTGATAATCATTCGGGTTAGGGTTATCAATCATATTTTCCAAACTTCAACGATATTTAATGGTATTGTGTTTTCTATCACATAAGACTGCAAATCCTCACAACGGAGGTCTGTTTGTAACACAGTGAATTGTGTTTTGTGATATTTTTGAAATGGCAACCTTTCATAAGGTATCTCGAGGCAAATCATTTTTTGTTTAACATTTAAGCTTTCAATATAAAAGTGTAAATATGAGAATTAAAACATCTGACAGTTTACGTCACATTTGGGTCAAATGTGTGCAAAGATTGTAGCTCATGTCTGGTCCTTGATGTCACAAACGTTGGGAACCTCTTGACTAATTAATAGATAATGCAAGGAATCCCTTTCTGTCTGTATGTGAATCACATATCTTGAGAATCAATCATCAGATCTTCTTCACGCTTGGCAGGTTTGCTGCCGATGACTCGTGATTTACGGGATGCCTCTCTCATCAGTTGTTTTCTTTCAGATTTTAAAACATAGAGATCGAACAGACGTGATATTGCTGTTTTGAACGGACACAGCACTGGTAAAAGTAACTGTAAGTTGTAGCCCAAATGGAAATCTATGCCCGATTGTACAACATACTCTCATGATGTTTAATGCAGCGAAAAGCGCTACAATGCATCAGATCGGGTTGTTGCTTATTAATTTCGGCCAAACTTATTAGACAATGCTGTGATTATATGTGTCACGACATGATTCCACTATGAGTCAACACAGAGTGACACTAAAATATCCCCCAGCTCTAAAGCATCAATACATGTTTACATTTCTTCACTGAATCGTCTCATATTTGCCGCCGGGGGAAAAAATCATGAAAGTTTTGGAACAGACAGAGTGTACTTACAAAAATAGTTGCTTAATTTAATTAGAACTAAAGTGATCATGCAGCCGGAAGCAGCTGAGCCTTCTGGAGCAGAACACGAGGCAGTAAGACAAAACTCTTCGTACAAATCTATGCATTTATTTACAGAAAATGACACGACTAAGAATAAACAGTGAAGAGCAAATCAGAAGAGGAAGACTTTGGACTGAGAGATGCATCAATGCTCGTGCCAGTTGGAGCTGCCAGTTTGTCAGTTTTCTGCGATGAGCTTATTTTGTGACGATGCGCACGTGAACACGCTCGCTCGCGCCTCTTGGTGTGTGGGAGGGAGGGAGAGTCCTCTACATTGGCTCAACGAATGACTAAAATAGCCTTCGCCTGCAATGCTGTTGACCTTGCACGTCACCATAACACGATGTGAAGCGCCGGGCTGATCGCCACTCTGCTCGGCTGGAATCGAGCACAGAGGGACGAACGGGAGAGGAGAGGTCGAGAGATGCAGAGGTGAAGAAGAAGGAGGACAGAAACGAAATGGACAGAAACGAAAGAAGCGTTATCTGCTAAGAGTTAAACTGAGGGAAATAATCCCCCTCTGGATTCTGCCTCAAAGCACACCCCGCGGTGCTGTTTAAAATCAGCTTATCATGTTTAAATTTTGTCAATCAAATACAGTACGGGAGGCACACGACTTAAAATAATTGACTCTGAATATTTATAAGGAACAAGGTTTAAAAAATAATATTTCACTCTCCTGCAGATTCCCCTCCCTCCCTCCATTCATGCGGTTGGCAGTAAGCTTCTTAAGTGAATCCAAAGAGAATGACTTATCTGTGTCTACAGGCACTTACACAAATGTTCCCAAATCGAGGTCCAACCGCAGCTTCCCTCGCCAGTGAGACATAGCTCATCCTGAGAGATATTTTTCCTTTTTTGTTCCAGAGCTCAGTTAATGTCAAAGTCTGGACATCGATTGCTTCAGTGTCCTTTGCTCGTTGACTCAAATACGGTTTGAGCTTTCACAGTTGATACAAACTCTCCATGCTTTCTTGAAATATGTGCCAAGTGTTTATGTTCTTTCTTTTGCCACGGTTTGCTCTCAATCTCTCACATTCCTTTGCTTCTCTCTTGGTTGTTTTTATTGAAAATGCATAACATCCAGTTTTTGGTTTTTTTTTCAAAACTGTGAAGCAAATAAAACCATGACCATGATGAAAATGTGTGTACAAGTTTATATTCATTTGTACTTCTTCTCATCTATAAGTTCTCAGGTGTGTCTGGATTTGTTTCACATACTGATTAACTGTGTCAAAGAAAGCTGTGACCAAATGCCCATAAACCTGAGATCAAATGCTCACTTTTTGACCGTTTACTGATACAAATACTAATATGTACACAACAAAATGAGTTTAAAAAATGTCAGCATTTAAAGATACATAAAATCCTCAAATCGTGGATAATTCACTGATAACCTGCAGTCAAAATAGGTTTAAGCTCTGAAATCATATCACAGTTATTAAGTATTCTACATGAGGGTTACGTGTACAGAATATAAACCTACAGGAAGTCAAAGGGGAGCTGAAGCGATCCATCTAGAAATGGTGGATGGACTGACTTAATATTATGCTTTTGTAAACACTTTAAAACACCAGTCAGCATTCAGTCACTGGGGGCAGAGGCTACCATGTAAGGTTCCACCTGCTTATCAGCAGCGACAGCCATTCATACGCACTCACATACTGATAAAACAGCCACTGGGAGCAATTTCTGGGGTCAGTATCTTGCCTGCAGGGGCCTGGGACTGTACCACCAACTTTCTGATTAGTGAAAGAATTTTAATTCTTCTCTGAAACTGGCATGCATTTGAAATCCATCTAATAAGACCCTGCTGACCCCATACTTTCAGCCTGACTCTGCCTCAGGCAAACATTCAAACTCTCACAAACTTTCAGAGCAGCGGCGGCAGCATCTGACCGAAGCAAATGGTTCTGTAATTGGCATTACAAGTTGTGGAAACCAAAGAATTCGGCTGGTTCAGTTCAGCAGCCTCGTTTCTTGGCTGGCAGTAAACTTTTTATCCCAGAGGGCCGCTTCTCGAAAGAAACATGCATTCACAGCAGCCTATAACGTCTCCGCATCCAGCTGTTGGTCACAGGATGCAAACAGGGCATAAAGGTGGACGTCATGTTCAGCTGTCCCGGAGTAATGGAAAAGCTACAGCACACAGGAAAACCGTTAATGCCAGAGGTCGTTTGTAGTGTGTGAGCTGTTGGATGGTGACAAGAGCCACAAGTTAATACAGAGTGATGGAGTCACTTTGGCATGTGTGGTTACTTTTTTTTGTCATATTATCAGATTATCCCATTTATAAAAGCATCCATTTATGGCAAAGACTTACAAATTGTTTCCTGTTTCTTATTTCTGAAAATCTAATTACTTTTGCTTCCCTTCAAACTGCATATCTTTGGTGATCTAGGGCAATACATTCTGTGTATCATGTGAAATAATCACAAGCCAGCAACCGTTTAGCTTAGCCTAGCACAAAGACCAGAAACGGAGGGAAACAGCTCGCCTTGATCTGTCCAGCGCCTCTAAAATTTGCTTATTAGCAAGTTATATCTGGTTTGTTTAGTCTGTACAAAAACTGAATGGTAAAAACAACAAGTTGAGGTTTTACTGGGGTTGTTTCTTGGCTCCCAAAACTTTTGTGCTCTCAATATTGCAAAATGGCACTGATATTTTTCATGGTATCATGACAACACACTTAGAGATAGCAATAAAAGATAGATGTCACAGAAACGTTCATCATGAAACAAGCAAAAATCAGTCACTTGAAAACAACAGACAGGATGAAGAGATCAAAGATAAAGTTTTCCTGTCCATTGCTTGTTGGTCTCTGCACTCACACCTCAGCCAGACAGGTGACTGATGGGGAAGTGATAACGTGGGACGCAGTCGTGCTCTCCACACGCAGCAAACAAGCCACCGAGCAGTATCTAGTTCCTCAGAGAGTAATGTTCCTCTATCTGTGTTATTATCAACACAAGCCTCTCCGGTCCTCCCAGAGCTGTCGCCTGTGGCATCTGAGCTGTGAAAGGTATTCAGTCACCTGCTGTCAAATCATCACCCACAGAGAAGTGCAACTGTGGTGGTCAGGTTCAACCACAACAACGAGGAGAAGCTCCACAGCCAAAATACCAGTCATTTTCAACACATGCAAAACATCCTTTGTTTGTAATGGTACAAGAGATTCTTCGGATGTATAGCATTGTACGAAGCACTAGTCACACATGAAGGCAGCTTCTGTTTTGCAGGTTTTAACGATTTATATTTACGTAATCAAAGTGTAAACACGAACGCAGCTGCAGTTACGTGTTTCTTCTTCGGAAGCAGCGAGGAGGTCCTAAAGGTGATTCATGATTTCCAGATGACAAAACGTATATCCAACTGACCATGCACAGCTGCGTGCTGACATGAAATCACCAAAACGTCCTGACAGGAAGCAAGAACAAAATGGCTGCAAGAAAACTACAGGGAGGTCACCCAGTCTTATTTACGAGGCTGGAGAACATGTTGTCCTTGAATGGACCTTTCCAAAACATGAAATTCCCAATGAAATTCCATAATCCATAATCCTTTATTGATTTTTAATCCAGGGCGGATTAGGCGACATTCCATTAGGTTTTTTTTCCCCCCATCAATGCAGAGATTCGACACTGTGGAAAACCCAGTTTCTGGGTCAAATAATACATATAAGAGTCATATGCGGTAAAGCCGAGGCTAAATATAGGTTTCCCTACATGTCAAGGCTTTCCAGTTTCAGAGGGACATTTCTATAATCCATTTCATGCCTCATCTCATGAGCTGACATTCCAACACCAGAGAAATAACCTGCTGACTTCTCTTCAGATTTCATCAGGCTTTTGTCACTTCCTTTCCACAACCAGGGCGTCTAATTCACAACATATGAATCGCATTCAGCTTGTCTTGAGCTGGCTGTAACAGTAAGAAGAGATATACCCTGTTGGCTTTCTACACAGGGCATTCATAAAAGAATATTTCAGCCCTAAATTAAAGAGTGCCCATGCCTATTGTACTACAAAAAGTCTTGGTCTCAAGACCATTCTTTGATCGTTACTTGAGCCTTTTTTACGCTCAGTCTTGCTGTGTCTACAGTTGACATGTTTAGAGAACCTTAAAGAGACATACTGCGATAGCTCCTGAGCGCTCTTAAAGGTCAAATTTGTATGGCACCAGTGGTTGACGACCTGGGGGAACTAAAGCATCAGTATTGGTTTATTGCTGTAGTTGGGAATGAGAATCAACATTAGACTTTCTTTTCAAATTAACTTGTACTGTTCTTTGCTCCTCATGGTTTAAAACTGTTGGCTGTTTTCCTCCAAATTGTCTAAGGAACTCAGGAACTCAGGAATTAAATCAAGTCCATAAAACTTCTCTGTGCAAATTCCTGTCAGCCTTTTTGAGTTGTAGAACTATACAGACATGGAACTGAAAGTCCTTCTGGATCAAACTGCAGGTTTTTTTCCAGCACGGTTCTTGAAAAGGTTCAGGGGTTTTTCAGAAAGTCCCTGCACTGGAAAAGGGCTATAAGACTCAGCTGAGGTACAATCAAATCAGGCAGTCAGATACTGTGCACTCATACTATAAATACATCCAGCAACTCCGAAGATGTTCATAATCAGATATGATACAGATGAACGTTCATCATTCACCGCCGATTTTGGAGTGTGAATCTCAAATCTATCTCTAGATGTTGCTCTTCACATCTTCACAGCTTACCAAAAAAAACAAAAACGTCAGACCAATATGAACAGTACCATATAACAGTTGATCAATACAGCTGGTGTTGTCAAGTGAGTTTCTTACCTCCAACACCGGCCCAGCTCCCAGGATGATCTGCTCCACCCCGCTGGCAAATCCCTTCTGGCTGAGTGCAGTCAGGTGATGAATGAGGAAATTGGTGCTTTGGGTCTTCCCTGACCCGCTCTCTCCAGAAATGACTATGCACTGGTTCTTCCGTCGCTGTAGCATGGCATGATACGCCACATCTGCCACAGCATAAATGTGGGGCTCCAGCTTGCCTAGTCTGTGGTTGTCGTACATTTTGACATATTTGGGATTGTAGACTGGCAGGAACTGAAAGGGGTTAATCACAATAAGAATACTCCCAATGTAAGTGTAGATCTTCTCTTGGCGGAAACGTGCACGAAGGCTTTCCAAAATGGCGCGCTCTGTTAGCTCCGGGAGAGCGCAGAGGTCAGACGGAGGGTCGCTCCCTGCAGGCTGGGGGAGGAAGCCCCGTTCCACCATGCGCCGACGCTCCTCAGTCACCCGCAGCCACATCTGCAGGCTACCGCCATAATGGATAGATCCATCCAGGTTCTTCTCCCGCAGGAGGAACCGGTAGTCGTCACCGCTGCACAAGCCGCTGCGGTTTTCCAGGGCACTCCTTGGCCACAGCATCATCCGCTGAACAGGGCAGTCGCCAGGGTTCAGGATCCATTCCTCCCCACCGAACTCCTTCACCTCGGCCAGCACGTAGCATTTGGTACGCTCCAGGTGCAACCGTTCGATGAGGCACTCAATGGCTTCAGCAGCTGTGGTGTTCTTGCGGGCGCTGACAGGGCAGTAGATGGTGCCCTCAGCCAGGGCGCCTGGGTAGACACGCAGGGTGAACTCCTGGTCCTCCAGGCGCCGCCGCATGCTGCCACTAGCGGTGGCCATGTTGGCGCTGCTGGCGTAGCTGCAGCCGCCATCTTGTAAGCTCATGGTGGCGCAGCAGGTCCCATCAGCACACCGCTCTCTGGGCCCAGAGGATTGACTCAGGACATCCCAACTGGAGGAGGACAGAGACAGAGAGAGAGGAGAGATTAAACATGGCTGCAAAGCAACAGAACAACAAGGATTCAATGAGAAATGATTGTCTCAGACATCAGTTCATGTCCTCGCAGCCTCGGGCATTTCCAGTACACTGAGTCACAACAGGGTCAGTAGAGTCACGGCGATTTCATCTGTCCCATGACAGAGAAGGCCGACTCAATAGGCTTTCTGTTTTGGATCGTAAAGGGAACTACTATCAGAAACGCCACAAAGAGGAGCAGGAGTCAAAGAGAGAGACAAGAACTGATAGCTATTCAAAACAATGAGGAACAGTAGCTGCTTCATGACTTTAAAGGCTACTGGCCAGCTTATCAGAGCTACATACCCTGTGCGTGTGTGCGTGCATGTGTACTCATGTGATAATCCAAGGGCTCTATCCGTGTGCCAAGATTAACAGCTGCCACCTTCCACACAAAAGTGGCTGTAATGAGAGCACAATGGTGTAATTCACCACTTCCCTGTTGATAGTGAACACAGCACTCCATTCTGTCTTTACACGCACGCACGCACGCACGCACACACGCGCGCGCACGCACACACACACACACACACACACACACTACAAAGCTTCAAATGTGATGTTGAAATAAACTGTAAATTACAGTTAAATACGCTGACTTTTACGCTTTAATATACCGTATGTTTAAAATGACGCGTGATTGATCATTCAATTAATGCTAAAATCAGTGTACCTTCCTGATGTAAAGTAGATAAAATCTCATTCTTAGAAGAAGTTCTTTGCAAATTTACTTGTTGAGAGGAATATTATAAGGTAACCGCTAATCTGAACGCGTCATTGTCATTTCTCTCTAATACTGGTCGGATCTGTGAGTTGAGGCTCGTTAAATTCCGCTGCATGATATCAAAATGCGGAAAATGAGAACTAAAGACTGACAGCTTTGTTTTGCCAGACAGAATGCCAATACCAGACTATATGTAGCATGAAACTCAAGCGCAATATCACTGTGTATGAAGCTCCAAGATAGACCCATCACTGAATAACCACTAAAGTATAAGCGTTAATCTAAATATATGTAGGCCAAAAGCAAGACCACCACCATGAAGGCTTAGCTGATCCCTGCCAATTTTAAGCCACCTCTTGCTTTCTCTTCTATCCTGTCAATAATCTTACTTTTCTGAATCAGTAAACTGAATCACCTATTCCTATTTTCTTTTGACATACTTTGCTGGTTCTCTCCTGCCGTTTCTGCTTCCGTCTGGCTATATTTTGGATATTCACCATCAAGACAAACATGCATACCATTTTAACATTTTTTAAATTTTCTTCGGTCTCTTCCAGTTAAATTTCTGCTTATTCCGTTTATTAGGAACCATAATGAACAGGCAGGACAAGCCCTTAAAGATGAAATGACCATAGACAACGATTTACACAATTTACAACCCACTGAGCTTGTTATTTCAATGAAACCATGTACCTTTGAGCCTTTGAGGCTCTCAGAAAGAATACATCAATTCAAAATATCCTTTCTGCTTTTCTGTTGAAAAACATTTCCTTCAATGGCTCTCTGAGCTACAGTGAGTGCATGTGCTAGATAGATGTAAAAAGAGAACATGAAGGAGAGGATGAGCCAGCCAGTCGTCCTTTGAGCGCCCCAGACAAACCCTGTCTCTCCCTCCTGCTGTCTGGACTGATCCTGCCCACCTACAGCAGTCTGCAGCAGCCCACCAGCACCAGACAGAGACGGAGAGAGAGAGAGAGAGAGAAAGAGAGGAAACAGACAGCTGGGTATCTGTACGGCACAAAGAGGTGGACTGTGAGGGATGAAAGACAGAGCAGAGGCAGAGACGACAGAACTGAGAAAGAGGCGGAGATGAGAGAGCGTTCACGAGAATCGAAACAATGCATCCCCCACGTCCGATGCATTCACTAATGAGCTGTTCAAACGGGCGAAGGGTCAGAGTCTCAAGTCTATTATGCAGAAATGTAAATACAGTCTGAAATCGTGGTCCGTTTGTGCCGTCTGGTGGGCTCCTGCTGGGTTCGTGTGCTTCTTGTACAAATAAGGCACAAAACAAATAGCCGAATCGACACTTAAGGTCGGACAAAAAGGCGTACCTCCAATCATAATTCTGTCGGTATGCGAGTGTGTTGATTCAGAAATGCATCCACACCTGTAGTTAAGACGCCCACATTACACATCCAAAACAAGAGGGAAATGGCTCAGTTTCCTCTTTTTCCTGCACCTTCAGTTGGCACACAATGAAACTGTGCATCACAGCCAACACCTGGTAAAGGAATGGGATGGATACATTCCAGTTAAATGCCACAGTGACCCACGGTACGCAAGAGTACATATAAAAGGGTCAAATACATCACATCAGCACAATAGACTCCCCCTGCAGAGTTTTCTCATAAACAAACAAAAGTTAGGCTATTTACATATATTCAGTCACCCAAACACATTATGTGGATTGAGCTCAAACCAATGTGTTGAATGTTTTTCCTTCATCATAAAACATTTACAAAATAGTTAATTCTAAGTATCTTAAAATCCAGCTTTGTTTACATGCATGTCTACTCGCCTAGTTTGCAGTCTTCTGCGGCATTTCAGCCACATTATTGAAACCTGATGACAAGTGGAATAGTGTGAATCTATTCGAAGGAATATAAACATCCTTGTGTGATGACTTAGAAAAACAAAAAGACATCCACTCACTGAAACCCTAACGCAGCCAGAGAGATGCTAGCAGTAGTCAGTTATGTCTCAAAGCCTGCTAAGTGTCAGTTAAATGTTGTCAGTTGGTGACTGTGCTGTTGGTCACCTGCTAGCTAGCAAGCAAGTTAGCTCAGTTGCTAGTGGGAAATTTCATATTGTACGAAATAATATAGTTCGCTATTCACTGTCGACCATTTTACTTGAGGGCGTATGTAGACTTATCTACCAGTGCCTTCAATAGATGTGTCAGTGTCTGTAGCAAGTACACTTTCTGCTAAGTGTTATTCGGCAAATTACAGTTGTTGGCAAGTATCCAGAGACACTATCCAGCCAGAAAGATGCTAGCATTCATCAGTCATTTTCTAGGTCTAAAGTTGGCGACTGTTGGTTAGGCGCAAGCTAGCAAGCGAGTTAGCTCGGTTGCTAGTGAAAGAGTGATCTCGGACACAGCTAGCTCACAAAGACACAACTGAACCATCGAGTCTTGCCTCGTTACTGTAAGTGAAACCTGCCTCTTCACTTCACTATTTCAAATTAGGAGGATTACGGTGCAAGACAAAAGACAAAACGAGACTATAACA
This sequence comes from Sparus aurata, assembly GCF_900880675.1. Lineage (NCBI taxonomy): Eukaryota > Metazoa > Chordata > Actinopteri > Spariformes > Sparidae > Sparus > Sparus aurata. The sequence continues at coordinate 20,121,206 of NC_044194.1, read as the reverse complement.
ACTATAACCGTAGTTTTCTCTTCAAGGTAAGCATTGTCAGTACAGTCAGCTAATGGTCAGTGGGGTAAAAATGTGTGCACCAAAGTTCCTCAAAGCTGAATGTGACGCAAACAGTTCCAAGAAAAATGTTCTTCACTCCCAAGAGAGAATGCCAATCCCATTAAAACACATTGATTTAACTATCATTGTATGCTGATGTGATTGAGCCTTTTAACTAAACCTGCAGAGTGTTCAACCGAAACTAAATAGTTGTTCTCATTCATGTAGTTTTCTGTTTCAAGCAACCTGATTAGCTGGGCATTTAATCAGGATTAACACAGAGAGCTGTCTCCTTACTACCACACTGTCACTTCCTACGTCTGGGCATCTTTTCCTTAAGTCCCTGTATGACCATGATCCACCTGCTGGCTTTTTTGGGGGTTTGATATAAATATATATCAACTGAAACCAGCTGTTCGAGCTTTCATTCAGCTCTCCTGTTGCTTCTTCTTCATTGGTTCTCTGTAGCCGGCTGACCTCAGCTGTCAGTCTGACTCAGCGAGTCAAGCTGGAAAACGGTGACTTATGACCGTCATCGTCAAGTCCTCCTGTGGTTGCTAAAATGTTAACCGCCAGGGGCTAAAACAGGCTGCTTTCACAGTGAGAATGGATGACACAGATACAGTAGCAAGGGAGAGAATGTACAGTATGTGTGGGAGAATGTGGGTTTCAGTGAGCAAGTTACCAACTGTTGTCTAATATCTTGCATGAAAAGTGTCTAGAAAATACTTAGAAATACTTAGAAAATAATTAGTTCCACATTTTAAGCAAGAAACAAAATAAATATGAATTCATATAAAGTCATATCAACTTTGAAATGATCCAGCAGGAAACTTGCAATTACCAGTATGTACAAATAAAACATGGGAGATCTACAAATATGTGCCTTTCATGCTCTTTTCTTATCATTGATTGATATGGAGACAGACATTTGCTGAACAGTCGGTGTCATCATAAAAATCAATTTCAGACACAAAGTAACAGAGCTCATTGTATTTCCCGCAAAAGCAAAAATGGTTTGTTTGTGAAAAAAACAAATCACAACCTGCAGGTTTTTTTTTTTTTTTTTTTTTTTTTTTTTACAAATTTCATCAACAAAAAACTAAAAGAAAGAAGACCTTTGAGTGCAAGTGACGCTGACGCACAATGATCTCCGGGAAATACCATTCAAAAACACCACAGATGTCACCAAAATAAAAGGATATTGAGGATTACCAGTTTAAAGGATCGGAGGCCAATCTAAATCCCTACTTCGGGTAATGACGTTTTTTTTGCAAAAAAAAAAATAAAAAATGGATATACAGCAAGTTAGCAGAGCAGGACAGCGTTTCTCCAGAGAAATTTAACCTCTTTGCTTACTTTGAGTACCCTGCCTGCTGAGACTTCATGAACCAGAAAACTGGACTGCAGGAGACTTCAGGAGTGGCTGGAAGGTTGTGTGATGGATGGTTTTTTTCAAGGTCAAAGGTCAGCGTGAGGAGCCAAGGTTACATACCAGCTGAGGCTCTGAGTCACATGTGTGGGGCTAAGAAGCTGGCAGCCAAATTTTGTGGTGGGATGAAAAAACTTTTCTGGCATTTCCTCGAAACAGCTGCACGCGGTGAGGTCACTCAGGCAGGAACTGGACGGCTATTAGACGCCAAGTACAATGGATGGACATGACCTTAATACTGTATGTTCAGCATTTAGAGAGAAACTTATTTTTTGACAGTTCTGAGGGTGATGGATGAAGCTGGAAAGCGACAGAAGTCAGGCACAGCGAGGAAGGAAGGAGACAAGATGAGAAGAAAGTTGTGGAAAGAAGACAAACAAAAGGAGGCGGTGAAGCGGAGGACGCTTAACGTTTTTTCACGTCGCGTTTTAACACGGTTTGAATCTAAAGTGCTGACAGCATGTTGAGATAAGGCCCCGGGAGCTGACGCGGTGAGGGAACGAGTCCGTGTTTTAAAATGGAGAGAGAGTGAAAGAGTAGTGGATGTCTTAATGAGAGCGTGTCAGTCTTTGGACCGGTGGACAGGTTCAGCCTCGGGTCACAGCCATTCAACGGCAGCCATCACTCAGGTCGGACGGGAACTGCAAATGTTAGAACGCAGAGCTGCTTCCAAGTCGATGTTAATATTTAACGAGTCGGGCGGAGAAAGGAAAGGAGCTCAACCAGGACAGAGATGTAAGTTTAGAGAGGAGAATGTGAAAGACAGAAGAAGGGCCGCAACTACCTATTATCTTCATAATCTATTGTCTGAAACTGAAAAATTTAAAAATCATATCACAGTTTTCTACAAAACAAGGCGACGCATCAAATTTGCACACGTCAGAACCTTAAAAAAACACATTTTTGCTGGAGGAAATGACTGAAATGGATTAGGTGAATATCGAAACAGCTGTCGGTTAATCAACTAATTGTTTCAGCTCTAAAAAAGGAGAACACGAAAAAGGCTGACGGTAAAAGTCTGTCTCCACTCTGTTACGATCAATCACAAGTACAAGACGTACATTTGCTGTTTTGAATGCTCGGACATACGATCTGAAAAGTAATACATTCAATTATCCACTATAACTTCCCAGATCCTGTCCCTCCCATGAAGCCTGCAAGTCTACGTTGCGTTTGTGTTTGTCCATTAGTTATGTATTTGTTCTTTGCTCAGATAAAAGCATTAAACCAAAGACTTATTATTATTGACCAAGGAACAATAAAAAAATCTTTTGAGGTCGAGCTGAGTCTGAAATGACTCACTTAGTGACTAATCACTTAATGCATATAAAAAGTATGCAGCGTGTTGGATAAACAATGTAGGGACGACTTCAGACGCTGCCTTTCTTGGCAGACGGTACAGATACGTGCGGCAGTTTATGAGTCAGGTTATTGTGAGTTTCTAGGCAATGAATGCATGAATGGGAGTGAGACATCTTTCTTCTTCCTGATCTCTGTTGAGAGTTGCACATGTGCAGTAATGATCAGTGCTATTTTTTTAATATCTTTGACTGCAGTCTTTCTTAAAAACTTGCTGTAACCGCAATAAAGTCAACTCAACCCAACTAAATTTAGTTCCATGTCCATCAAAGTCCCAACAGACCAGGAACTTCCTTGGGCCACTAAATTATTTAGATGCAGGGGAAATGGACTTTTAGTCGTGTTTCTGTGACTGAGAGGTTTCTGGAAACCTTTGTTTAAAAGGGCTTTGATAAAAAGACCTGAGACATAACTTGGAAACTGCAGCCCCTTTTTCTCCTCCTCGAACAGCTGAGATAAACAAGGTATGTTTGAAACTACTACACCTCCCGATCGTTCTTTGGCACAAAGAGAGAGAATAAAATCTGATATTTTACAGCAGCAGTGCAGCAAACATGCAGTAAATTACTATGTCTCTACTACAAATGCATTAGAGGAGACAGGGAGTCTTTAAGATCGTATAAAAAGTGGAGAAAGCTGCCAGCGACAGGCACGCATCCAAGATATTAAATACAGATGAGAAGCTCAACTCGTCGTGCAGGTCTTCAGAGTGCGCCTGGTGAACGGTAACACCCCCTCCTCTCCCACAGTCGGTTCTCACAAGTATAACAGCAATAAACACCGAACCTCAGCATTCCTCAACACTGCTCGCACACACGTAAACACACACAAGTTCACTTCACTTTAAATCTCTCAGCACAGAAGGAGTGTTTGCTTCCCCGTCCCAACACTGAGGGTTGCACTGTACTTATCAAACCCAGGATGATTGCACCGCGGAATAGGAACTAAACAGTTAAATTACACTTTGAGTTGTGACAAACACACGGTAATGCTTTTTCTAGCTCCACACACACACACACACACACACACACACACACACACACACACACACACACACACACACACACACACACACACACACACACCGATCACTCATCAGAGAGGATCATTCAAGGATTAAAGGCATGTTTTATACACCCTATGTGGGTTTACTCCTCAACTGGCTGCTGATGATCCACAGTATAGGTACTGACTCTTACTCCACACACACACACGCACACACACTTACACCCACACGCTACTTAAGCATCAGCTCAGTCGAACACCACACCTTGTGTCCACACTTCTCACCATCATCGCCTGAATTCAAAATCAAGAAAGGTGTGTTTGGTTTGCGTGTAATCCGATTTGTCTGGATGTCTGACTGTTTTGCTTTTTGTATTCGTTCACCCATTTTTAACGATTGCTTTACTTTAAATTTACGTGAAGAAAACACGCGTATATTCTTGGATTTTCAAAATAATAAATGGCCCTTGATAAGTGCGCAATAAAAAATTTACTAACTTTATTAAGGGATTGTTATCACTTCAAATCTGGTAGCTTCAAAAAGCTTGGTTAGCTGCTAATAAATACATAAAAACATGTGTATTAATCATAACAGAGCAGCGAAAAAAGTGAATAAGTGTGTTAGTGATGCTATTATGAACAATAAACAAGAATGTGAAGAAAAAGCCTATTAACTGTTAATAAATGTACAAAGTGGGTACCAGTGTTGTAGAACCTAGCAATAAATGTGTTTATTATTAACACTTATACAGTCCATTATTATTAATGTTAATAATAACCTTAACCCACTTACAACAGCTTTAATATAAAGAGGCAAGTCTGCACAGGGAATTCAAAAAAATTCTTGTCAAAAACAAGAATTCAAAAACATTCAGTCTGATCATGCAACGAGCAGCTGGCGGTTTTCTTGGTTCCTGAAAAGTCTGACATTGTGAAGGTCAAATATTTTGTGACAAGACAGAAGTTGCCTTTTCACACCACCACTATATCTGCGGAAAGTGAGGGTGGAGGAAGTGAATCCACACATTGTTCTCTCTTTCGGATCAACAGTGCTCTTTAACAATATACACAACCCCCCCAAAACTGCCGTAAAGTCACCTGACAGCCTCATTACAGTATCACGGAACAGCATGTGAATCCTCGTCCTCCACCTAAAGCTTTCTTCAAAGAACCCAGAGCCACCTTGAATATCATGAATATCATGGAGGAGAGAGTGTCTGAAAGCGTGCACTGTTATGTCCATTTGTACGATTCATTGCACCCCTCAACGACGACCCTATGGAGGCTTTTCTCCCTGGAAACAGGTATGAACACTCTCCTTCAGACGAGGTGGGACGACCTCGTTGAAGGTACACTGAGCCCTTCAGACTGCAGCGTTTACTTTAAATGTGAACGTGACGCAGAGGGTTACAGGGAAACAGAAAATGTGTTCAGGCTACTTGCACTGGCAAGTTAAAGGTTAAGATAAAAAAAGAGCTAAATAATAAATGCCTTGTGTGTGTGTGTGTGTGTGTGTGTGTGTGTGTGTGTGAATTCCTGAATTCCAGCAGGCCAGCAGAGCTCACAGGAACTGAGCCCACACAGACACAAACATCTGCCAGAACCTCGTGCACACTGAGACAGAGTGCCGAGTCATTCAGTGCAGCGCTCTGTGTGTGTGTGTGTGTCACAAGTGTGTGTGTGCAAGTGTGTGAAAGTGTGAACGTCTAAAAAAAAAAAAAAAATGCACATGCAAGTTGCGATTTCTGCACCAACAAAAAGCCTAAATCAAAAACACTCGAGACTGCTGGTTTCATGCTCTGTAACTCAGTTCGGTCCAGACGCTGCAACACCTTTCAGAGGAATATATCACGTGATGAAGAAAAAGAAAAGCTTCTCTGCAAAATATACTGAATGTCTTCACAAAATAAACACGCTGACTAAAAATCCTACATATCCCTCTCACATCACATTGCTCCTACTCTTCAGATGCCTCCTATTTTGCATCTTTACCTTTGGTTGACCTGATATGTTAGGGGAGAAAAGAAACAACTGAGAGGGAAAAAGAGGACACACACGGAGAGAATAGGTGAAGATGAGGAGAGGGGAGGGGATTAAGAGAAGAGAACAGGGGAGAGACGATGACGCTGAATGAGGACAGGACAGGAGAGGACACAGGGAAACGAGAGAGGAAAGATAAAAGAGGAGGAGGAAACTAGGAAACAAAAGAGAGAGAGAAGGAGAGGACGCAAGGCGAGATGGAGGAGGGAGGAAGCAGTAGGAGAGCAGACGAGAGGGAATGGGAAAGAAGATAAGAGGGGAGAGAAAAGAGAAGCAGAGCACAAAGCTTGGGTGAGGAAGAAGGAAGAGATTCGGAGAAGAGGAAACAAGGAAATGTGAGGGGGAGAGAGGAGGGGGAAAGGAAGAAGGAGAGGATAGAAAGAAGGGGAGGAGGAGAGGGGAAGCTGAAAAAGAGAAGAGAAAAGGGAATAGGAGAGAAGATCAGAGGAAACAAGGAGAGCAGGGACAATAAAGGAGGAGAAGAGAGGACAAAATGAAAGCTGGGTGAGGAAGAGGAGAGAGAAGGGGGAGAATAGGAGACTAGAAGGAGAGGAAACAAGGAGAGAAGCGAGAGTAGGGGAGGAGATCAAAAGGGCCCAAACAAAGGACGGGTGGAAGAGGGAGAAAGCGAAAGAAGAGGAGTCAAGAGGGAATAGGAGAGAAGACGATAGGAAAGAAGGAGAGGAGAGAAGAGACAAAAGAGTAGGAGAGGATTTGTGAGGAAGACGGAGAGGAGAGGACAACATCGGGAGAGGAGAAGCATGTTTAAACTATTTATGTCTTGATATGCCGTCAGCGTGAGCACACCCAACACCGGACCGCTTAAAGGTCAATACTGTGTGTGTGTGTGTGTGCGTGTGTGCGTGTTAGAGACATGATGCAGAGCCACTTCACCAACCCTGTGCACCATTACATTACCCAGCGGGCGATGACATCACCTCGACCTGCACCACTCTGCTCCTGGCACAGGGAGGTCCACACACACACACACACACACACACACACACACACACACACACACACACACACACGCACACACGCACACACACACACACACACTCACACACTCACACACACTCACACACACACACACGCACGCTAATGGAGCATCAGTGTCAGAAAAAGCCACCACTGTAGGGAGCTGTATTGATTGATGACCCCCCTCTACGCTACAATCAGACATCTTCTGAGCAACCCTGTTGCCGTGGTTACAGGCTAGTTGAAATCAATTAGTGCCATGTGTAGCTTACTTCCTCTCAGTGTGATTTCACTGTGTTTTCTGTGTAGTATGTCACGTCAATGTCACGCTGTCTTCAGTCAAGGGCCATATTGGAAATATGTTATTGTTTCTCAACAGGACACAGAAAACAGTGTTTTGTATCACCAAATCTCTCTTGTCCATCTATTTCAAGCTGCATTGAGCATTAATATGTTTTTTTTTGGGACCACTTACGAGACTGCAGAATAAACTAATCACCCAACAGTTGAACTGAAACATTTGTTGGCCTTAAAAACAACCACAATGAGCTGAAAGATGTTAAATTGGTCCATAGAACTAAAGGAAAAAAAAGTTTCTTAAATTCAAAATAAAATGTATTATTAAAGAATCTTCACATGGTTTCATGGAGCGGAAATAATGTTTTTAAAAGCTTTTAGATGTTACCTGAACATCAAATGAATGATCTTGTTTCTTTTTTTTTCCCCTTTCTGGGATTTTATTTGTGATGAAATATCCAGTATGTGATTTTGAGCACAGGTCAACAAGACCTTTTAAATGATGTATAACAGTCATATCTTGTCAAGATGTCACTGCCATCCCCTGTAATATTAAAATTCATTAATTTACACATATAATGGTTGTTTTATCTGTACATGTGAGTGCTATCTGGCTCTAGTCTTTCTCAGGATGCAGCTAACAAACCCTCGAGAGACACAGATGACTATAAGTGATGGACAGCGAGTCGTTATTGATCCGAGCTTGTGAGCCAAGAGAAAATGTCGACCTGGCCTGCAGGCGGTGGGCTGTGTCCCTGCAGGTCTTCTGCTTGAACATGATCGACGGGAACTGAGCCTCAAAACTACAATATAGACTGAATGCAATGCAAACATGGTTTTAGATCATAAATCACAAGACCAGGGTGATCAAATTCAACCTGATGATGGTGTGATGAAAAGGTCAGTAATTACATTATTCCTCCAGTGGTTGTCTTCACACAAAACAAGAAATGCACGTCATGTCGAGATTATTTTGACAGATATTACGGTTCTAATAAATTGATTGATGATATTGATTATTGGGCTTCATCATTTTTGCAACACAATTTTCATTTTCACCAAAAAAGCTATTCAAATGATGACAATGTGACATTTTTGTGGTCTGTACCGCTGTTCTGCCAAACATTTTGTCAGAAAGAGAAATTTGCAGTTAGATTACAATAGTGCATTTAGCCGTGATGCAATTTTGGTTGAATTTTGATTAATAGTGATAATGTGAGGCTTTACTTAATGTGAGTATGGTCACATGCTCAAAATGAAAATGCAGGCTTCAGGGCTAGATTGATATGACTTCATGATTTAGTTTCAAAATCTAAAACTAAATTTGAATCTTACACCAAGTTTTCATATCAGTCACACCTTACACTATCTTCTCTTGCTGTTACTGTGCAGAAGTGTGAGTCTGAGCCAAGGACAAGTTTCGGCCTACATTTCTCTCCCACCACCCGAGTGAGGCCAACAGAAACACCCCCAAGTGTGTTTGCATTAAAGCAGCTTTGCTCAGAATAAGAGATGATCCACCCGCAGCTTTGGCTCTTGAGGTGCGGTCAGCTGAGCACTATCCGGAGGAGCTATTGCTGAGCAACTACTGGACACCGCAGAACAGTCGAAAATGAAAGAGTGGGAGTTAATAGAGCGGGCAGGAACAACAGACAGACGCACAGGCACGAGGAAAAACCTGCGTCTGACATGTCAACAGAGCGACCACAGAGGTACCATCAGCCGCCCGCCGTAACCGCTGCACAGTTACCCGACATCAACAGTCCTGCTTTCCAAACAATGCTACAAAAACCAATCAAACCTCGCCAGGGTCACTGTGTCACTAATGGCTCCATCATCCTCATCGACCCTCCAGTTTCACCACCGCTGTTTTCCGCCGGTCCCACAGTTCAATACCGGGATTTGAGTCCGCAGGAGAACGATCAATATCAGCCCCTCTCTTTTGTGCATTAGATGTCCACATTTTTAATTTTCAAATCAATCAATGATGAGATAAACTCTTGATTTTTACTTCCGTTGCAGGGCTGAAAATGTCTGAGGACGGGGCGGGTGAGGCTAAATGATTTGACACTTTTTTTCCATCAAATTAAGCAAAGACAAGAAATATTTCAGAATGTGCAGAATAACAAAGCTTATTTTGTACTGCATTACACACTCTAAGCTGGCCTGGTAATAGGTCGGAGATGTAAAACGTCGGGACCAATTAAACGCCCACAAAGGAAGAAATCCTCTTTTAACCCTTAATTTAAAACTGCCTTTTTTTTTTTTTTTTTACTTCCACTACTTTCTAATCATACCCAGAGGGCCTCAGGCTTAGTAATGCTCACAGACTGACAGATCCCCATGCATACGTTCTGAGCTGTAATGAATGGTGCGGCGTTGGGCGTTTTGGGAAGATCAAAGCAAAACCGAGTCTGGCCCTAATAATGGCCCTCAAAGCGCTGGACCAGGAAGAATCAAACATGTCATGACCGGCAGGACGTGTGCATGTTTCTGAATGGGGAACAGGGGGATTACGCTCTTCCATGCAGATGTAAAAGCTGGCTGTCCATGCTGTGGGCTTTTGTGACGTTTTGCGTGAAGCCTTTGTGTCAGTGTGTGACAGGTAAAGTGGTTGTTTATGACTTCCTCTCTGCACTCTGTCACTTTTGGTTCACGTCAGCAGCTAATGAGTGCATTTGTGCCTGTGTTTGTGTGCGCGGGCGTAAAAATACTGCACATGAAAGCGGTCGCAGACGTTTTCGGACGGAGCCAAATGTCTTTGAGATGAGGAGGTCTGCAGCGCTTCAATAAAAGAGGCCTGAAACACGACGCTGGTCGCCGAATGGTCAGACAAAAAGGCAAAGAAAAGTAAAACAAGGGTGCCACAAGAATTACCAGCGGCATGTCTTTTAAACACAGGATGGTATTTGACACTCAGCAGAGGGGATGTTGGATTGCATGTTTGCGCCCAAATTTTGTGCAATGCCTTGACCAGACGCTCTTAAACTTTCTGTCGTGGATTCTGAAATGAGATGCCGCCTGCTGTTGTTCTCAGGCTTTTAATTCCCCTTCAACATTGTCTTGACCTTAAAAGGATCACCACGGCATCACTCCTGCTTTCAATTTTAACAGCAAATTCCACTGAAGAGACTAAACCAACTCATAAATGAATAAACTATGGGAATAAATCATTCCCATAAATGAGAAGTGCCTCTACTGCTATAGAACTCTATTGTTTGGGTTTATTCCTCTCAGCTTGTTAAACTGGCGAAGTGGTGTAAACACAGAAAACATCGATAATGAGAGCTGGAAACAGCTCAGTGAGTCAGCATTGTTGCCCATTTGTCTTTGTGGCAAAATAAAATACTGCAAAACAATCCTCTGCAGCCCAAATACGCCCGCCATTATACAAAGATGTCTGTAAAACAGGAAACCGTGACCACATGTGGCTGTGTGTGTGACATCATCACAGTGCAGCGCTCAGGAGAGAAAGGCACAACTGGGCACTGTAATCAATATAGACATCCAGTTCTTATAATACATCTGCATTAATATTAGATGATTCTACAGCACATGGTTTACGTCCAGTGCCAATTCGATAGTAGTGTAGCAGTGAGAGTGTTGCTACTGAAGAAAACAGGATGTGCAGAAAAGGGAAGGCATACAGAACATGAAGCATGAGGAGCTGCAGATATGAAAGCTCATGTTGGCCTTGATACGAAAACAACAAATGAAGACAACGGGAGGCTTCAGGGACTTGTCACAGTGAGTCATGAGACCAACCATGGTAACATGGCTGTTAAGCAGAAGCGTCATTCAAGTGACGGGAAGAGGAACAGTTATGTTCTCCACGGTCAGCAAGGACAGACGGAGGAAGAGGGGATGTTCAAGGTCGAGCCACTTAGCAAAGCACTGATCCAGCATTAATGGAGTTTAGTTCTGTTAAAGAGTGCTTGACCGAACAAGACGGATATGAAATGTTTTGTAAAAAGAAAGATCAGTGTTTGTTCACAGTGGTGAGATGAGAGCTGGAAGGAATATCTACCCTTGTTAAGTTAAACACATATTACTTAAAGGGATATTCCGGTGCAAGTTTAATCCATGGTCTAAATCACCGTGAAACTGTGTTAGACTCCCTCTCGAGAGATCAAGCTAGCAGACCGCTAATTTACGGAGTTTTATCAACCTCAGAAATGACCACATGACAACAATACAATGCAGTAAATGGATCCAAATATAAACCGCCACCGAAAAGCCACAAATAATGCTCAGAACAGCACCATACTTCAGCAACAGTACAAATATGGTCTCAGCACATAGTCCGGGGCATCTAACCTCCAGTAGCTTAGCTGGATTTCTATTGTGAAGCTAAAAACAGATTTCAACTCTCCTCCGTCAGCTTCCGGGTCGGGGAAGTCCCAACGCGATGATTACCGAGAGTACGGTTAGAAATGCTCAATCCGTTCTTTTCCCCGTCCGCTCTCGATAATAACTGTTATAAACTGGCAGGTAAGACGCATATGGACTTTGATTGCTTTTCCATGGAGTCATAATCATACATTTTCATCCATGAGCCACGGAACTCTACTGCACTCGGTAATCGAGTCGTCGGGACTTCCCGTCAACAGGAAGCTGCTGCAGAAGAGTGGTAGATTTAGTCAGCTACTCAGTAGAAATCCAGCTAAGCTAGCGGAGGTTAGATGTGCTGAGAGCCTATTTGTACTGTTGCTGAAGTTTGGTGCTGTTCTGAGCATTATTTGTGGCTTTTTGGTGGCGGTTTATATCTGGATCCATTTACTGCAATGTATTGTTGTCGTGTGGTCGTTTCTGAGGTTGATAAAACTCTGTAAATTAGCGGTCTGCTAACTTGATCTCTCGAGAGGGAGTCTAACACAGTTTCACGGTGATTTAGACCATGGATTAAATTTACACCGGAATATCCAATTAAAAGGTATGGTAGGCGAATCTGGAGAAAGAGAGTCTATTGTTGATTCTCATTACCAAGTGGTCAAATACTCACGCTTTAGGTCGGTACTCAGCCAAGTTCTAACCCAGCGTTGAGGACCTGGGAACAATCACTTAACAACCTTTCTCCAGAATCACCTTCGGAAAATTCAGTCATTATCTACGCACCCTCACGCCAACGGAAATTCAGGCGAAGTTTTGTAGTAGACCGCACATTTCTGGAGCTTTACAGCAAAACAGTATCTCGAGATGGTCTGATTTGACTGAGGTACACTGGGACTTGTTTTTTTAACACAAATAAATGCCTGAAAAAGCATAAATTGGCTACGCACAGTTTGTCCTGCGTAACCCAAGTCTTCCGAAGCCCAAATTGATTTGAAAAAAAACTTTTACACCCTCAACAACCCTCAGGAGTTGGTATGTGTAAATAAAGTATTTTTATACAAAGGCTTCTTGAGGCTTGGATTATGCAGTCTGGATCCCTTTTAGGTTTTCTTTCTGTTGTTTTTTCTCATTGTAGAACATTCCTAATTTATTTTTGTTTATTTTAGTGCATTGCAGCATTCACTAAATGCTGCAACACCGCTCCAGAAATGTTTCATGGACAATGCAACCTGAGCCGTGAGCAGATAATCACTGAATTCTTTATTCATGGGTGAATTGTTCCTTTAAAGTTCACAGGTGAAATATTCTCTGTGACAGACCCCTATCCTAATGCATTCACTGAGGGACTGCAGGAATTCCTAAGCCCCGTGTTTAGTATTATTGTTGTCTGGGCCTTAATCCAACCTGAGGCGGAGTTGATGTCTGTAAAAGAGAGGAAAGAAGGGAGGCGGGGTCCCAAAAAATCTGAGATCACTGGACAAAAATAAGAAGAATGTAGCCCGACCAGCTCTGTTTACAGGCTTGTAAACACCCAGATCTCAGTCTTGACCTCTGACTCTGCAGCAGCTCCGCACACAAGGTGACAACATGTACGACCGGGTCCTGCCGCCACTTTTCAGGTGTTTCATTAAGGGAGGCTGGTTACTGTGCTTGGTTACAGCTTCCACGAAATGCTATTTGACATTTTGATTTGTTTTCTGAGGAGAAGCCTGCATTGTTTGCCTCGGCCCCACCTATTCAGCAAACTCAACCACGCCGGGGACAATAACAATGCTGCTGTACGTTCACTGGCAGCCGCTCACATCGTCTTGCTCCCAATCTCTCTCTCTCTCTCTCTCTCTCGACAGCAGAAGTTTATCTTGGTTCTCAGTTTTCATTCGGCCGCATTAAGCGTTCCTCCTTCCTGCCCTGAAATCCAAAAGGAAATGAGTCTCCAATTAGGAAAGAGGAAGATGCTTCAAGGTCCTCTTTTCACTCTGTTGAAACATGACACGATAAGAGGCGAGGGGAAAACACGGCACCGTGGTCACTTTCACTTCCACCTCAGAGGTTTCAACCACAGAGCTCCCTGCATTGTGTTCCCCTCCTACCCATGAATCATTTCCCCTGATCGTCGGTTTGAATACGCATAGCAGCAAAAGACGAGCACACCCCCCTTCTTATGCTGCGCTGTTTGTGGCCTGCCTCATCATCGGCTACTGCACTGTGAGAAACCTGAGAGTCTGAACATGGCGGATGTCCTAAATTACCTACAAGCACCCTCGACCAGCTGCATTGTTGTCTGCGCTGCTGCAGCACTCTGAGCAGGTCAGACGGCGAGGGGATGAGGAGGAGAAGAGACAACTGTCAAGCGCAGGTCTGAGTGCTGAGGATGTGGTGCAACGGCAGGTGATGACTGGGCTCTGCAGGCTGCGTGACTGGTTCAAGTCTTTCTCATGGCCCACAGGCCTGCCCCACGTGAGACTAGCTTTGGGGAGAAACGAAAACGGAGGCTTTATGTTACAGAAAACATGGTCATGAAATGGACAAGGCCAGTAACAATCAGCACATTTAAATCAGAAAAAAATCAGAAGCGTAATCAAAACAGTAGCAAACTGCTCTGCAAAACATACTCAGAACCACATACTTTTTTCCAAGTGAGCGGTTCGCGCTGCTTCACCTTTGCACCACTGGCTCAATTTTAAACTAGAGCCAATGGTGTTGTGGGTCTTAAGCTGGCGCAGAAGTGAATGTCTCTTTCTGGTCAACGCGCGACTGAAATAACAGAAAAGATCAATCCCTGATACTTTGAGTTAATCCTCTATCCAATATGTTCCCAACAACTACAGTCTGAGGGCTACAGGACCAGAGCCAGCAGCTGAATTGGGGGCTAAAAGTGATTCTCATCTTCTCTTTGCGGCCTGGTGATTATGTTATTAAGTGAAGACCTCTAGCACTGAGCGCTCCACTGCGTCCCATCATTGAAAAATGGGTGACCCGCTAAAAGACATGGCTGGTGTTCAGTTCTGACCCTGGAGGCTAAGAGGGGGACACAAAAGGCTCTTTGGCAGTGATGACTCCAAATAGGGTCATAAATAAAGGTCTTACCTCAACAAGATCAGCCGCGCCGGTCACAGTTACTCACTCGAACACCAAACAACCTCCTGCTCAGAAAATAACTCTCACAATATGGTTTGTGAGCCAGCAAAAGATTCATGCGATGAACTGCATGGGAACTACTACACTTGTGCAGTAGTGGAGTTTGAGGCTCTTAAATACACAACACTAACTATCAAAATTGGGTCCTCTGTATCAGTAGGTCAGGGCCTCAAACCTCAAAACCCTCTGACCACAATACAAGATGGTGTTGCCCAGAATATCTAAAACTTGCAAACTCCAAAGTCCACTTGCTCATATTCATAATCTTCTTTACTTACTTAGAGAGTTTTCCCTCCGTCTGTGGTCTCACTCAGCGTCCCGCACACAACACTACCTGATTGGTCACACGTCAAGTAAATAGCCTATCAACGCTGAATAATCTGAATCTGAATACAGTTATACAATAAATGTAGTGGGGAGAAAGTACGCAGAAACAGAAAAATGGAAACATTCGATTAAAGTACCTTAAATTGTACACTACTTGACTAAACTGCAGTTTTGATCTTTTCAAATTTTGACATTAAGATTCTCATTTTTACAGTTTTACTGCAAATGTACATTGTTCCAAATGACAAAAACACATATCAGTCAGCCTCTAATCTATAATAAGTTAGCAGATCCGCCAGTCAAAAAGTTATGTGAAGTTTGGAAGCAGAAGTAAGAGAACAATAAATACCGTGAGCTCTACGATTTGCCTGAGAAGAAGATTTTAGATGCCTTCAAGACTGATCATGATCTAAAATGGTCAGTTCGCCCATCCCGAACTTTTGCTTCAACATTTGAAAAGTTTGGCTTCTTTAGTTGATAAATGCATCAAAACATGGAGTGAAATGTACCAAAGCTCAATCATCATCGATACTGACACAATCAAACAATATCCAGCTTCAAAAATCAGCTGTTGAGCTGTTCAACTGAGGTGAAATTCTCCCTCACTGAGCTTCAAAAGCATCCAACTCTGCTTTTCCTGAAACCAGACGGTCTCAGTGGTTATCCCTGGACCTGGGGTTACCATGGCAACAGCCCCTGGCTCCGTCACCCTCTCTGCCGTCCCCAGTCCAATCCTGTACAGATTAGATATGACCATCATACAGAGGAACCGAATCCTCTGAGATTATATCACAGAAACAGAGACCGAGTGACAAACTCACAGCTACAGAAGCTGAGCCCTGACGCTGACCCTCCGAATAACTCAAAGGAGGTTTATAAAACCCCTCATGACGCCTGCAGACCAAACGTGTGTTTATTCTCAGCTAGGAAAAATAAAAGAAAAAGAAGAAAGAGAGGAACCAGAGAGCGGAAAGGAAAGTGGTGTCAGATTCAACCCAAATCCTGCTGGGTGACGTCAGAGATGCTCGAATACACTTTTAATGCTGTGATAAGGTTTCAGGGCCGACGGCTGCTTCTGATCGGAGCATTAACATTTAGACGCATCACATTCATGATGACATTTTAAAGAGCAAAGCTGCGAAGAGACGACTGTAGCATCAGCCACCAGGCTGCTTCCACATGATTCCACCCTGAGGGAAGACATGAGCCCGTATGAGTGTGTATATCAGCGTGTGTATATCAGCGTGTGTGTGTGTGTGTGTGTGTGTGTGTATGTGTGTGTGTGTGTGTGTGTGTTTGCGGGGATATCAATGATGTGGATTAGGTACACTCCATTTAGTCCCAAGAATGCAGCCATTAGACCAAACGCGTCTCCCACGAGGATGAGCCTCAGGGCACGATTCAAAAACCAGGGTGGGACTGAAGGTAGTGTCGCACATACACACACACACACACACACACACACACACACACACACACACACACACAGCATCATCATCACGCTAACATGAGATCATACACACAGATACACACGGCGCTCTACTCTGTGAATTTCAACACACATGACCACGCAGAGATAAATAATACAAAAGACGTGTGTGAATCCGCTCCGGCAACAGGAAAGATGATAACGCCCTCATCAATAAATCAAGTAGGGATGGGGCGGAGTAATCGAGAGGAAGTCTGCTTCCCCACAAGAAGGGCAACGTGCTTTGGTCACATGGGACAAGCTGCAGAAAGAGCGAGTTATAGATGGTAGAGGAAAAAAAGAAAACATACAGTCAATGGGGTTGATCAGAAATGCAAGAAAAACATCCTCTCCGACATCCCTTTGCTGTTCATAACGAGCTTCAGAGACAGAGCAGAAGACACAGGAGATGTTTGCAGGCAGTCTGCTCTCATCACCTGAGCAGATTCATTGACTGTGCCAGCCGACAGCTGAGTGGCAAACAGAGGCAGAGCTCTCTCCACTTCCTTTAAAGAGCGACCACAAACTCTCACCGTGCTCAAAACACACACGAAAACAAAATAACTACAGCCACAGAGAACGCCAAGGTTCACTGCAGCAACAACTAGTGATGAAAATGTGATGAAATTTCACGTCAGCAACAGACGTGCGAGCAGGAGACGCAGCCGGCTGGTCCTGTGGTTAGAGCATGATTTTATCTTCATTTCACAGCCTCAAGAGAGGAAATATTTGGGAAAAATTAAATATTGCTTCAACCATCTAATCATCCTCCCATCTTCTATGCTTTTTAATCCTGTTCAGGATCGGAGCTCGTCCTCACGTGAACTACACGTGAGGCATGGTGCAGCCAAAAACGTTTTCTTCCCCTGTAATGGTAATTTAGCATCAATGCTTTGCGAGGATCTATATATCTCCTAAAGTCAGAGTGAACAGCAGTTAGAGCATCTCTTGCATCAGTAACGTATCGTATAGCCTCATGAAACAAAGAGAATTGATCGATTTGTTAAGGGATGGGATTTGATTGGACAACTAACTCAAAGAGGGTGTGGCTACATGGGCATACGCAGTGTCACGGTTTCGTTGAGGCCACTACAACGTCATCCACACCTCCCTCCATCAGCTGTTGGAGGAGGAGATAGAGGACAAGGGAGAAATAAACAAATTAGACCTCAACCACACTTTTGGGTATGAAAACAACTGGTATCCAAACACAAACCTTGGCACCCATGGCATTAGCCTGCATCACTTATCAGGAGTTAACAGCCAAGAGCGGCTTTTCTGTATATGTTGATCCAGCTGCCCCAAAATCACATTTCAACTGATACATTAACATATGTATAGAAAGCGGAGTGCCAGAGGAGTCATCGTAAAACCATTTTAAAATTCTCCAAGAAGAGAAATAAGATTAGTTTTGATGCATAAATACTCCAAATTTGTTGCATATACAAACGTTCTGGCTAAATACAACACACAACGTATGCGGGCCGCTTGCAGAACTGATGTGCAGCAGACTTTTTTTTTTTTAACTGGCTGTGCCTGTAGCGCACACACAGTGTAGAGTCGTGAGTGTGTCCACAGTGCCGTGCAACTTCAACTTTTCTCTGAGTTTGTGTAATATTGGCAGGTTAACTACTTCTACAGACTACAGTGAGCTAGATAAAGTTACTTTGCATCCACCAGCTATTCGTTAGATTCAGTCATTTCCTTGTATACTTGTATTCATTTCAACAAAATTTGTGATGCATTTCTGTTTAAAATGGCGGCACATGCCTCACGTAAATATAGAGCACTGGTCTCTCCATGGCACAGATGCATTAGTAACACGCCGCTCTCATGGCTGTTTTATTGATTACTTCGGAAGCGTAGTGTTGCAGCAGTCCATCTATGTTATGTTTTCAAAGTAGTCATGTAACGTTCAAGGTCTGAGCTTAGAGGTCCATTTATCCGCATCATTTAACAACACCAGAGTTGCAAAACAATACTGAGTTTGACACTTACATCACAGAAACAACGAAAACGAGACACACTACGCTTTAAAGAGGCAGCGGATACACAACACACGGACAAAATTTTTGAATTTGGAAAAACGTATTTTCTATTCCACATTTCCCTCTGAGGAAAAAGCCATTTCATCAGTGGGAGTCTAGAAGAGGCTGTAAAACCAAAAGGATGAACATACACACACACACACACACACACACACACAAACACACACACACACACACGCTGCACATCAAACCTCCACTCAGCTGCCAGTTTATGAGGCACATCTAGTTAAAACTGATGCATTCAACATCCATGAAGTATCTCCTGTCCTACTCCTACCTAGGATGTAGTTTGTGGTGCTGTTGAGCCGTATTCCATCACACAAAGAGGTCTTGCTTAGCTGCCCTCATTGATAAAAAAAAAATAAAAAATGGGGTGGACAAAACAATAGAAACACCCGTCAGTATAATGTGATACAGTTCAGCAGCACTACGAGGAACAATAAACAGACAACTGCGTGTGTTTACCGTCGTCACATTTGCTGTTATCAGTTGCAGACTGTTTCGTGTCCCTCTGTTAAAATGCTTCGCTTCGTCTTCACCGTATCGTATTAATTTGCTGGTGGAACGACCCAGTTTCCCCACATGGATCATTAAAATCTCATCTTGCGAACACAGACCCCGACACATGTCCAACACATTGCTGGCGAAACCAAATCACTGCGCAGGACTGGCAACACACACACACACACACACACACACACACACACACAAACACACACACACAAACACACACACACAAACACACACACAACCACACACTAGAAAACAAAAGGCACATCTAATCACACACACACACACAGTCCACAATCTAGACATGCAGCACAGACGCCGTCTCCCCTCCCCCTCCCTCCCTCACTCACTCCCTCCCTCCCTCCCTCCATCCTTCCAGCCACCAAATCCACTTAGAGGCCAGTGTGCGACTGGCTGATTGTTTTCTCTCTGGCGGCAGCTGCTCTGCCTCCCTCCTCTGTCTCGACCACCTAATCAACTGTCAGTCAGCCGGAGATGGACTGAAGAAGAGGGAGATTTAAATTTCCTCCAGGAATCAACGCGGGGCTCTCTGAATCTTTCACTTAAAGCCTTTGCACAAGTGTAATGCATACATGAATTGAAGAAAGGATTCAAAAGCAACGAGCATCTAGCAACAAAGATGCCATTTCAACAATAAAAACAGAATATGTCACACTGTCATTGTCAGTATCACAACTTGCCTGGACTGAAACAGGAAGGCTTAATCATTGCTGTCTAGGACGTTTTGGTTCTGCTTGTGTGCCCTTGTGTTTTCTGAAAAGGCCAAAGTTAGGAAACCTTGTCTGCACACAGGAAGTGACAAGCGTGGTTTAGTAATGACGCTCGTGGGTTTTTACGAGAAGAAGATTCCCCTCACGCTCCACGTTGTGATTCGACAAACACAAATTCATCTTCGGTGACTGTCGTGAGTGGGGGCGTCACAGTCGCGCGGTGATACGGGAGACAAATGAGCTTTTAAAGACTGACACTCGTTTTTACAAGCCTGTATTAATGGATGCACTAATGAGATTGTGTTTTATACAAGCATACACACAAACTCACACACATTCACAAACCACGTTTAAACCAGCAGTAGAGGGATGAATTGATGATTAAATGGAAAATGAACCGCTAATTTATTGTTTGATTCATTAATTGTCTGTTTTCGGCTTCTCCAATGAGAGGATCTGCTTATTTTCTATGATTTAGATCTTTGTAAATCAGATATTTTGGGGGGATTCTTATTGGTTGAAAAATAACAAAGACATTTGAGGACATCCACTGGGCCTTTCACAATTTTATGACATTTTATAGACAATTAGTCGATCCAATTATGAAAAAAATACCAAATAATGAATTGATCATGAAATCATTTGTTGCAACCGCTCAACCTGCGATGAATACTAACCTTGGTGGTAACATAGAGTTTTTACAGAACATCGGGCACCGCGTGAGGCCTCGCTCAGACCAGATCAGGCATTGCAGTGATGTGTTGCAGGATTGTGCTGCAGTGTGGAAGGACAAGCAACTGCGAGAGTATCGCTGTTTGGTCTGTTAACTCCCCCATGGAACATAATAAATACGCAAAGCAATTTGGTAAGCTACCTCATGCCTCATTATATAAATTCAGTGTAAAAGGCTTGAGCAACTAAACTGCTGACAAGCAAGTCTGATTCCTGACTTACGTGACCAGCCACCACATTGTGACGTCGGGTTTCATTTCGCCAAAAGTTGATTATTGCAACTTTTGGCCATAGGGTAACTGCATTTTTGTCTTTGTTTTTTGTTTCGGTTAAAATTATGGAAGGACTGGGGTTTTCCAATTTAGTCGAAATGAGGCCAGAGTGAAAATGAAGGGGCTATTACAGGTTACATGTCCTCACTTTTGGGTTTTCGTGCCCTATGGTGCTCCCTAAATAAACATTCAGGGGATGAGAAGCAATAGAAACTAAATTTAAACATCTGATAAAGTGCAAATACATATGATATAGAAGCATATAGTGATACTTAAGCCCAACCTTATCATATATTAAAACACGGCAGAGAAACAACATGAATTATTGATAAATAGTCCATAATTTCACTGTGCTTGTGTGTGTGTGTGTGTGTGTGTGCGTGTGTGTGTGTGTGTGTGTGTGCGTGGAGCGTGTCATCACTCAAAGACCTTTCATTCACACCCATGTTGCCACAGCGGGCCAGCTTTCACACCCTGCTCTGACTCAATTAAACCCCACTGTGCTCACCTTGACCTGAGCTTTAATACACACACACACACACACACAAACACACACACACAAACTGTCTTTTCACTAACACACCTTCAGCCACATTAACACACGCTCTCTATCTCTCTGGTGAGACTTTTCAACACCGTGACAACAGCCAACCACATCACAGCTACTCGGAAGCCACGAGCCAATCGCTCGCCTCCCTTCGTCCGTCACCGACCAACGAGAGAGCTCAGTGCGCTGCTTGTTTTACATGAGCAGCTTTTATCATTGCTCTAGATGAGACTATGGAGCTGCTGCTGCTGCTTCACTCGCCTCATTATTCCAAAGATGGTCTGCAGCCTCGGAGGGAAAGCAGAGCTTTTCATTAACAGAGCGGCTGGATACAAACAACATTTCACCAAATAGTATTAACTGCAGCTCCTTGTTCATCACCTTTGTGTCACCTGAACGGCTCCTTTAGGCTTTTTGTTATCAGTTTTTATTGCTCCATGTTGTGTTTGTTGCAGAGGTCCACCTTCTGATTATATAAAGATACATACAAGTGCCCATTTGTTTCTATTATGGCTGAAACAAACAATTATTTTCATTACTGATCAACCTGACAACGATGTTCTCAAATAACTATCTAAAAAATAGCCGTAACACTGGACTTCACAATTTCTCAAAGACAAAAACACATTCAGATGTCTTGTTTTGTGCAACTAGCCGTCCAAAACCGAAATATATTGAATTCAATGATGGATGACAAAGAAAACCAGCAAATATTCACAACTAGAGATAATGTTAATCAAGAATTTATCTGCATGTCTATAAAACTGTCCAAAGATGTCAACAAAATCCTCACAACTGAAGAGCTGGAAAGCGTGCCATTTTTACCACAAAAATCTTAAATGATCTATTTTTTCTTAAATAGCTGCAGATTAATTCTCTGCTGATCAATTTATCCTTTAATCTGCCGATCGTTTCAGCATTTTGCTTTGACGAGAGAAAAAAATATGGCTCTAATATTTTGTGCATTAATCCATTCGAAGCTACCTACTGAGAACATCAATATCACAGTATATGAATCTCTCTGTGACAAAGCCACCGACAAAAAAGAAAAACAACACTGACCTTACCAAAGACTACACATTTCTGCAAAATGTGAGAAAATCTGCAGCAACACACCTGGTCAGACTAAAGATCTGCCTCTTCTTATGAGGTTTCACTGAGTCTGTTAATAACAGAAACATAAGAGTAATCCTTCTTACCTGATGCTGCTTCTGAGTTCATACAATTCAGCACAGCACCTCTCTGACGCTCATCAGCAGTGACCCTTATTGTTACCAACTAGCTGCTGATTTGAGAGCGAGCGTTCGAGCGAGCCTGGCTCCTAGCAACTGCTGCCTGTCAGGGAAGGTTGAAGAGGTATGTGGCCGATAAATTAATGAATGGATGATCTATAGCAGAGAGAGCGGGAAGACGGGACCAAGATACGAGCCGTGAGGGCCGACAGCAGCTACTGCTTCCTTCATTAACAAGCGGATAATGAGGATGAAAACGGGAGAAAACACAGCTGCTGTGGATCTGTACTGTTATGACGAGCATTAGGATCCTCAGTAGCTGATTTCTGTCTTGTGTGGGTCCATAAACAGAGCGTGGAACAGTGCTGACTGTTGCTAAGCTGCTTTACAACTAATCATGTTTGACTATCAGTCAAATTACTTGATGAATTTAGACTAGAATATGTCAGAAAACAATGTCTGCCAACAGCTCCAATCTCATGTGCAATCATATAGCTTAATTAATGTCCTGATGACAAACTATTTATCAAATGTTCAGCTCTAAATTGCTTTAAAACCATATAAAGATGACGAAAACAGAAAAAGGAGAGTGAAAGTCATGGTGTTTATGGACCCAAACAAGACAGAAATCAGCTCATGAGGACTGAGAGCGTATTAAGAACAATCAGCTCACTCACCAGGATATCATGTTAGCAGTTAATGTTTCGGCAAACCACAGTTGACGAGTACCAAAACGTGACATATCCCACCTGTCACACCAGGAGGTGCAAGGGGAAGGTGGCGCCATTATTTCATTAGAAGCCAACAAGGCTGCCAAACAGGCGACCTGAGTTCAAGTCACACCACTGGATATTTTCAAGGACATTTCCATCTGTATCTGTAGAAACCAAAACCAGCTACCTTTCACAAGAAGTCAGACCATCTCTGTCCAACCAAAACAGGGGGTATATAGGGTATATTTACCCTAGCCAAGTGGTTTCAGTGCCTGAAGACAAGCAGACCAAAAGTACAGAATGTCAAAAGAGAGAAATAGACGATTGAACCTGAAGAATCATAAAGTTCAAAGCGAAAAAAAATGAAAGTAGGAGAGAAAGAAACGTGACAAAGAGACAAGGCATGGCCTCTTTAGAGTGTTTAAGGAGCCCAACAGGACTTTTACAAGATTATTAAAATCAGATGGTTGGTTATTTAATATATAATATCTCAGAAGATCCAATCACAATTACTCACAGTTAAACTTTAATTCTTCCAAATGGATTGTTTGGTTTGAATTTCAATTCAATTTGCAATGATATTAAAGAGAAAAAGCCAGCAAATGCTCAAATTTTATAAACAGGAAACAATTAACAAATAATAATAAAAAAAAAAAACAGAAGCCAGAAAAAACATAAAGTGAGGATGAGTGTTTATAGAGACAAACATCATCCACTAATGATGATCCTGAAGACAAAAGACAGATCCCAGCCACATGTGCCACATGACTCCATGTTTAGCACATGTTCACCTCCTACACATTTAACTAAGATAACAGGGGGTTATTTACATTTTAGGCAAATTGGCTGCTACTCTCATCCAAAAACGATTACAGCTTCCTGATGAAGGACAGAATCTCCAAACATTAAGAGAAGTCTGCAGAGTCCTCACCTTCAGTGTCTCAGTCTGCATATCATGTGATTGTGAGCCAGTGAACCACCGACTCCTACCTGCTATATTCGTATTGTGGCGTCCCAGTTAGGTGCTTTGCACCAAAGTAGGACAGACAGCAGGACGGAGCAACTTTGAGACAACCTTGGAAGAATGACTTTTAGCTTTTAGGGCCAGAAAACAAAGAAGAGACGTGCAGGAATAAAGTAGAAGGAAGACAACATATAGTACAAATCTACAAATAGAGGACTGGTTATGAATGGATTTCTTTTTGATATTGGTGTTAGCATTACTAGTTTTCACCTACTTTACCTGATGTAAACATGTTTTTTCAGAAATGCATGAACTGAGATTATCACCTGACGCGAAGCCAGTGGAGCCAGCTGGGCAAATCAAGCTATTGCCAAGTTTGCCGACCAACGTATTATTGGTCAAAACAGCCACATCAACAACAGCCTGGTCAACTACAGTCAACAGCAGCGAGGAGATGAAGAGGAGAGAAATTCCCCTGACTCCATTATAAAACTGCTCAATTCTGTGAATGGTCGAGTTGAAGGAAACTTTCTGAGGCGCTGTTTCGGGCATATTCTTAATTATTTGGGCCTTCTTGTAAATTCAGCAGATGTTACAGCCTCGTTTCAGGGGACGCTGCAGCCCCCTCAACACCCCTAATTCCCACATCCATGATTGCAGCTAACGCTTAATCTGCAGAATACGTTCTCAATTCATCTGTCGTCCATAAAACGTCAAAAAAAGCGTTCCATTGCAATTCTGAAGTGCAAAGTGACATCTACAAATGTCTCATTTCATCCGACCGGCAGATCAAAAAAACAAAGACATCCAGCTGACAATAATATAAAACAGAGAAAAGCAGAATAATCGTTGCAAAGATTCACTGAAAAACAAGACCAAGATCATCATGCGAACAAGAAATCCCTTTGGTACTTTGACAGTCTTTTATGCTCAACATGAAAGACATATTTCGGTTATGGTCAACGTAGTGTTGACGCACAGCTACACCTACAAATAAACAAAATGCAGTAAAGCAGAAGTATCGAGAGAGAACAGACTTCATTTGGTGCTTCATCAAACTGAGTGCCACACCCAAGTCCTCTGGTCGCAGAATGCTTTGTTCTGGCTCTGGCCACCACTGTCTCTCTCTCCCTCTCTCTCTGTCACACACACATACACATATACACACACACACACACTTACACACACACACACATATACACACACACACTGCCAACAGCATATTGCAACAAAGCAGTGGCAGACAGTAGGTCACACGCTCGTCTTGCCTGCCTGTTGTTTATCGCATGTATTCAAATTCCTCTCGCGTGTGTGTCGGCTGCCAGCGCTCTTCGGCAGGGCTTCATTTGGCCACGACTCCCAAACCCGCAGCCAGTCCACGGTGACTGAAACCAGACGCTGTGCGCAAAACTAACTGACAGCACAGACGGCCCAAATATGAGACAAGCACTTATTAAAGACAGTAATTCAGCTCTTGGGGAAGGTGACACAGGCGCTGAATAACTCAGCCTCCTGAGTCTGCAGGCATCCTGTCAAATATGTTTAACAACTGCACCACAGAGGTGAGAGAGATGTGACATTATCGGCTGCCTCCGAACCCCAAAATGACACGCTGCTAATTGCGGAGGGTAGGGAGAGTTTTTCTTACTACTGATTTACCCTCTCTGGCTTTTTTTCCATAGGCACACAGACTGGCTGGCTCTGGAGGAGAGTGGCTGACTGAACCTAGATCTGTCAATCCGAGCAGCAGCTCCATCAATCTGCTGGCAATACAGTGAGAAAAACAATGCAAACGTCAGCATCAGCAGCAGAGCTAAAACACCGACTGAGTGCGAATAACGACCACCTGAATCCACTGAAGCGCTTTAAGTGGAGGTTCAGGGCACAAGCAAGCCTGAGGGTTTGTCCCTGACTGTTTTCAATCAAGTTTTCCACTTCCTAACCAACACAAATTACAGGCGACTGGCGCTTCACAGCATCTCCTATTGGAATTAAAATCAGAATTTGAGAGTTTTCAGTACATTTGTGCATCACATCCTCTGAGCCTCCTGCCATTGTTTTCTGTGGGTTCCTCAAACCAATGTCCAGCTGCGAGAGTCATGGTTTGGCTCCCGGCCGCGCTCAGCTGCTCCACTCATGTTCTAAACAGAATAAAAACAGTTGGTAAACAAAATGATTAACGTGATATTTTTTCATTGATCACTGGAAGGAGATTCCCTTTGCTTCCCCCCGGTCTCTTTAGTGTCAGCCTGGAGGCTTCTAGGGACTCAAAGAAGTGATCAAAGACCTGTTAGCAGGGCAGATGACTGCCGGCTTAATGCTCAGACCGGGGTCATGTGGATGGACTCTCTGGACAGGGAACCACCCAGAAGTTGACAAGGAGAAGAAGATAAAGAGAGAGACTTCAAGGGAAATTCTGGTTTCATGTAGTTTCACTCTTATTTTTGGCCTTTTGGCAATCAATCCTATCAGTTATGAAAACAAAATTGACTGCTGAGATATGTGACGACAACACAATGATGCCTATCATGTTAGATTTAAACAAACCCAGAGGTTTTCTGAGAGCAGAAATGCAGCTGAATGCCTAAATTAGGACCCAAACTCTCTGTTGTCAGACATCAGAGTTCACAGACCAACTTCCTGGTTCAACACTGGTGCACTCACTTTCAATTTAACATCCAAATAAAGTGGTGTGTAGTCTTAGATAATCTGACCAATCTGTTGGATTGTTTGCAGTCAGCCAGTCTGATTGTGGAGCTGCTCCGGTTCATCACCCTGTCTGACTTCAAAATGAACACAGCAGGACCAGAGATATCACTTTTATATTGCACATATTCTGGTAGGCAGCTCTAAAAACAAACTAAACACTACTAGAGTGGGGAGGTCAGGCTCTAAACACTACCTGCTCTGTGCTAAACAGCAGACAGACACAATTAGCAACTAGCTGGTGAGCATAGTGGAGCTTTTAGCAGAGTAAGAGCCAGATATTTCAGTTAATGGAAAACAAAAATAAATAGATGAAAGAGAGTAAATATTGACTTCAAGTGGCCATAGACCAAATCCTAATGTAACTGCTGCATGTGTACAAATTGGAAACTGTTCGCTTACTTGTTTGTGCATCGATTTATAGGACTTGAGGTTTCCGCTGGCCAAAAAAACCCCAAGAAAATGTCATTTCCCAAACACAACACACTGTAAAATTGATAGAGATGCACCGATCAATCAGCCAGAGACCGGAGTCAGACGGTTTTCAGCCTGACTGGCCAAACATTGAGCTTCAGCCTATTCCTTCTTGGGTTTTTGAGTGTGAGAATTTGTGAAATTATTTGTGTTTCTTATAATGTATGTAATCAAAATAAATGATTCATTCATTCATTCAATTGCAGGCAGCTAGTCCCCCCAACCAACACCTAGAAACAACCAAGGAAACTGAAAACAGTGAATCTGTAAACACTGACAGAAAGAGGCAACTAGAGGACAGTCAAAACCAAATCTACCAGAAGTACATACAGCACTGCCCCCAACTATACAGGCTCATTTCACAAACCCGAGGCCAGCTGCACAAATACCAACACATCTAAGTACAAATGCCTGCCTGTAGTGGCTCACTCTAAAACTGGAAGCTTTATATCTTCTGCCAGAGGGCAACAATCAGAGCTCACATGAGCTGAATCTTCAGGGCCTGTCTGGAAGATCCAGAGAGTTCAGTTAATCCTAACACCAGTGATGGCAGAGTCTGGGTCCCAACTGTGCGGCTGAGCCAGAAGTTCATTAAAAAATCTCATAGATGCACGATATACAGAAGCTAGTGGTGTCATGCAAGAGCTGGCAGCATAATCTGCAGAGAGGGCTGGCTGGCTGGTTGATTTAAAGGAATCCCTCAACATGTTTTAATGCCTGCACTCTTTCTCTTAATCATCCTGCACCCTGTCAAACTTTATCTTCCTGCCTCCCCATCTGCGATCAGCCGAGCAGGATGGAGCCGAGCGTGGCGATGCTGCTGGCTGCTCTCTGCCCCAGGCGGTGCCAGGGGACTGATCCATGCCGTCACCAGCTGCTGCCTGTTGCAAGATGCAGGATCAAGCGCTCCAGTTCCCCATGTCCCGAAAATAAAAACACTTCGGCGTTTATTTGCACAATGACACAATGTTTATGCCCAAAGCAACGACAGCCATAGAATGAGGTTAAATGAATAATACGGAGAGATGTGAGGAGCGGTAATGGATGCAGAAATTCACGGAGGGCCCGGCTTTGAACAGCTGAAAGAATAACAAACATCGGCACCCCGCTAAGAATCAAGCCATGTTGGAATCAAAAGGACTTCTGCTATCATGCTAACAATCTGACACATATTATACTACTGCACTCCTTGAAAGGAGACTGGGGAAAAAGTGAAAGTGAGTTTAATACAGTCGGACAGCTACACAAGAAAGAGATAGGCTGTCTTTTATTTGTTCTAAAGAATATGTAAAACCTAACAAGGGAGACGTTTTCATGAATTAACCTAGATTATGGATGATGCATTAAAGAAAGGAAGCAGGCGTGGCCGTGGGAGGTGATCCTCGTCTGACTGAGACCGTGGTCAATATGATGGCGCTTCACTTAAACACTTAAAGAGTCTTTCCATTAGAGCATCAACACTGTGACGAATCACTTTCAGTCTCCATGTCACATGAGTGTAACAGAGGTCAGCAGGTCAGCAGGCGGCCTCGACCAGCAGCATGAACAGCAGACGTGTGGCGGCGGTCACGGATCCACTGAATGATCCAACCAACTGTGACGATATTCAAGGAAGTACACAGGATCGCTTTCATATGTGAAAATGCTAGATCTTTTTAAGTGCATTTATATGTGGAAGTGCTCTTCAGATTCTTAAGTAGAAAGAATGTGACCAGATGTGGCCAAAGCACATGAACAGCATCCATAAAAGAAACGTCAAAAAGCTGCTAATGTACTTCTGGGGTTTCTTTTTCAACTTCATCAAGTCAAATTATCTGAACTCTGAAACTCTGATACTCTGATGACTTGAAATAAGATGTCATATCAGGTTATTAAGGATGAGGCTGGTGTTATGAACATGGACATGTTGCAGTCAGTGTGCCATGAAGAGGCACCAAGTTAAGACTCTATGTGCTTTTTTATTCATCTCAGACAGCGTTATCGTTATCACGGGCGGCATATCAAGTAATTTTATCGTGAGTTACTCTGTGATTTACACCCTTAGTAAGTGGTACATTTGTTAGGGACTATTTTCCAGGGCGGATGAATACATCCGGTGCTCTAGTGAGTATTTGCTGCAGCAGGATGGTATTTATTGGCTCCTGTCAAAATATTTGGACATGGATACACAGACAACACTTATTTAGAAGGATCCATTCATTGTTGGTTTTGTTTTCTTTCTATGGGATTTGCTAACAATTACAAGAACACACACTAAAAACAGGAAGACGTGCCGATTACTACAGAGACAGGGGCCCTTTAATGTCCAGACTGCATTGCAGCTATATCACCCATTGTTTTTACGATTGAAGGCTGACATATAAAACCCAACAGCTCCGTGCAACCAGATCGTGCTCCGTCTCTGGGAGTTGTTGAAAAGCATTCTGGGAAATAAAGACTGCAGTAGAGGCTGCTGATGAAGGCTGGAGGAGCAGAAAAGTAAATTGTAAACAATCCGTCAATCATCAAGAGGTTACTATTACCTTCAAATTGATTACAATGCAGCTCCAGCATGTTAAAAGGACTGAAGCAGATGCAGGGTGATTTGATTCACGAAATAACCTCAAACGATCATTTCCTCAGACAAACGCCACTGACAACAATGGAAACCTGACTACTTCAGCTGTAGTATCTCCTCAAGTCTTCTCGTCTGCATCCAAACAAAGACGGATGCTATTTAAGATCCACACACACACACACACACACACACACACACACACACACACACACACACACACACACACACACACACACACACACACACACACACACACACACACACACACACACACACACACACACACCGCCTCCACCATTGTAGAGGGCTCTAAAAATACACCTGGTTAGAGATGCATGTAGCCGCACCGGCATGGTATGCACAGCATTGACCTCATCCTGGTATTGTCTTACATGAAGCCTTGAGCATCGCAGCAGCAGGTTGGAGCGTGATCCGACTGCTCAAGCAAGGACACCAGTGGGATCCAATGGCAACCAGTTAGAGACAACCCAAACCATTTTTCCTTAAAGAGGTCAAGCAGGACAGAAATGCGGGTCAGTGTGTTTGTGGATTGAAATGATTTTCATCAGTTTACAGCGGACGGGCCCTTTAGATAAATCTGCTGATGAGCTTATCTCCATGATCTAATGCGGACATCATCATCAGAGCTCGTAGATTACGATAAATCCGTGAGAAAACTGATCGGATGATGGTTAAAAAAGGTCAGCGAGGAGATCATATAGACAGGTTGTTTTTCTGATGAAAAATTAATAAACAGAGTAAAACCATGTTGATTGTGAATGTACAGTTTGACATCATAAACATCCTTAATGTGATTAGATATTTTCCGTCTCATTTCCGCCAACAAACATTTCAGGCAGTTTCAACCTCGGCTCATTGAAATTATGTTTATGTATAATTAATTTACAACAGCAAATAGGTTTAGAGAGAAACAGAATGGTTTTGTAGTAATATAAAGGGGGGATTTGTTTATCAACATATCTAAAAAGTCACCTACATTTTTGGTACTTGAGGTATCAGTGAAATGTTTATTGAAGACGTACGTTTTTCTGACAGAATATCCAATACACACACTCATTTCAGGAGAATCTGCAGGATTAGTCGGTTTTTTTAATGGTTGTGTTTCTTGGACAGAAAAAGTCGCCACTACGGTGGGACACAACACGATCTTTAATATTTAACAAAACCACAACCTTCCCTAACCTCAACCAAAGTGCCTTTGTTGCCCAAACCTGACCGCACACAGGAGTCTGTATATGAACCTTACACTCTGTGCCTTGTCATCCCAATCCTCTCCCATCTACTCCAAAAATCTTTTGCCTCTGAACATACAGTAAGCAAGCAATAATGTTTGTCGCCGCAACATAACTGCGAAAACAGTCTATTATGAGAGGTTAGTTCACATCTAACATATTTAAATCAGTTCAATTAACCTGTCTGTACTCACTCACAGACCCCGTAAAACGCTGTATCTTGCAATGTTGAGGAAAGTAAGTAAAAACTCCAGAATCCATCCCTTTATATGAATCCGAATCCAAACTTAAATGGGGTCTATACTGAGACTCATTCTGCACTGAAGTCTTTCGGGAATCTGTTCAGTAGTTGCACAAAGGCGAAAACATAACCTCATTTTGTTTAGGTCGGTATGAAGCAGACTGAAAGCAGACACGATTTTGCAATAACAGATGTGTGAGCTTAGCATGAGTTAACTACAAGAATCTTTTAAGAGACCTGAATATCAATAAGAAAATGAAAAGACATTAAAACAGCTTCTTAATTAAAAGTAATACTGGCTCTTCACACGTACTGTCACTCTTCTTCAACCCATTTCTACCTATGAAAGGCAGCAATGTGTCATTTTGTCTTGGTTCAGAGCGACTTAACCAAACTGCAGGAGTGAAAACGCCTTAAAGAAGAAGCTTCCCACATAAATGCACCAAAGTAAATCCGCTTACATGGACCTGATAAAAATCACACCAAGCCTTTAAATGTTCCACTTAATCTCGGCGGGGCTGCTCTGATCATTCAGCGTGGACGGCGTATTGTTTCTCCTCTTTCTGGACATAAAGAGTTCCTAGATATTGATTAAGCATCCGTAACAGTCTGAAAATCAAAGGAAAACAGGCCCCAAGTGGTTCAGATAGACGCTGGGTGATGTTGAAAGACAGAACAAGAGACATTAGTGTCAATGCTGAAGAAAACGCTGACTCTCTACGTATCTGTAGTGTCTTCAAACAGCCCCAGAAAAAACAGGGATTAGAGGCTTATATGAATTGTTAAAATGAACAATGATGAATGTTTCCTGTGATTGTTTTTACAATGTTTATATTGTCTGCGGCTGGGTAGAAAGAGTCAGTTTTCTCCAGCCGTGACGTCTTCATCCATCACCCGTCTGAAAACTAAGCGTCTCTGAGCCTCTTTAGAGCCGCGTTCACTAGTACACTCGCTGGGCAGCTGGAGCTGTCAAAGCGATGTTTTCAGTGCGGCTCTCAAGGGCTTTGCCACTTACATAATAACCTGAATGAAATGTTAATGTCAGCAAAGTTGACAGCGCAATGAGGGATTTCTCCCTCTCCCTCGTCTGTCTGCTGCAGGAGGTGAGAAGCTCTCGTCTGTCCTGGCATTTCAAAATAATCCACCTGTAATGACTTTATCTCCGTCCCTGTGGCATTTCGTGAACGTTGCCACAGGTCGGCCGAGACGCTCGTCACACGCAGCCGCTGTTGCTCAACAGAGGCGCTTCAGAGGAGGAGGAGGAGGAGGAGGAGGAGGGGGAGGGGGGAGGGTCACCTCTTGAAGCTTCTGGGCTCGTGGACAGAGACCTCGGGGGCGCTGCTGGTCTGGTCCGACTGAAGCTTGTTTTAACACGTCAGCTGACTACATTCAACCTCATTTCAGCTCCAACTGAAGCCTGGACAACAAACCCCACTGTGTTTGTGACTGGGGTCGACAGGGCAGCAACGATTAACTGATTAGCTTCAACTAATACATGAATCAGCAACTATTTTGATAAAAGAGTAATCATCATTTTTAAGGAAAATAGTCAGAATTCTCAGATTCCAGCTTCTAAATGTTCTGGTTTCTTTCCTCCTCTATGACGGTAAACTGAATATATTTGAGTTGTGGACATAACAAGACATTTGAGGACTGCATCTTGGGCTTTGAGAAACACTGATGGACATTTTTACCCCTTTTTCTGGCATCATTTTTTTTACAACCAACAACGAAGCGGTTGATTGAGAAACTAATCCACAGATGAATCGATACCGTTTACAGTCGTTAGCTGCAGCCTTTCTTTCACACAGAAAGAAAACAGACGGGTAAATCCAACTGAAGCATTTTTGACCATTTACGCTGTAATGCTCTTAATCTGTGCCTTTTATAGACTCCATGTTCCAAAGCAAGTTGTAACACAATGGTTTTCTGATTGAAAGCCCATACATGATGCAAAAACAAGGCTGACTTCACCTCAGAAGTTCCACAAATCCAACATGTTTTCACCTCTTCGTTCGCAGACTACAGCTGACCTAAATCTTGACAAGAGCTGCAGCTTACAACTACAGTCATCATCAGTTTATCTCTTGATCAGAGCTCCAGCGATTGGCCAACTATTCTGATGATCAATGAATCTGTGTGAGTCATTTTAAAGAAACAAAGTAAAAATTCTCTTATTCCGGCGTCTTCTATGTGAATACATCCTGGTTCCTCCACTCCCCTGTGACAGTAAAATTAACATTTTTGATATGCGGACAAAACAAGGCATTCGGTGAGGTCGTGTCCAGCTTTGAGAAACACTGACTGACATTTTCGGACCTTTTTTAGAGCAGACAACAATGAAATACAGTGAGAAAATAAACTAAAGATTAATTGGCATTGAAAATAGTCGTGAGTTGCAGCTCTACTGTTGTTTGTTTCCTGGAAAAAATTATCAATTGTTCGTTCAATAGTTCATTCAATAACTCCCATAAAACAGCAGAAATGCTCACAGCGAATTGTTTCTTAGGCATCATATTCACATAAAAAAACAGACCAACTAAAGTGCTTTAAACCAGTTTTGCTGTAAAAGCTTCTTAAAAGTGAATCTGTCCTTTTTTTCTTTCCTCCTCTCTGACAAAAAACTGAAACTCATTGGGTTGCGGACAAAACAAGAATTTTTACAAAATTTTTCTAATCAATAAAATAATCAAAAGATTAATATCATTATCCTTTCTATGGTCAGTACACTGCAAAAAGGAGAAATTCGCATCTTCAAATTGCTTGTTTTATTCCACCAAGACTCCAAACCCTGAAGATGTGATCAGACCAGCACATATTCCCTTGTTAAGAGCTGATACCAGGTCAGTTTGTGCCATTTTTAAAAAATGTAAATCTAGCTGAGATTTCTGTCACTTTAGCTCCAACCTTGACAAGTTGCAGTGTAATGGACGTACAACAGCTTCAGTGTCTTCTGCAACTGCTGTGATTTGTCTGTGTTTGTTGTGATCAACAGGAGATCCCACAGTGCACCCACCCACACACACACACACACACACACACAGCATCACCCTCCATCCACGGCACCACCGCCTTGTTTGACTGTAGGTGCACCCAGCAGGTGAACATCCTGGTGTCCAGACGGCAGCAGCAGCCTCAGCACCTCAAACATGACGAGAAAAATGTCACAGTCCTCCGTCACAGACACAAAAACAAACCCCTGCAGCCTCTCACAGCACCGAGCCCGTCCACAGCTCCAGCCTTCCTCTGCGACAATGAGCCCGAGCAGCAGATGGATCCATCTCATTTATATCAGTGCGTCACGTTTACTGCTGCTGCTGCTGCACTGCACACACACACACACACAAACAGACACACACACACACACACACACACTACTACTACTACTACACCACTGCACTGTAACCCAGATGTGGCGTCCAGCACACACCATTTTGGCAACATGCGTAACTGCACATTTACGCATTATGTAAGAAAGCAGCGTGACATGTATCCGAGGTGACGGCGGCGGCGATGAAGGGGGTGAGGTGAGGAGCAAGAGGAGGAGGAGGGAGCCTCGGATCCCTGGGCGCCTACAGGGGGGCTGCTGGAGGCTATCTAGACCGTGTCGATGCGTTCCTCTCATACTAACACACGCTACGTGGTCTGGTGTGAGATGTGAGCGCGGAGCGGGAGGCTGCCAGCTGCTGTCGGAGTGACAGACAGGCGGGGAGCGACCCCGCAGCACGGATCCTGGTCCCGGGCTTGACATTCCCCACTCCCGAGCCCCGCTGGCGTTACTGACGGCAGAATACTACGAGGACTCAAACAAGAGGGAGACAGACTTACCTCCTCCTGTGTGCCTTCAGTCCGTCTCCCCGCTATAAACCTCTCTTCTCCTGACGAGGAAGAGCAGGCGAGCCGTGCGCCTCCGGTCCAAGAGCTCGGGCTGATTTCACCGCAGGGGAAGCGCTGTCGTGCGTAACAGCCCCGCACCACGTATCCCGCCGCTCATAAAAAAAAAATAAAAAAAAGACACCTCCAAATCCGCTGCAGATACGATCCAGTTCTCGGTATCCCCCCTTCCTCCGCTACTGTCGTAGTCCCGGGATCTTGTGTTTTCAGTCTCCTTCCTCCCACAGTTCCTCTGTGCTCTGCTCTCTCTCTCCTTTTTCTTCTCGTCTACAGCCGCTGCCTGCCTGACTGCCAGTCGTACCGTGCGTGCACCAGCGCCGCGCGTCCACGTAGGGCCGTAGGGTGGGAGCTCCAGAGCAGTGTTATGGGTGGGTGGGGATGATGGGAGGACCCTCCCGAGAAAATAACACTCTTCAAAGATGGTTTGGCAATTTCATTTTGGATTTAATGTATTTTTCTGTTGTTTTTTTTTTTTGTTTTTTTCATGTTAACGCAGGCAACACGAAGGATTTGGTAACAGGCAGGCTGTGTCAGTCAGCACATGACTGACAGCAGATTGGGGTGTGGCCAAAAGTGTGGACACCCCCCTCCCTCCACACACACACACACACACACACATACAAGATGCAGAATGTGAGATCACCTTAATGTTCTCCTAATTCTAAACGATTCAAAGTGTGTATCCACGAGGTTTACTAATGAAATTAGTGACCTTGTGTCTTTTCACAGACGACTGGATTTCAATCTTAAAGATTTGTTACTTTTATTTGCCTCTACAGTCCCACATGGCTTTGTAGTCCTTGAAAGTTTGTGGATTTGAGATGGAAAGGCATAGAAAATATACATAATTATAGATGGGTCATGGAAAAGTGCTTGAGATGATGATTCTGTCTCCTGCACAAGGACTACACATGTAAATTAGCGTACCTAAATCCCTTACAGGGATACAAACAAACAAAACAAACAAAATGAACACGTACATTTTACAGGACAACCCCATAGGTCTGGTGTCCATGCCGTGATGGATCATAGATGTTCTGGCAGCACGAGAGGAACCGAGAGGTGGTTTTAATGTCGTGGCTGATCGATGTAGCAATACTACCATACTTGTTTTTATCTGAACAAGAACAGAATTGTGAAAAACTGGGGCTAGCAAGGCTGCAAACCTAAAAATGTTGCTATTTTCTATTTTTTCAGTTTTATCTCAATAAACAAAAAGATATTTATATATATATATATGTATGTATGTATGACTGTATGTATTATGCAGACAGACTGAGTTGGATACAGACACAAAGCCCAGTAACGGAAGCAGTTCCAGGTAGAAACCTGCAGGTTGATGTCCAAAGCCCTTTATCATGGCTAACTTTGAACTTGTCTCATGTCTCTTCTTTCTTCTGCTCACATGCACAGTTATGATTCATGTGTTTCTTCTGGCTTTCCATGTTACCGCAACACTGCTGATTTATCACCACTGTTGTCAAAGGGTTGAAACTCAGAGACATAATTACAGTACAAACATTTCAGGGTGATGCCAGGATGGTGTAATGTCTCTCATGAACTGTTCCATAACATCGCTCACACTGCTGGTGATGTTTCTCATAAATGGAAACTGAAGGGAAGTTTTGATCTGAGCGACGACTGAAGATTCAGCCACAGAAGCAGCTTGGTTCTGGGCTCGATCCCCTGACATGTCACCAGCAGGACAAATGATTTCACGTGTTCTGTTTGGTATTGATTGAACACATCACAATAATTGTTGGACAGACATTTATGGTCACGCAACCGTGAGGTTTACATTTTTATTGAAAGCATTAACTGTATTAATCGTAGAGCTTCCGTGTCTGAAAAGTGAAGCCAGTGGCTTAAATATGCATTCTGTCTAATGGCCAGCAGGGGGCAACTCCACTAGCTTCATAGGAAGTCCAATTGTATGTAAGCTTATGAGAAAATCACCGCATGACCTCAATAAAATGTTTTTTTTATTAGCTTTTGTTTGGGGTTTTTTGTTTGTATGTTTGTTTTGTTTATTGAAGTCTTCTTCAATACAACATGATATATATTTTACAAATGATGGTCCCATGTGGAGTAATCAGACTACAAAGCTGGTCACTCCAAAAAAACATCATCTCAACAGCCATGATGCCAAACTCAAGGCTTCAAAACAGTCGTCCACAAACCAGTGGGTGACGTCACAGTGGGCTCACACTTGCTTCAGACTGAAACATCTTGACAACTATTGTATTACCATCATGTTTGATATGCACATTCATGTCTGTCTCCATTAGGATGAACTGTAATGTGTCCAGTAATCTCTTTAGGTCCACCGCCATCGTCAGTGAAACCCAACCCGTACTTTTGTTTTTAAACTTATAAAAGTCAGCCACATTGGATCTTTTGGTCTGTTAAATTAGCCAATGTTCTAATCTTCACAAACTGAATGTTAGTTCTTAAGGATCGGCACAATAACTATGAAAAACAAACAAAGACAAAGCTACTCAGCTGGCAAAATGTTGCAACAGGTGGATCGGCTGCGTGGTGCAGACTGCTTTCTTTAACCAGAAGTCTCAAGCAGTCACGTCTAAATTCTCGTAATCTTAATTTGTGGATTAAATGGAATTAAAATTTGTGTGTGTGGGAGCTTAGACAGGAAGAAGTGAGTGTGTGAGGAATCATCTTTATTGTGGAAAATATGGAGTATTTCAGTGACTTAATTATAAGAATGAGTAACAGGTTCTTTCCTCTTTGAGACGTGTTGACAAGGAGCTCTCTGTGAGTCAATACTCACACTGACACAACACTCCTCCCTGTCAAAATGGATTTATCAGTTGAAAGGTCAGTGTCGTTTTGTTTTTGTTATAACCGCGGGGGCGGTTCGGTGAAATTCAACTCTTTTTGAGGTGCATAGAAATAACACACACGGTGGATCTTTGGTGAATCTAATTAGGGCAGATTTAGCAGCAGATCTCAGATGTACGGCTCCAGGGCTGCTTACTCCTGACAGACAATACCTCTGCAGGCAGGGGACTGACACTCTTTACATCTGAGTGTGTATGTGAGGGAAGAAAACAGATCGCACACACTCCTGTGGCGCGTTTGAAAACATCCCACCTGTTATTCACAGGATCGGTTTCCACCCTGGTGACATATTTACCAGCCAGACATTTTGAAAAGGAAATCCTCCCTTCGGCCCTGAAAGTTTGGAATCCAACTCCGCGTCGAGGGGCCCTCGGCGTGCACGTTCGGGCCGGCGTCGGTGTTCAAAATGACAGGAGCTTCACATAAAATAACAGAGACAGTAGCTGAGGGCAGAGGGTGGGCTGATGGAGACAATAGACTGGAAAGGTCGAAATGGAGGGGAGCATAGCCAGGGGGGCTACGTCAACCAGGAAACTGAGATGGAGAAAGCAGCAACAATGGGGCCTCTTGGTATTTCAGCGATTGTCACATTTGAACATTTCGTAAGGTGAAATAAGAGTCAACGTGCAGAAAAGCCTGGACGCTGCCAAATTAAAGGAATGTTTTCACATTTTGGGGAATTGAATGAAAACAGTATCTTCTCATTTCATTCTCTTCAAGAAAAAGTAAAGGAGACGTGAGTGTATATGCCAAAATCTCAAACTATAGTCTTCCATTGCATTCGCGTTACAGCACCGCTGTTCGAATAGTCTGCCCCCTCAAGTGGTTGCCAGTTTGTGCACTAGCTAATGTTGCTAACCCCATCAACAGAGTTATATGATTGGCTGACAAACCTCAGTAGAAGCTGGAAGCAGCCTTCGGCAGTCTTACACAGAGGTAAACAAAGCGATCGTTTTGGAGCCAACAGACATGTCAGAATTATTGATCACATTCAGAATAATGTTATTAAGGAAAGATGCTGATGAAGGTTCTCAGTCTTGGTCCTGGTCCAGGTCCAGGTTATTCTAAGTGCCGTATCGTAGGCAACCGGACTTGTTTCTTAAAGAAGTTTCACCTCTCATCCAAGAGGCTTCTTCAATTCTGAGTTCTCCAGTTGCCTACGATATAACACTCAGAGTTATTGGGAGATTTACTTTGACTTTTATTTTGTGCCTTTCTATAAGCTTGCAGATGTATTATGTTTGTATTTTTTAATGATTTGTCCACATTAGAATTTTATCAGCATTACCTTTTTAAGCTCAAATATATCAATATGTTCTTTTTGTAAAGTCTAACCCAATAAGTGAATAAAGGATTCAGTGTTTCTCAACCTAAATGTGATTTGTGCTGCGGAAACACAACAGTGATTCTTTATTTAACAGTGTGTAATTTCCTAGTAATTTCCCAGAAATAACAATGTAACCTGGTACTAATTACAGTCCAAACAGAGATGACGCTCCGAAACACTCATTTGAGTCAGAGTTTAGTTACTTGAGTCTTTAGGCAGCTGTTTGAATTTAAAAACTCTGCAGAAAATATAACCGAGTAGCATTCTTAATGAGTAAAATAAAAAAAATAAAAAAATGTGGGGCAGGCTACAGACCTGCTGATGACCATTTTATTTGTATTATTGCCTCTGTTCATTTGTCTGTCAACAAACTCAGAGCTGGCTGCATGATTGAGGTTGAGGTCTGACTAAGCAAACAGCCAGGTGTGTGTGGGCGTCCATACCTCAACAATCAGATCCTAAAACTGCTTACTAACTGCCAATAAATAGGCTATGACGTAAAACATTGAACGCTTCAGTGCTGAAATGGCAATAATCTCACGCCCACCTGAGATGACACACTGTCTGATACCTGTCTCAGATCCCATGATCCCCCGGACGTCCCACCATTTCAACATCAAAGCTATTTTCTTCTGTTCTGTCATGGTTTCCGAATTGGCCCAGTCAGCTGACGATGCCAGGTAGACTCTGTGACTCAGCAAACCAAGACTAAAAATAGATTTAACTTGAAAACGTGAAATCACCGCGCACAAGCTCTACTGGATTCAAAACACCAAGGTCAAAATCAGTGACCGCTAAACACTGATCAAACTGAGAGCAAATACTTAGGCCTATAAACATTTCACTGATGTTCGCCACTTCCCAACACATATGCTACACACAGATGGTTGCCACATTTTTTTTTTCAAGTCACACCATCTTTTGAAAGCTGTGGAAATTTCGAGCTCCACTGACATTTTTATTAAGTGGTAATAATGCAAGAAAATGTAGAAAAACACCAGGATCCCAGCTGAATTTTACTGAAAGAACTTCAAGCACAAGAACTGCGTGTATCTTTTCACACACGTCTCTCATTAGTTGTACAAAAAACAAGCCGAAGTTTGCACACAAGGCGCTCTGCAACACTGACTTTTGGATCTGACTGATGTGCTTTATGATTTGATCCATCCATCTTGTAGCCTACAACTCATAACACTGGTTCATGTATAGGCTCAATCCTGCTAACCTGAATCTTGATTGTGTTATCGAGGAGCAAAAGACACTGATTCAAAGATTAAAATATTTAAATATAGCATCTGAGAACTAGCCTACTTGGGCTAACATCAGCTTGCTTAGATTGTAGAAATAGCTAAAATGCTGCAGCCAATGATGCAAGCGATTGAATATAATGTCCTTGGTTGAAAGGGTTTGTAGCCTATGTGGCTGAAATAATATAAATTATTAGCACTATATCTAAGTTATTTTGTTTTTTACTTACTTTTTTACACGCTTTCTCAATGAATGTGATGCAGAATTTGGCCTAATAATGCTCTTAGTTAAAAGATCTTGGCTATTTGAATTTGGTTTCACTCCACATTCCCACTCAGTGGCTCTGTAGCTTCCCAGGGAAATCCTGCATTAGCTTCCGCAATGATATAATAAAGATACAGTGTTCTGCCTACTTTTTTGCATTAGTTGTGTTGGTATTTTTCACCTTCCACATACTTTGCATACATTTGGTAGTTAAGTACATGCAAAAGTAGTGTTACAGGGAGAGTTTGACAGCGTGAAGGTGAGGGTAAATGTTTGGTTTATCTATGGATCCGTGCCATCCTCGTGATTGGTTGCTGGCCACCCCAGCCTCCCATATTTCATCAGGGTGCTGGGTACCTTTTGCCATCGCGCTGGGTTTTATAGTGTCCAATAAAAAAATCTCTCAGAAGCAGTTCTGCAAGCACTGGTAGCTAAATAATGATTACACAAACGAAAGCTGCTTTGGTGATACCAAACAGTTGGAGGCCAGAGGAGACTGGATCTTTCACATCCATCACTCAACCGTAAGCCTTGTATGTCAAAACAATGTGGCTACTTGCTAAGAGAGATTAATCCTGAGTGGCTGTGGAATAAATGTTCTCGGTTCAGCTCGAATGTTAAAGAATTACAGTCTGCAGCTAGAAGAACGTGAGACCAGCGTCAGAGGCCTTTGAAAGATAAATACGGTGAAGGAGCTATAAACTGTCTTCAGGCATATCCAGCTCGACAGGGGAGACTGAGGCCAACAAAACAAATCACAACACAGTATACTGCTCAATCTCCAAATAAACAGTGTGGTGTTATGGCTTGTTTATTGCGGTGTTGCAGCTGCAACTCTGTGCTCTCCTGAGCCAATCCTCTGAGAACAATGTGAGGATGTGATTATTTTTGATAATCTCAAGGTAAGCTGCCAGGCTGCGGCAGCCGTGCACACTGTGTAACTGAGAGGAAAACCTCACACAAGAAACAAAAAGGTCTCTTCTACAAAGCTACAGTTCATTATTGCGATCTGACCAATGTATAAATCACTAGCTGATTCTTATAGTGTGATTTCGGATTAAGAAAGAAATGTGTTGTCAGGACCAAACAGGATTTGAAGACTGGCTTTGCTTGACAACAGAGATGACTGTTTATGTGTCATTATTCCTGCTGTGTGTTTGGTTGAGGTTGAATAAAAATGAGTGGAAATTCATTAATCATCCCAAACATTAATCCCACCACACACTGGTTTGAACCTACAATCATTTCTTAAAACACTGAGTCAGGATGATCTCTCTCTGGTACGTCTTTCACATTTGTCACAGCCTGAAAATCCAGCAGGGGAAAATCCAAAGACAGAGACTGAATAATGACTGAAATGCGACTGCATACATACACACACACTCCCACCCACACAACCTGAACATAGATGTCAGAGGTCATGCTCAGCCACAGCACAGCGCTACAAAGAGAAACTCCAAAGAGCTGATTTACTGCAGTAACCATAGATCAAAAATGTCAGGCAGCTTTGAGGACTTCTACACTGAAGCTTATTTTTGGCTTGCCAGTTTTATGACTAGATAACTATTACCAGATCAGGTGCAATAAATCCAAGTTAAACTCTAACGTCAACGGGCCCTATCGTTACCACATACTCAAGGCGAGGGGGCCCCCTGCTGGTGGAAATGATTCATTGCACAAAGGTACAGCCAGCCCTCCCACTGCTTAAACTGCTCATAATGAAAGTATGAATCACTGTCTTTATTAGTCCTATTATTTTGTGAATTATTTTCATATACGTCAGGTTTGTAAATTGATTTGTAATTTGATTCAAATAGGTCTTGCTTGCTGTAATCATTCCTCTGGCCCTGTTCATATTGGCTGTTGTATGATCCCTTCTTAACACACTTCCAATAAAGAGATCGGGGACAAAATCCATTACGACAGAATCTCTTAAAGTCAATATGAATATGAGTGATAGTTAAAAGAAGCAATAACTGTTTGACTGCAAATGTGGGCTGTGGACATAATTTTTTGAACAGTTTTAAGATGTTATTCTACGACTTACAGTCTGTTATTACTGGCTGAAACACATCTGAGTGGTCACAGAAAGAAGA
Organism: Sparus aurata; assembly: GCF_900880675.1. Classification (NCBI taxonomy): domain Eukaryota; kingdom Metazoa; phylum Chordata; class Actinopteri; order Spariformes; family Sparidae; genus Sparus; species Sparus aurata. The sequence continues at coordinate 20,078,123 of NC_044194.1, read as the reverse complement.
AGTCAAATAAATTCAGATTTTTTTTTCATATTTCATAATAAAGAAGAAGGAAGTTAAGCAACAGAGTGCACCCTTAAGTCTTAGAATCAGAACTTGTTATATATATTTGAACCACAATGACTCAGGTTGTGACTTGTACATCCCATTCACACTCATTTGATATGCAGGCATTTAAAAACGCAGTTCGGCCAATTAAACTGTAAAGATCATGTATTGTCTATGAAAAATGTAATGTCTTTAAGCAAAATACCATTGTCAGGCATACTTAAAAAAAAAAAGAAACCAGTTAAATTCCACTGAAAATAGTAATATTTGTAGTTAAATTATCCAGGGGAGATTTACATCAAAAATATAAACGACTTTAACAGGGCTCGAGATTGTGAATAGATGATGAAAAAGACTAAATCTGGCCAGAATTTTACAGTAAAACTACATTTGTAAAACAGTACGTGAGTGTAGCATATTTCAATAACAGTAAAGACTGAAATAAAAACATCTGTGGGGTAGGCTTGCCCATATGTCGGATTACATAGAGATGTATACATTATTATATTATTTATATATCTATATTTCTATCTAATGTTAGCCTGTTTCTTGTCTTATTTGGAATACAGAGTGTGAATGGTAATGACCAGGTTTTTTAAAATTCTTTATAGGTTACGGGAAAAGATAATGTCAGTGAGACAAATAAATAAATAAATACAAAATAATACGGGCGCGCCTAAATGTCGTCATCGCCTCGCCTTTTGCCGATGTCATCAACGCGCGCGCCACAACAAGCTCTGTAAACGGTAAGCAATTTCATGATTTACGAATTAAGATTGTATCTCTGTTTTATATTTACTTAACGTATTTTGTCTTGGTTTTTGTATAAAATATTTACAATTAAGAGTATTTCACTAGCTATGTGTGAAAGCATCAGGCGCAGCGGTGGCTAAAAATGTGTTGATTCATCTCCATTTGTGTTAACCGTTAACCGGTTGTGTTAGCAGTTAACCGGTAACCGTTTAGCTAAACCTGTGAGTAACGATAACGTTAGCTATCGTAAACCTAAATAACCTGAGCTACTTAATGAGTTTAATACCAACCTTAAGATAACTAGCTGTTTGACACGAAAGACGTAAGGAATTATGCCTCTTTCACTTTCACAAGCTGCAGATGACGAAGCAAATTCTTAGCTATTGAGTAAATGTTTTATACGTGACGCTAGCTGATTAGCTCCAATACACGTTACCAACTGCTTCAATAGAGATTAACTTGTTATTTGCTGTTATTTTCTCGATGGCAGGGTTTGACTGCAGTCTCCAAAAATGGTGAGTAAACTCAATTGCTAGCATAAAAGTAATATCGGTGATGTTCTTCTTAGCTTCCTTCTCCGTCTTATTTCCCACGATACGAAAACACGTCATCTCCACCGTTAGTCAGCTTTTTTGACAAGATGTACATTTACAGTTGATGCCATAAATGCTGATTCGCTCAGTGTTCTCCCCTCAGATAGCTCTGTGCCTGGGCCTTGTCATTGAAAAACAATGTTTCAGTTATTATTTGTCCGTTAGACTGACGGGAATATTGCATGTTGATGCTGCATGAAAGAAAACCTTGTGGACAAATTGTGTCCAAATCAGACTACAACTGTTTTCTGCTTCCTTTCAGTCTCGTCGATATGATTCACGAACGACCATCTTCTCGCCAGAGGGTAAGATTTCTCGAATGAGGCTGCATGATTTTATGTTTCTTTCGATTGCTTTTTATATCAACTTATTCACCTTTTTGAAGAATTCTTCACCCATAAATCTTTTGTGGGTTTTTTTAAAAAAAATTTAAATGTCTAGTCTTTCATTGCTGTGAGTTTGCGCCCTCATCTTGTCTGGGCTGTGTGTCATTCATTCACAGGGCGCCTGTATCAGGTTGAGTATGCCATGGAAGCCATCGGCCACGCGGGCACCTGCTTGGGAATTTTAGCCAACGATGGCGTGCTGCTGGCTGCTGAGAGGAGGAACATTCACAAGCTGCTGGATGAGGTGTTTTTCTCAGAGAAAATCTACAAACTGAATGAGTGAGTTCCTTCTGCCTCTGCCTTGTTGTAGTGTTGTAGTGGCATTGGTCTGCAACTTTAAAAGCGCATTCGTTCGTTTTATGAAGTAAAAAACAGCCTGTGATTGTCATAAACATTTAGATTATGAAATATACAGAGAAGAAAAATCACTGTTTTGGCACTTATCCTCCATCTTTCCATTTCCTTGCAGAGACATGGCGTGCAGCGTGGCAGGAATCACATCGGATGCCAACGTGCTGACCAATGAACTGAGACTTATAGCACAGAGGTAAACTTCAGTCAGGAACACAGTCTTGCTGCCTCAGCCAAATGGTTTAAGTGGGAGAAACAATTAATATGAATGTGGTGATCTGCATTGCTGTTGCAGGTACCTGCTGCAGTACCAGGAGCCAATCCCCTGCGAGCAGCTGGTCACAGCTCTGTGTGACATCAAACAGGCCTACACCCAGTTTGGAGGTACGAAACAGCACCACAATATGAAACTATTGTCATATTAAAATAAAAAGTTACAGACCTTCAGAACTTTTCTGTGATTAAAAGAAAATGTGTGTGTCCTCCCAGGAAAGCGTCCCTTTGGAGTCTCGCTGCTCTACATGGGCTGGGATAAACACTACGGCTTCCAGCTCTACCAGAGCGACCCCAGTGGAAACTATGGAGGCTGGAAGGCCACCTGCATCGGAAACAACAGCGCTGTAAGACTCATAGGAGTGCCTGAAAGTGCCACCAAGTGTATAACATAATTTATAATTCTTTGAATAATAAGTTAATTAAGTGTGTGGAATCTGGATATTTTTTTTATCTGAACCATTGGCCGAAGCATTAACACAAAAGAGATGAAATTATGAAGCTGCTATTTCCCACACTGACACTGGAGGGCACAGCTGCACACAGTTTTAAAACACAGTGGCCATGAAAAGTGACTGGATGCGCTCACAATAAACAGACATGCTGTGGCCTACTTTATGCTGACTCTTGGGGCAGCTTATTGTGTAAGTCTTGATTCACAGTGGCTTTGTGAATCCTAATGGGTCTCCACAGGGCTGCACACAAAGCTTTGTTGGTAACAGAGTTGCCTCAGAGCATTGTATGAACACTTTTGTCCAAGTGGCCTCACTGTACCCAGAGTACATGCACTATTAGATTGCATGTCTCCAGTGAGGAAACACACACCTGAGTCTGACTGTGTTACTGTTGTGCACACACAGAGAGCCATACAGAAGCATTCAGATGTAGCAGCTGGTGATAGTGTGACAGGAGACGATAAGCAGTTTCTGAAAGCATTTCTGATGGTTGGTGTTTTGGCACTTGAGTTCGACGTTTTACTTTGTCTCTCTGTTTGCTCGCTCTCGCTTGTAGGCAGCTGTCTCCATGCTGAAGCAGGACTTCAAGGAGGGAGAGATGACACTTTCCACGGCCCTCGCTCTTGCCGTAAAAGTTCTCAATAAAACCATGGACGTCAGCAAGCTGTCGGCAGAGAAAGGTGCAGATTTTAGTAGTTCGATGGAGAGGAGTACAGATTTTAAGCATTTTAAAGGATTTGGCCAATAATTTTTAAAACTGTGTTAAGGGCAAACATGAAAATACAACTGTTAGTCATGCAACCCTAAAAACTGGATATAGAAATTGCAATGAAGCCACACAACCAGTGATCAAGCATCAAAAACAACCAATAACAGAAATGATTATGCATAATGTTCAAACGTGGTGGTTCATAGAGAGAAACTCAGAGAAATATCACAAATTATGTGACAGTAATTTAGTGACTTTTAAGTTATTTTAGTTTTAATGCCGAAATGTTTGGGTTAACTCTCAGCTCTCTCACTGTGCTCTTTGGAGATGTGGCAGTGGGTTAATTTTTGCAAAACAAACCAAACAGAACTGTACGCTCTCTTCACTGCATCAAACGGCAAACCAACTATCTGGTAAACATAGTGAAGTTGGCGGCTAAAATGGAAAATATTTCCCTCGGGAGATGGTGGAGACCCAACTCGGAGCTAAAAGGGGAGCAACTATTGGACTTGTCAGGTTGGCGGGAACATAACTCCAAATACTGAACGTTGTTCCTTTGCTGCTGGATGTGTGGATTGCTAACATGTTCAACAACATTGTAAAGAACAAATATGTAAATGTTGTGTTTACAGCCTGCTCTGCTCTCATGTAGCCAAAGAAAAAATCTGAAAACAATTAATACCATGTCGAAGGTGCTCATGTACTGTTTCAGCGTCAGTAAAACCTAACCAATCAAAACAGAGATATTAATGTAACTACTGTAAACAAATACAGGTATTATTTGAGGTTGTCATCATCCGTTAGTCTGGTTTACAGTGTTCATGACACTGAATTTAACTACTTAGAGGTTCCTGTTTTTAACAATCGAGCTGTACATCACAGAAAATAAAGGCCACCTTTGTGCTTTCAATGTTGTTCTATTTGCTTATGTTGATTGTGTAGCGTATACAATCAGTGGGTGAGCCTACACAGTAGGTTATTATATTACACCTGGTCAACCGGTTTCGTGACTGGTCACGTGACAACTACGCCTCCTTGTTCCAACATGCATCTGTGGGAAGCTTTTGAGCTCTCTCGTAGTAGAGTCACTTAATATGTTTCTCTTCGAGCAGCTGGTCCCTCACTGTCTGCGTCTTTCTATGTTATTTCAGTTGAGATCGCCACTCTGACCCGCGAGAACGGCAAGACCTGCATCAAAGTGCTGAAGCTGAAGGAGGTCGAGGAGCTGATCAAGAAGCATGAAGCAGAAGAGGCCAAAGCCGAGAAAGACAAGAAAGAGAAGGAGCAGAAAGAGAAAGACAAGTAGTGACGCTAACTCGCGCCTTTTGAGTTTTGTGTGTGAGAACGAGTGTGAACTTGTGAGTGTGACTGTAAAAACTGAGTCTTCAGGTATGTTTGCATTTTGTGTTGTTTCTTAAAATAAATCCAGATGATGAATTATTGGGTCATGACTTTTTGTCTTCTTTAGTGTTTTATATCCCTCACATTAACCATCTTTTGCATGCTTAAAGTTGCATTGTTTTACTAAAAAGAAGCTCGACATATTTATGGTCAAAATAACAATTATTTATTACCTGTCAGTCGAGAAGTGGCTGAACTGAACTAACGAGTGGTTAAAGAGAATCTGTTCTTTTAGTTTCATCCCACTTCGAATGTTTAATAGCTGTTCTGTATCCCTTCTGTTACTTTCATGAATTATGTGGATTTAGAGTTGAAATCAATACGGGATTAGAGCTAAATGTGTGTGCTCAGTCTGTTGTAGGGCAGAGCAGATGGTCTCGATGTATTCTGCATGAATTGTGTAATGCATACTTTAAAACTGTTATGAAATAGACCTAGATTGCACAATGACAAATAATATATGCGTAACTCTGTTTAAGTGGGGATGCTCGGTGGTTTCCAGACCTTGTGAAAAAGGAAGTTTACAGAGATGGCTGGGGGGAAAGATTTGCTGATACTTTCAACGTGCTTTCTAAACATTAGATATCAGTGACATTAATTTAAAGTAGCTTTCATCTGTATTTTTGCTACTATGTGTGAAGTGACTGTGAAATGGGCACAGATGAACCTGCAGAGAAGTGGCTGGCTGAAGAGTTAGATATTTTAGTCAGGAGTGCCATTAAATGATAATGACAAGTCAGTTATGTGTACTGCTTGTATTCAGTTGTAGGTTTAAAGACAATTTTGACTACGTTGAGGTCAAGAGTGCGCATTGATCGAACAGTCTCACCTCAAGGGCCATTAAGTAGCTGTCACAGAGTTTTCCTCTGCACTACATGATCTTTATCTGTAGGTGGAGTTTGCCACGATGGATACTCTGAAAAAAAACTTTTTTACCAGCATGATGATAAGTCCTTAAAGCCAACAGAAAAATGGAAATAAGTCTGTCTATTGATGAAGATGATGTGGTATAAGTGAAAGCTCCTGAGCTACTAAGTGTGGTTCTTATTGTATTCGTCCGCTGTCTTGGGGTCAAGAGTGAACTTCAGCTGCTTAACAGCCACTCACTTTGGTGATGTCACCGAGGTCAAGATTAAAGTCATCGTTTTGCCTTAAAAGCAACCAGAAAAAACAGAAATATGAACATCTCCATCTGTTGACAAAGAACATCAAATGACCAAAAGCTCCGGAGGAGCTACTAAATGCACTTCACGGTGAGATTATTCTGTCAGCAGTAGTAATGTCGGTACACTATGAGATAATACAGTGCAAAAGTAGGTTTTCATTGAGGACATTACATATGATCTGCTCTCCAGGCCTCAGTGCGGTCTGCAGCGGTGTAAGTCTCTTTAGAGAGGATTTGCTGTTGACATCGCTTTTAACTCAGCTAAACGGATACTGGAAACTGAGATGCGAGTACGAACATAGGCAGATTCTGGGAAAACGGCCTGCTGTGAGTGCAGCTGATGTGGTAACCGCTTATCAGCCTCATTCTGAGGTGAGTTTATATAAAATCAACGTAAGATTAAGGTCAGGAGGGGACAACCCACCTCGTCTTATCATCCAGGGGATTAGTGACACAGCTTGAACCACTGACTTCAGATTTTCAATGCACCGTTGTGCCACGATGACATGATGTAAGCAGAAGCAGTTATATAAGGCCTGGAACAGCGGGGGGCCCTTCAGACAGAAAGATGAATTCATCTTCTGGAGCCCAGAGACACATCTTACAGGTGAAAACCGTTTGTAGCGCCCCTAGTGGTCAAATATCAGCACTAACACAGGGACTTTCCAGACTGTCTTGATGTGTGAAATCTAAATGCTTTTGAGCTGTCATCTTGTTTCATTGGAATGACAACGCCCAAAATAGATAGCAGCCACTCAGGATTAGAGATGTGGTGGCCCAGGAGAGCAAAAAAACATAACAGGATACACAATTAGTAAATACAACATTTTGGAAAAAACAATAAATGTTTGGTTTTTTTGACCACTTATTCTACACATGTATGCTGGTGATACACAGTCCTGCCACTGGTTCCACATTATTCTGTGGGACCACGGTGGTCATGGTAACCCGCAAATTTAATCAGTAATCAACAGTGTTAACAATTTAAAATATCATTTAAAAGTTTGGCAATATTTTGGAAGGGAATCTGTTCAACACACATGTGACTCGAGTCAGCGTTTTAATGGGTTGAAATGAAAGAGATGACTTGAGACATGATGACTGGAATGACTCGTCTCTGTTTTTTTTATGTTTACGGTTCAGTTTTTAGGTTGTTTTCATTTGTCTTGCTGTCAGTATCTCACTGTGTAAAAGTTGTGGGAAAGGAATATCTTTTGATTGCGCTTTTATAAAGTTATTTGGTTTTTGTTTGATTACTTTTACATCAATGATTATTATACAAATTCAACGCATTTTTAGACTTTATAAGAGGGCAGATAAATCCGCCAATAATATCATTATTACACAGGTACTAATACCTTGGCTTTTCTCTTTACAAAGACTGAATACTGCAGGCGAGACTGCAGGTTCAGTGGCGGTTCTAGACCAGTTTTCATAGGGGGGCCAGGTCGGGGCCGGCTTTTTTGTTAGGGGGCACATACAACCCGGAAAAAAGGATAAATCCCTCATTCAGACAAAGCAGTGTTTACAATTTCAACAATTTTGATTGGGTAGTAAACTGCTGAGACACTTTAGTTCTGCCTTTCCCTTCAGAATAAAATCATTGCAAGAAATCTGTCATTGTATTATTGATGCAGACTCCCTGTCAGGGGGGCCACAGGGGGGTCCAGACTCAGAGTTACGGGGGCACTGGCCCCTGTTGGCCCCCCCCTAGAACCGCCCCTGTGCAGGTTCTTGAAGGGAAAAAAGTGACTTGACATGCCCAAGATTCAAACAAATGAGATTCATGTCTGTATGAAAATAAAGCAATTTGGTCAGTAACAATGAAACATGTACATAACTTTTGTTTATTTAGAAACAAAAGCTGCATGGCCCCTTTAATGTGTTTTCTGTAATGTTGTGTTTCCTATTTTTTGATATACATTTCATTCAGCTGTGTTTGTTTTGGCACCTCCGGGCCTCTGTACTGCAGCTTTACGCTCTGGCCACAGACTGAATGGCTTCTCTCCTTCAGGAGGACACAACAAAGGTTTTGAAACGGGTTGCTGCTGTATTAGGGAGGCCGATATAACACGGCTGAGTCTGTCCTGGCCCGGTCACTGAAAATAGATCTCATAGATCAACTGACTTGGGAGGTGGCAGTCTCTGGCGAGAAGCCAGCGGTGAGCTGTAATGTGCTGTGAGCTGAGCTGGTTGGAGATTATCGCCTGAGTCAGCAGTCGGCTGAAACAGCTTCCTTACAACTACTGTTCCTGAACGCAAGACACACTTTCATTTCCTCAATTCAGCCTCTTCATCACTGCTCTACTTTCAACTTTTTCTCACGTTTTATCAACCTTAATTTGGCTCCCACGTTGTTCTGCTTGTATAGCTGTAGTTATTTAAAACAGTCCCATGTTTCCTCAGTTTTATGGCTTGCCCTTATTCCTGTGTTGTTCACTCTGCATGTTTTCTGTAGGTCAACACCGACAGTTGCTTGTTAAACACCAAACTAACTTTTGGGGTCGGGTTTAATTGAGCCCCGTGGCAAGAAAACATGTGACAGCTACACAGATTCATACACACCCTTAAACCAAAACCATTAAAAGGGGAAAAAAAGCATAAAACACCCATTTAGATAACAAGTTTTATTATTTTTCCCGAAGACAAAAATTTCCAGAGTATACAAGTGTGGATTGTCATCAAATGCTTGCTAACTAGTCACCAAGAACAAAAAATAAATCCCTAAACTATCACAGTAAACATTTGAGAAATATACATACATAAAAATATACCTCTGAGAAAATTCATATATTGACATTTCCTAACAGCTTACAGTCAGGGCTCAATCAGTAGCAACGAAGACTCATATGATCTGAACACATGCAGAAGAAAAAAGGCGCCCACCCCATCCCAACACCAACATGGAACAGACTACTATCACGTCTCTCTGAGGTGTTACAGGTAGTATGGCTGGCATGGGGAATGTAGGTTAATATTGCTTTACATACCAGGTTTAAATTTGGAAAAGCAAGGTGATTTGAATCAACAGCATGTTTACAGACAGAATGGATTCTTTGGCGTTTTTTGTTCAAAGTACTAAGAACCAGAAAACTGATAAAAAAAATAAAAAAAACCTACACAGGATTCCTCCTGCGTTTTTACTCTAATTGCATAATCACCCGAAGTGCTCCTGCTCTACCCCAACAATGAGATCATCTTACATATCATGGGTCTGAATCTGAAAGGGGCACATTCCTCAATAAGACTCGCGAGTAAAAAATTGTAACATTGCACGCTCCTCTTTAGGCACAAAAAGCCTCGTTTCCATCGAGCTTTCAACTGGTTTGGGAATAGCGATACTGATGACTCTGAACGAAGCTTCACCGGTCACAGTTTCTACCTCTCATGTATCACCATTATTCAAGTCACAGGTTTAACAAAACTCAACACTGGTTTGAAAACATTTCCAGAACCATCTGGCTGAAAAAAAAAATATACTCTGTTTGCCACTGAATGTTTCCAATTTGCACTTCTTTTTCCTGATCTGGATAATGATAGAAGCCAGAATTTACATTACGAGCAATTAAAAAAGTTAGTTATCAGTTATATTTGTCAGCATTGTACTCAATATTATTTCTGTCTTTTCAGGCAATTTGGATATAAATTTGAGCATTTAAAAAAACAAAAACGATTTTATAAACAACTTCAGAACGAAGATAAAAGTTGTTAATAAACCTTTGTTTATGTTACAATCGCCAGTTTATTGTTTATTTCTAACAAATGCTTAGCTTGACTTGAATTTAACACAAGTACATGAGGAGCACAAACTGGGGCTAAAGCTTCACTAGATTTAATCATCGTGTGTACATTTTAATGTAAAGTAACAGTGAAGGGGAGTTTCTTTAAAAACCATCTCACAACAATTACTCAGCTTATGATCTCTTAAAAAAAAAAAAAAAAAAACAACCCAAAAAACAAAACAACAACTTCAAGTGTTTCCTTCTTTGTGACGTGCAAAGTGAAACAACAGTGAGGCTGCCGTCCTCTCCAGCTCATCAATAACTCACACCGTCAGCTTGACAGGCTGATTACTGCAGTGAGAAGCTGGAGGAGAAAAGGTGCATGTCTCATTGAGCTGGCAGCCACCCTGTTGTGACTGTCAACATACAGGCTGCTTCTTAACCTTGACACGTCCGCACAGACCAACAGGGTTTCCACATTTGTGAGGTGATTGTTTTGGGTGTATAAGAGCAAAAAAAACAAACGTGTGATGTGCTGGAATGATGCCTTAACATATATCAGGAAGAAGTGTAAAGAAGTGTTTACATGTGCTTTAATGTTAAAAGCAACACATCAGGCTTTAACCCATCTAAAATCAAAAAGCAAATCAACATTTTATTGACCATACCAAACCCATAATTCCCTCTTTATTCTTTAGCCCTACAAACATCGCTTGCATGGTATACAGCACATGGAGACAGACCAAGGTCTCTTTCCTTGCAAAAGGTTGAAGCTGTCAGAGGAGAGATATGCTGAATTTTAATGTAAAACACCACCTTCTCCTGAATGTCAACAGTTGTTTGTCTTGTTGATGGCAGCACAAACAATGTGGCCAACAGAGGAACCACTAAGTAGACAATTTCTTCTTTTTTTTTTTTAATCCCACGATGCATGTGATGTATTATTTCAAGCTATGCCGCTCCCTGTAGTTATCCTTGGGGAAGGGAAAGGGGGGAGGCGGGGGAGTCTGCATCACATGGAAATCCTACCGCTCCCCTTAAATCACAAGTCCATAAAAAAGTGACACCTCCCAGTCAGCGATGAAGGATTTCAGAGGGGGAGGAAGGGTCTGTGTCAGAGCTAGAGTTGATTTCTTGAGGAAGAAGATGGGTAGAAGTCGTGGGGGAGGAAGGGAGGGGAAGGAGGGGAGTAAGGGTGGGTGAGAGAATGTCAGGAGATGTGTGACAGTCACTCCTCGTCTGAGCTGCTGTTGTCCAGAGAGTAAACCATGAAGGCCAGATCAGGCCGGGCCGGTACCATGGGGTTACCTGGCTTCACCATCTCAAAGCCCATGTAGTGGAACGTCTTGATGATGGACACTGGGGAGAAAACAAGAAGACAGTCAGAGGTGATGTCATATCAAGTCTCAGGCTACATGCACATCATTTCTGTTTTGAAACACATACACATACAAGTAGCATGGACACCAGGTGTCAGGAGTCTACACTACTCCAGGACCTGAGACTTTTGGAAACATTGCTGACACCTGTTTAGTTTGAAAACATACATACTGACACATTTATCAGTAAAGGTTCACTGAATGTTAATTAGTACTTTCCATTTAAATCAAAATTCTGTTGGGGAATCAGCACTACAATAGCACAATATTAGGTCCCTAAAAAAGGAAGAGGTTAACAGTTTGAATATATGATTATTTATTATCTTTCCAAGTGTGAGATCAACATAAAATCTCAACTCGACAACCCTGATGGTGGTCACCTAGAGGAGGGGGGGTTCGGTGGTTGTTACACTTGGGAGACTTGCATATCTTGATTACTCAAATTCTCTCAGATTTCTGTACTTTCATCATGGAAAAAATATAGATAAACCTTCTAAAAGTCAAAAAAGGATTCTATAACAACAGCTGGCAGCACTGAACTGTCCATAGTGTAGTCAAATTAAAAACGGTACAACTGTCTGAACAGAACCCATTACAGAACCTGTGCTTACTGACTGTATCTGGCAACCCTCTCTGCAGCTGGATAAACTGTTAGACAAGAATGAATGCCTGAATGTATTGTTGTGTTTCTGAACATTCGAGAGAGCCTTTTTTTGCCACAGGCAGCCAGAACAAGTTAATCCAGTCATGTACACACACCACATCAAGTATAAAAAAATCTTTACCATCGACTCAGTTAAAGCCTCATATGTTCAAATCAATATAAAAACAGGTTGCAAGAAGCAAAAAGGGTATTTAAAAATAACAGGAGCACTTACATCGATCCTCTCTGTTTTTATGGAACCACAGGAACACATAGTTAACTTTGAGCTTCTCTTCCGCAAACTCGAGCAGAGCAGTTAGCCTGAGGATGACATGAACAGACAGAGAGAGAAAGACAGTGAACGAGGGGAGAGGTGATGACGCACATAAAGATTTTATTATTTTTTTCCCTCTTTACATAAGCGCTGCAACTTTACATAATAATGCAGTGGCAGTGGCAGCTGCAAAGTTAGCTGCTCAAAACCGACTGGCACTGTGCCCTCAGCAGGCAAGGTTACTCTGTCCAGGCATCGATTACAGCAAAACACAAAGAAGGGCAATGAAACAGAAATGTATTATTACCCGTTTTAATTTAGGGCACACACTGAAAACCCTAAAAACATGATCAACAGCCTCTTGTGCACAAGTTAGACCCATACGGTGTGCAGACTTCCACTAAATTGCTTCTTTAGAGAGGACTTGACAGGGATAGTTCTACAACACAATTAATTTTGAACACTGTTGTGAAACAGTCTCTCAACCTAAGCTACAATTTATTTCTGTGACACATGCATTAAAGCCAAAGCGAAATGAGGTAATTTAATAACATCAAATACTCCACATAAAAATCCCATTAATGTGTGGCTCAGAAAAACTGTCAGTTATAGTGAGACTTATGGCGGTTCCTATGGATTCCAACATTTATTTCACTTCCTCGTCGCTACCTGGAAGGAGCGTATTTAGCAATGTCTTGGCGAAACAAGAGCCACTTTTCAAACCTACAGAAGATGAGAATTTAATCTCAAACCAGAGTATTCATTTAAGAAGGTGTCCTGTAGAGAGCCTTTATGTGTTTCAAGTAAAAGGATCTCAACACATTCTTACCCCTCCTTGCTCCCCTCAGCCAGCGGCCCTGCAGCGATCTCTAGGAAGAGGCTGTCTTCTGATAGAGCCGTATCCCAGAAGGCGGCGCGGCGCTCACTCAGCTGGTAGTGGAAGCGGAGAAAAGAGGGGTTCCCACTCACTGGAGCAGCCTGTGTTACTGTTAACTTCTCATCCTGGATTAATACAGAGAAAAAAAAACTGTTTTAGTCATTATTGGTTATGGTTCAAAATGTTCTGTAAAGACGATATTTTAAAGTTGAGATATCAGTACACTTAACAGGTCACTTCACTGGGAATGCATGTTTATAAAGTCACATAGTAGAAAAGATTAAATTACTAAAATTACAAGTTTAGTATTTTTTCTTTTTCTAAACTGATCACAACTCAACATGCGGACATTTTCCTGTTCGACATCTTCAGAAAATAGATCCAAATTCAATTTCTGGTTTAAATAGACTGTTAAAATAAGTGAAAGTGGGTTAAAAACGGTTCAGCGTTGACATTTAAATCAGAGATCTACACCACCAGTTATGGCATCTGAGAGCTGTGTTGAAGTGAAATGAGGAAGTGGTTGTAGTCATATGGGTATCTTAAGAAAGCAGTCCTGTACTATAACCGATATGGTTAGACAAACTGCTCCTACCTTCATTAACTCACTGAGCTTTTGGTTTTCTTGGTTTGCCAGTTAAGTGATTTTGCGCTGACAGAACCTGAGGGCTTAGCACAAGTCCTCAGCACAAGTCCTCTGTCAAAAGCAGTACAACTATGTACAACGTATATGCATCGCATTTTTGTTGGTACATTATTCTATTTCCTGTGGCAGTTCAGTTATCTGGGTCATGGGATTGTTGCAAAATGTCTGCAATTATTGGATCCATTGTTGCCATGTAAGCCAAGCACTGTATGAAAGTGTCATTGATGTAACTGTTGAGTAATGATATGTATATACTGAATCAGACTTGTAAATCAAGTTAAATCGTGTTTTATAACTTCCATGTTTAACAGTAAATAAAAGTCTGTGTGAATGCAAGCAAGAGTTTGTGTTCAGAGTGGTGACCAAACGTCACAGGGCTTTCTGCCAACTGAGGACAGATGAGGATGTAATATGACATTTGTGACTGATCTGTCTGATCCTAAATCTCTAATCCTCGAGTCGGTCACATGTCTAGGGTACAACTTGACAAGCATGCACACAGACACATCAGAGAGGACACAGCAGTTTGTGTGTAGGTGTTTATGAAAATGTTAATTTAAGTGACATGTGGATAAACTCATTGCTTTACATTATTAAATTTGAGCCATCTGAGAGGAAATTATCTAAGAGAATTTAATTGTGCATTAAATTCAATGCAGGTGCGTATGACAAGTTGGGGACAGATTAAAAGGTTTTTAAGCTTTAAAAAAGGCGACTTTCCAGACTGAAAGTACAACTCATTAGGAAGGTGTTCCTGTGTTTAGAGCTCTGAGTCAGAGTGGTCCCTGAGGGATGAAGCACTTTACACAGTTATTTCCTAAAGTGATTACACAGAAGAAGAACAAAACGTGCCCACACTGAAACTATATAATCCATAAAAAGCCTTTACAAAACTAATCTGGGGCAAAGACTTATCCAACTCGCTTTAAATAACGTCAGAGTTCAAATGAAAATATGTCACATTTTAAGTCATTATTTAAGTCTTTATCATTGCAGTTCAGGTGACATTTATAGGCCGATTTTAGACATTTGTAACATCAGTTCACATATGAAGATGTGTCCAGGAGGCTTGAATTACAGCTCTGTGTTGTTTTGTAAAGTCAAGGACTGTCACCTTGTGTAGTAGCACGCCGAGAGAGTGATCCCTCACAGTCCCTCGCCCACCCGGGATCTTCAGTTGTGGGTGAGGGGCATCAGGAGCACCACAGAGGCCCTGGAGACTGAGGGAGGGAGCAGGGCAGCCGAGATCCAGCTAACCAGGAACTGCAAGGAGAAAGACCAATCAGTTAGTGTTTCAATTAATTGTCTTTTGTCCTGTACCTACTCTCATTTCCTTACACACACACACACACACACACACACATACACACACACACACACACACAAACATCCCAATCTTTGACTCTGTTGCTTTCCAACTAGAAATTCACAATTTATATCAGCTTTAGATCTGTAACGGGAGGCAAATCAGCAATTAATAGTAAAAATAAATTAAATTTTCTCACTGCTGTTCTCAAAAGGAAACAGGCCTCCTGAGGTCCATGTTTACAGTGACAAGCATGAATGAAGACCTGCACTCACTGGCACACACAACTACCAGCTGTAAGCTTGCCAAAGTCAACTGTATGGTCACTGTTGTTGTTGGCTGCGTACAAAAGTTATGTCTGAGTTAAAGGTACCAAGATGCGTGATGACTAATTCTGCTCTGCTACTGATGCAAAACCCTCAGCATGTTGCTTCACACACACAGCATCCTATTTTAACTTCATAAGGACAATCCTGTAATTAGCAAATCTAAAGCACCTGTGGCAACATGCCCCACTGCTGGACAGCCCGAGGGATTTAACATGAATATACAGCCTGCTCATCTGTTGAATCCTTTCTGTAATTAGCCGGTTTCCAATGGCTGATCCCGACATCTATTCAAACTTAATGGTACAAACTCCTCCTGCTTGACTTTACTCCTTTAAGTAATATGGTAGTGTGCCTCAAAATGTTTTCTGTTAAAATGTGGTAAATACCAGATATCCGAAAACCTGTCTCAGACTGAATTATCTACCAGACAAGTTTATAATCAAAAGAAAAAAGGCCTCAAACCTCAAACATAGATTTCTGCATCCGGGACATCAGTTCAAAACATAATACGTAATCAATGAATAAATCCAACAAGTATGTGATGTAGACAAGCTCTGCAAATTATTAGATTACTTCAAGAAAAGTTTCAGTCTATTGCCGCGACTGAAAATCCATCACAGCTACGTTGTTTATGACGGTGCTACCACGCAGACAAATTTAAAGCTATGATTTATAACGGCTTTCAAAGAGTTCCTGACGGATTGTGCATGCGGTGGAAGGCATGTATCATAAACAAGCACATGATCTGTAAACACCTCTGCAAATAACTCGGGAGGCTTTCTGGAACACACATCTTCAGTCGTTTTCAGTTACATCTCATACCAGACATAATGGCAGCCGGCCGACACCGCCAGATGGGCGAGGACAGGACATGACATGAGGCCTGGGGATTCAGATTTTGTCAAATTCTCGCCTGAGCAGACACACCCTGCAAAGTCCGCAACTGTATTAAAAGCAGACTCATTACACATTATTATGCAGGGTTGTTCCTGCATATTAATTTTGCCGCCACCACATACAATGGTCAATGTCAGCAAAAACTGACACAATATAATCATTCTACATCCTCATCACAGTTCGTTTACATGCAATGACTGCAGTTCCACACTTGTCAACCTCTAGTGTAGCTTTTCGACATACATACAAGTTTATATAAGCCTAAACTATTGAATGCATATTGATGCATTTTACAAATGTCCTCTTTATAGCTGATGAAATTTGTCCTGGAATACAGGTAGTCTTCCCAAACTTTCCATTTCAAAAGCCCAACTTGATGTTTAGAGTCACCTGTAATTGGAAGACCAGCACAAGCAAATAGTATGGTGCTGAAGGGAGTGGGCTTTGCCATTAGAAGCTGTAAGCCTGTGTATTTAAAAAAGGCTATGCATGAATAAATCAAAATAATGCAATGATCTTAATCAAAAGTTCTGCAAGACTGTCTAAACGTCCCTAAAGTCATATTTTTAACATTCAAAGTAAATGTAACAACAAAAACATACTAATGATTATTAAATGACTACATTAAATGTTGTAGGTCTATATTGTGTACCTCTGTAGTCAGCCCATATCTTGCTGTGTGAAATATGTGAAATTGTGCTTAATTGGCATGAATTTAAAATGTTGTGAAAATGACCAATCAAAAAATATTCGCTGCAGCCCAAGGCCACCGCACATGACAACACCACCACCACCACCCTCCTCCAGGGACAAACCCTGTTATGTTTGAAACTGTGCTAGGTGGTCCAACCGGTTTGTAAGTGAATATCAGTTCATGAGAGCATGTGCTACAGAAAAACAACAGCTACATCCATCTGTGTGGGAGGAGGAGCTGTGCCAGTTTCCCTGCAGACCAGACAGGTAACCTGGGCGACCTGATCTGCATAAAATGAGCGATGGAAAACAAAGCTCATCATGCCTGGCCTGTTCACTTCACACCAACAGCTGCACCAACACTTCCTTGTTTCTTAACGATGCAGAGACGACACATGAACTGAAGAATTCACGCGTAGAGAACTCTTTCCTGCTCTCCTTGACCATTTTTCTTTTTTTAATGCATATTTTTTGTTACCATGTGGCTTCTTGTCATTTTTCTCTCCTTTATCCTTTTATCCAGTTAAAGTAGTAGAGCTGCAATGATTAGTTGACAAATACATTAGCCACGTGAAAGAAAGATAATCAGCAGTATTTTGATAATTTATTAAGTGTTCTTTAAATTCAGGTTGTCAAAAGTGAGAATTTGCTGCTTCCCTTGGTCTAAGGTGGTTGTAAATTAAACATTTGGGGGTTTGGCCTCGTTAGGTAGCTAGTTTTTCATAATATGAATAATAAAGAAAATCTGCAGATTAAAAAATGACAATAACTGTTAGTTGCAGCCCTGAAAAGTGGCAACCACACTAGAGAAATACGCAATTTCAGGTTAAATTAAGTAAATTGCAGTAGTGTAAACAAAAATGTACTTGTATTGTACACATTGCAGCAGAAAGGCTCTGTCTGTGTCACAATAGCATGACACTTTTTTGTTACAGATGCATGAACATGTGATATATAAGCAGAGCTAAAGCATGTAAGCTAATGCAATTACTTTAATACACTTTTGGGCAGTTTATTTTTAACAACACATCAAATTGTATTTGGTCATCATTGATTTTGTGTGTAAAATATTACTCTATAGTAATGGAATACATATCACAAAATTAAATGTGCTTAATAACTAAAACTGAAGCATGAAAATTTGCAGTCGCAGCACCCAGGTGCAACTTAAAAATCTGAATCTACCAGGATTTCCTTTAAAAACAGTGTAGTCTGGAGTGAGATGCCAATTGGCAGCACAACACTAAAACAGTCTAAACAGCCAAGACTCTCTCTTCATTTATTTCAGAGAAACAAAACTGAAACAGACTGTATCAGGCTGTACTGGGGACAGCAGGTACGACACAAATGTAGGAGGAGATCAGCAAGCTTGCCAAGATGTCAATACCTGCCTCTCTTTTTCCATCTTCCCTTTCAGCGACAGACAGAAGAGACTGTCCCTGATGCAAATGCCAGCTTGTTTTGAAAGGTAACACTTTCGTCCTCTGACATTTCAGCCACACTCTGAGCAGCCCTCCCCGCCCTCCTGCCCCCAAGATGCCTCTCCAGCTGGGGCAACCTTTAGCCCTGCGAAAGGTCATTAGGTCACCTTAAAAACAGAATATAGGCTACAGAAGGTCAACTTGACAAAACTCTGACATGAAGGCCAAGCACACAGTCCTGGGCTGTGTTAGTATGCCGGTGAGGATTTAATCATCTGTGTGTTGCAGAGGGATTCAAAAGATGCCAAGTGCGTCATCGTCCCGATTCTCCCAGCAGAGCTGAGGGCATGTGTGTGTCCTCACTGCCAATATGCTCTTCCTGAGCTGCAAGTTGTTTTGAGAACTGATTCAGGTGAATTGTTTCAGGGGATGAACAGCCCGGGCTGGCCTGCCGCTGTAGTTTGACCCACAGCCAAGAAACACACGACTCAACCAAAACAGGAAGTGCTGTGGTAGGTTCTCCAAAAAGTCTGAAACACACATACCAAATTCTCACACTTTAAATTACCAGCTAGTAATGGAAAAAGACTCAACTTAACCCCAGACTGTCAACATAAACAAGCTTATTATTGGCCCCCAAAATAAACATGTGGTGAGAATGATTTAGGCTGGAGACAAAACTTTATGCAGGAAAGTAAACAGGAGAGTCCTCAGACCTCCTCCGACCCCCGGAAGTTTGGCAGAGCAGCGTGTCGGAAAAGATGTCGAGACAGAAACAGGAAAGGGACACATGCTCTGAAGCTTGAGCGTGGATAGACGTGTCCCTGTCAAAACCCGTTGGCCTGATCCCCGGAGACAAAGTCGAGTAAATAGCTGCTCAGACACACAGAAGACAACACAACCAAATCAGTCTGAATAAGAACAGTTCAGGATATTCAGAGGAGCCAATCATTAAAGAAAATAACTAATCGACTCAGCAATGTTTATGGAAAATGTAGTTCAAGTGATACATGGACAAGGCCAAGATCATCTCAAGATTATAGTTTATCACAGCTGCTTTCATGGACACGTTTACAGATAAGAGATAAATGCCAAAGACAAAGACGAAACAAAAACAAAATCACCATGACATAGTTTGCCAACCACAGAGCACAAAAGAGTTGTAAAATGTCCCGTTAATTAACTCACGATTAAAAAGACATAAGACTAAATTTAACTTTGAACTAAATGTAAGCACTGCCTGCTCACCATGTTCACAATCTGTTTGCTTGATAGCATGCTAACATTTGTCAATCAGTGCTAAGCTCAAACGGCAATGGCGGGGAGCGTCGCTAGTATTGCAGGTATTATTATCGCAAGTCGTAAACCAAAGTATGAAACCAATTAAATTAGGGCTTCTGCTGATGATCAGTGTTATTAGTGATTAATCAATAGGTTGTTTGGTCTTGTAAGATTGTGAAAAAAGTAAATCAGTGTTTCCAAGTCCAAGATGACATCCTAAAATGTCTTAGTTTATCCAAACCCCAAAAGCCATTCAGAGTTTTGTCACAGAGGAGTAAAGAAACCACAAAAATCTTTCTCAGCAGTAGCTTTGTCAGGACAGGAACAGGTAAGTAAGTATGACAGTAAATGATCAACCACACTGAGGAACGCCCTCTGACAGCCAAGTGACATAATGAAACACATAATTTACCATCATATTGACACAACACTTGAGCCTTCATGGCTGTTGCTTGTTATGAAAACACAAGCTTTGGCAGGAACCAACTTCAACCTGTTCACCTCACAGCAAAGATGATGTGTGTCATGAAATAAAGCATCTGTGGTGGCGTGGCCGTTGCATCATATCGAGTGCCAGACTGCATTTCAGTGGAAGTGTGTTTTGGCTGACATATAGTTATCGGAAATGTTTACTTCCAAACACATTAGCCCCAAGGAGTATTGGTCAAATGACAATGAAAAACATCTTGGCTCTAAGAATTCTCCAGTGGTATGTGTTGATTAAAGCCCGTCAGCAACTCACTTGTATGTGCATGCAACTCCAGAGGTTTTTGATCGCAGCCTCGCCTGCAGTATACAATACCTGACAACTCCAGATGTCAGCTTAAAACTGGTTGGCACACTTAATGTCTTGGTTGCCTAATGGAAAATTTTACAGCCGTCTGACCTAGGCTCTCGCAGCACTGAAGAGATCAGTCTGCCGAGCACTCAAAGGGGCACTTATTTACACTCAGGTAGATCAGGTTAGATAATCCAGCTGTTTCTGACTCAATGCATCCCCGTTCTCCTTACACACAAACGCACACAAGCACACATACACACACACATTCCATTGATGCTTGAGAAGTGAACCAGAGGATGGGGAGGGGTGTTACACAACACCCTGATGTAGGCCAGTTGATGCCTTAAGCTGACAGGGCCATAACAGTCAGAGAGCTAATATAGTCACTGCTCTAGCCAACAGCATCAATGGACATCTCGTTCCCCTTCTCTCTCATTCGGATCATACAGAGGTAAACAACAAGGCTTACACCTTTGATTTTGCAAAGACAACAAAACGCTCCAGCAACAAATCATCCACATAAATTGCTCCTATTTATGTTTGGATTATCTCAGTTTCACTTTCAAGTTAAGAAAGTAACAAATAATATAATAGCGATGCACGTTATGGATATTTATTGGTAACTTATAATTGTGTGTTTTTCATGGCTGATACCAATAATATAACTAGTTATTTGATTTTTTTGTATTTTGAAAATGTATTAAAAAATAATCAATAATTTCCTAACCTGTTATGCACACTTGAAGTTAAGAAGATTTGAGATCTAGTGAACAAAGTTGGATTATTTAATCTCCTATAGCTCCAAAAACTCATCGACCTGGACAATAGCTGACAGACAATTCAGCATCATATCATCAGCTTTATCTAGTAGCAGTAACTGCACCGATATCAAATAAGTAGATGATATAAATTACACGATATCTGCCCGATATATATTGTGCATCACTATGACAAAATAAGATATAACACTACCACAGCAGCTCAAAACTTTCCAATATGATAAAAACATAAACAAAACCAGTCAATGCTTGCTGGAACAAGAAATGTTTGACATTTTTGCATGATAAATGACTTAAACAATTAATTTCAAACAAGAGATTATCAAAAAAAATAATTGCAGTTTCTTAATTGGGCCTTTAATTAGTTAATTTGTTAACTATTAGTTTCTTTATTGCTGAAAGTATTTTGATAAATTAACAAAAAGTATGGAGTTTCTAGTATATATACAGATCTGCAGCTTCTGTGTTTGTAAATTACATAAAAGTCTTTGAGTTTTAAACAGTTGCTTAATACAGGCAATGTGAAGAAGCTACTCTGAGCTCTGTAGCCATGTGACAGACAATTAAACAGTCAAAATAATTGATAGTGAACATAATGGACATAACTGTAGGTTGCTTCGTTTCTTACTGTGTCTGAAAAACAAGAAACAACTTGGAAAAGATCCTAAATCTACATTATGCGCTGTAATGGGTATTTAAATCTTCACAGTGTGACCTTCAATGGCCTTTCAGCTCCTCACACACGCACCTCTAAATTCAGTGATAGCTCGTGACATGTAAAGGCTCTTCTTTTTTTTTGGTGTTACGTTACACACACACACACACACACACACACACACACAGAGAGAGAAAAAGATTCATTTGTGTCACTGTTAGCTTAACTCCTGTCTGAACCCATCCACAGCATCTAACGCTGTGCTGTACGAACAAACAGTCTGATTTTTTTATTTATTTATTTTTTTGTTACCTCTCACGGTTGTTTTTCGGCAATTTTTGCAAGCTACTTGAAGAAGGTTGCGACTATTTTAACCAAGCAACCCTCTCAAAGTTAACTCGCACTAAATCAAACAGACAGGCTGACTTCCACAAAAACCGTCGACGTCTTTTTATTTTTTCTAACGTTTATTAGCATCCTCTTACCTTTCCTCGGTGTTCAGCATGATAGTTTCGAGGAAACACGGGTCTTTAGATCCTTTTTCACAACTAAAATGATTGCTATTGGATAAAAACTCCACTGAAAAGTTCACCATCCGTAAATAAAGACGAAACCTCGATGCAGCAAAAGTCTCTAGCGCGACTGTTCGTGAGAGAGATGTGTTTGTGTTGTTCTCGTCGGCTTACAGCAGAGACTGCGGTCTGCAGCGGCACGATGGGTATTTATAGGCGCAGCACGGCATCATGGGTAATCCATACCAGGAAGTGACAGGAAGCACCCAAAGTAAACAAGCTTGCTAGAAGCAGTTAAAACTCACTTATGTAATGACAACAATGACAGCAGCATTTAAAAGAAAAACAAGCAATACTAATACTAATAATAACAGAAATAAAATAAAATATAGCAATATCATGTATAATATAGGAATAAGAATGATAAGAACAGCAGTCAAGTGTTAATATTAATACAAATCTATATAAATTATAGTAAAAAGAATTTGAGGCTTTGATAAAAACAAAATGAAATAAGTATACAAATTTAAACCATACATATCTTAAGACGCTACATAACAGCCAGACTGAATAAATACTTTTTTTAGTTTGCATTTAACAGAGTCAACATTTCCAGCTCCTCTCAGATCCTCTGGCAGGCTGTTCCAACGGCTCGGAGCATAATGGCTGAGAGCAGCATTACCAAATGATTATGTTGTGCTCTGTGAAACAACAGAGGATCCGAGGGGCCTTTCTGGTGCATAAATTAAAAGCATTTGCGTGATGTAGTCTGGTGCAAGGCCTTGTAGTGCCTTAAAACTCAATAGGAAGGTTAACAGACAGCCAGCATGAAGACTTTAAAAGAGCCTTAATGTGACGTAACTTAAGTATGTCTTCTTTCACTTTTGAACAATCCAGCCTCTAATTAAGATACCTTGTTTCTGGAAAATATTCACTGATCCACTGGTAGATTTAATTCACTTACAAGCAAGAAACACCTTGTAATCAATGTATTTTTTTTCTTTTTCTCTTATTTCTTTCTGGAATGGCAATCCCCAGTAATTTTGAGTGCAAAGGTAAATTCGAAATGTAAATTCTAAGTCTCATTCCCAGCTCCCATTCCCAATTACAGTATTTGAGGAGTTTGGAATGAGACCTCAAAAATCAGCTTGTCTTACAAATAGGACCTCTAAGTCGTGGAACAAGAAGGGTAATTAGATCCATCACTTTGAAGGGGAACATATTAAAAGGGGCATATATATTTTTTCCATAACTTAATAAACAAGCTGTATCAGAGGAAAGTGAGGGCCTTTTTGAAGCAAGAAAATTGGCAGGGTCAACCAAAAATAAACACACTGAGATGGTATGAAAATGTGTTGTCCTTTAAGATCAGTTTCTTTATTTTGGCATAAAGAAATCAGTCAGTGAAGCTCTTTAGCCTCTGATTAAAATGTCTTTCCCCAAACTAGGCAACTTAAAGTGTTTTGGACCAAAACATGGTAAGTTTTACAATCACCTCTTGAATCAGTAGAGTTACCTCTAGCTTCTGAAAGACCGCTAGATCTGGGTGGATAAACCTTTACTTAAACTAAACATCTGCACTATTTTGCATTCCGAGAACTCCTGTCCTGTAATGCTTAGGCAATTTGGTGGTGTGTTGGTGTTTTGGTGACTGTCTTCGGATAGGAATCTGAATCGGCTCAATTTGTGCTCCTGAATGTCAATGTTTTTACAATTTAGTGGAAACTGGACTGTGAAGGGAAGCCTTGTCTGTTTTCAAGTACTTTTAAGTAATTCAGGTTATTAAAAAAAAAAAAGAAATGACTTGTAATAAGTAACTCCATTTTCTGTGCAACCAACACAAACCTGTACTATATATAGGTTCCACAACATTACTATGAAATGACAATTTATTGACGAAATACACTGAAACTGTGAACATGTTGTTACATTGTAAAAAAAACAAAAAAACACTTGTGCTGTAAGAATCCAAGTAAATAATACAATTGAAACACAATTCAACAATGGAACAATATGTACCAACAAAAAGTTTTTACCATGTAATTTAATACTATTTAAAATAAATAAAATTAAAATTAGTATAATGCAGACTTGCAATATCTAGTCTCAAATCAGCTTGAGTATACATAAGAATAAAATTCAATTTTTCTTTTTTTTAAATACATTTTTTTGTCATTTTATTTGATGTTAGGAATTGTGGTAGAAAACCGGAGACCCCAGGGAAAAACCTATGCCAACGCGAGGGGTCAACAAACTCAACAAGGCAACGATCAAGGCTGGGAATCCAATCCGGACCATCGCCAAACAATGAACTTCTGTGTGGCCATGATGTTTCGCACAGCTGATATTTTGACTTGTTCGATGTAGATGCGGCTTAACAACACACCTAAGTGATAACATCAATCCCAGGTGAAGCAGACGATGGTGTTTTTTGTTTTTTTTTTGCTGCTGTCCTCGATGCACCACCTTAATGTCTTAATTTTAATGCTACAATTGTAACAATGGGAAAACCGTAGCACTCGGGGAAAACCCATTAAAAATCCAGGAAGATGAAAAACTTGACACAGCAACAACTGGTGGAAGGCGTGATGATCCTGTTTCCTTCAAGACAAATGCTGTGTGATCCAATAGATGTGGGGGGCGGAGCAAAAGGTGGAGATTTATTCTTCGCCGTGATCAGGGATGAAAAGCGTAAAGGGTTTGATTAGAACTTTTCCCACAATTAAAAAGATTCTGGCAGCTGTAGACCTTTTTGGACTGTGGAGGGCATCCAGGTGGATTACCAGAGACTCCAAAATTGCTTCATCAAAAAATGAAGAGTTTGATGCCATTGCAGCATCCAGTAACTGTTCAGGAGAGCCAAACCCCTGTTCAAGGTCCCTGATCACCGCTTCACTGACTTGTTCCATGTTTCTTCTTGTCTCCCCAACAGCTGAGTCATCGATGTTGATGTTATCCCGTGCCATTCTGGAGAGACGCTTAATGATGCTGTCGATGTCTTCTGTCTGAAGGGCCTTTCTGGTTTTCTGAGGGACATTTTCGATGAGCCTCGTGAGTAGAACTGCGATGAGATTGTTGGTTGTCATCTCTGATATCAAAGAAGAAGTGTCAGCCGAGTCTCCCGAGAGTCCCCTTCCTGACTTTTCAGAGCTTTTTCTGAGAGCAACGAAAGATGGAGATGGCGCAGCATCGTTGAAAGATTCAACCTGAGATGTACAATGCGGTGTAGAAGTGTGGAAGATTGGGGACACTATTTTTGTGACTCGGCATATGATGTTGCTTACTGCACTGGACACTTTACCACTGTGACTTCTCAGATTTGTTTGCTCCATCTCTGCCCATCCTATCTTTGGAATGGGACATGTGCTGGTAGCCATGACATCACTGTATGATTCAGTCAACTCTTTTGAAAGCTGCTTGTTTCCCAGGATTTTCTTATGTGGTGCAGATTTCTCTGGCAGGTGTGAAATATTAAACCAGGACTCAACATCATTTTGGACTGAATCAAATTCTGGTGGCGAAGGCGGCTTCTCTTTCACACTGATTAATGGTGTTGTCCTGGTCTGAATGGAAGCCTCAGATTTGGGCCTTGGAGACTCTGGTAGAATTCCTGGTAAAATAATTTTTTTGTCGGAGGCATCCTCGTCTCTGAGTGTTGGCTGAGAAGAGCCTGAATCCTGACTACGAATCACAATAGAGTCACAGTCTTCTCCCTGAATTGAGGTTTTCAGCGTGGATCTCTTGCTCTTACGCCGTTTACATGCCCCTGGTTTCAGGGTACTTGCTGTAGAATCAGTCCTTCTTGGCCGCCACCACCATTGTAGGCAGTCGTAGTTCAGTTCACTTACATATCTTTTCAGACATGTGGTAGCATGGCTCACCATTTGACAAATAGATGTTATGTCAGACATGGAGTGAGGGACAAAACAAGCAACGTCTTTCATCAGAATGGATCTTCTGATGGCCAGAGTTACTTTATGAAGAACTTCATTCTCGATCAGTTCTGTCAGCATCTCTGCACTCTCACACTTGTGCTGTGGGAGGTAAAGAACTTCAGCGAAAGTAGCGGTGACAACGTCTCCCAGCTTTATGTTGAACTTTTCCAAAGCTGTACTCATATCAGTCTTTGAATCCTTCTTCAAGACCTTTCGAAGCCTTTGTAAGGCTATGTGAACGCCCGATGTACAGAGCTCCTGTACAATTTCAGTGAGCATTTCGGTCAGTATTGTGTCAACACCTGGGTCATAAATATCGCCAAATAACAGCCTCCACTGTGCTGAAGAGATTCTGTTGAAGGACTTTCGCACGATGGACTGGAAAGCCTCCGGATGGACGAACAAGGTGATGTCCAGCAGGGATCCGTGCTGCTTCACCTTGAACATGTTTGTTCCTTTGCTGAAGTTAGTTTGAACCTTGCTGAACGTTGTCCAGTGATGTGGAAATCCTCACTGTAGTTTTCAGCTTGTGGTCTGCTCTGATCAGATGCCAGGAGTACAAACTGAACCAGCTCTGATAAACCTGCAAACTGTATCTACATGCACGTTTCCATGGCGTTTTGGAACTGTTATTATGAAAGCACACCAGTGTTCTAGAACGCAAATCAGAGGGCGCAGCGCACGCACACGCACAAAACGCGCACGCGCACACGGACACGCGTGTCCAGAAAAGCGTCCAGAAATGTCAACCAATCAATCAATCAATCAGTCAGTCAATCATTGTTATATGATCAAAGATTATGTATGTAAATATTCCAAAATAAAAGAGCTGTGACTGGGGGCCGTTTCCCCGCACACCTGTCACGTCAATATTAATGCCAGGGTAAATTCAACGCGCCCTTTACACGGACACAAGAAATGTGCCCACAGCTGCTCTACTGCCCTGGCTGAATTACTTTAAACTGATCACTGTTGAATATATTCGATAATAAGTGAGTCACCCCCAAATGGAGTCGCATAATAGAAACACTAAAAAAGTAACTCAAGACAGCAAGTACAGTACTTTTTACTTTATCTTAATAATGATATTGTGACACATTACATCATTAACGTTAGCCCCACGTTTATCACAATACTGAATCTCAGTGCTAACATATCACCAAGTCATTAGGATCGCTGTTTCTATTATGCAACTCCGTTTTGAGCGACTCACTCTTGTTCGAGTACAAACAGCAAAAACAGATGACTCACATCTAATGGCAAGTCTGCCCAGAGCTTGACACTGTATGACACAAACATACCATTTTAAACATTTGCAATTATTCTATTTTTTCAAGAAAATGACCCATAACTGCCAGTAATCAGCCCTTGAGAAATAGCATTAGGTTACACCAGCCATTCCTTTCATGTTACATTTATTGAAGACGTGTACACCAAGCACACAACTATGGGATTATGAATATAAATAACATCAACACAGAGACCCTGGAGTCCCAAAATCTTATATTCTGTGAGAAGATTCATATTTTGTGCTCACAAATAACATCCATATTGTGCTCGATATGTCTAGATTTTTTCTTTGCAGATTCGATGATTCCTAACCCAACAAGATAATCTGAAATAGCAACAACGATCAAGTTGAGATCATTTTCGCAACCGAGAGCGCCTCCGAAAATGTATTTCGTCTGTGCGTGTTTATCCTCAGCTCTGCGTAAAGGGACGGTTCAATCTCCCCTGGCATTAATCATGACGAGGCGGCGTTATGTCCATCCCCCACCAATTTTTTTGCATCTTTCAGATAATCAAGTTTTTTTTTTTTTCTATCCGATTGCAGATACAATACAGCTTAGGTAGTAAGCATACATTACATTACATACAGTAAAGGCAGCTATTATATGTCGGTAACTATAGACCCTGAGCAGAACCAATGATTAGTATGTATGTTAGAATTAGTCTAAATCTAAAATAAAAAAGATAAGATAAAAAGAAGAAAAAAGAAGAAATGTATGAAATTGTATTTCTACTTTTACTTGCAAATGTATTGAAACCCTTTTTCAAATCTAAACATTCCCTGATATGACTGAGGTGTTTAAACAGCATTTTCCTTCAGTGGTAGTGTTCTAAGGTATCCATAAAAATAACATGCTATGTGTTTGGTATTTCTATAGTTCTCTCCCCTGAGGGATTGACCTACTTTTGCAAATGTTTTTCTCTGTAAACCTCTCCCGCATGAGTTTACTTATGGCCTGACTGAGGTGCTCTGCATACAGACACATTGATTTAGTCAACAAGGCGGTATACACTACACCCTTACATTTTCAGAATGAATGTTGCATATAACACACTGTGGCCTGGCCTTCAGTCCCTGGAGCCCAAAATGAAGGTTGAAGTGATTTTATAGTCTTTATGACTCCCTCTCAATCCCCCCTTCTCTTGTAGTTTAATTCTCTGTCATGGATTCTTTACCTGGAAATGTTGTCTTTTACCATCTATAATCTAATGCTTCACTAGATAATGCCTTAATATGTTATTTTTTTCCTTATGTAAATGTTACATCTCATCACAAAATCTAATGAGAAGTCATTTCTCATTTCGTTGCTGATTTGGATTGCAGCCGCAATGGTAACAATGCCCGTGCTCATAGGTAATCAAATTTTCATCCCAAAAGTCGTGAGTCTGTGTGTGTTTGTCATCGTGGTAAAATGTGGTCCTGGAGACACAGATAGCAGCGGGAATAACCACAGAGGCTGTCTTGAGTACCTGTCAGGTGTTTAGATGTGTGTCTGTCTGCACTTATTGGACAGGAGGCACGATGGCGTCACAGATTCAGATTCAGAAAACTTTACAGGCGTGTAGTTCAGATCAAACTGTGGTAGTAGTCATTACTGACTAGCCACGAGTCACAAGGCGAACAAGTTGACGCATACTGCTCTCTTGTTTTGTGGTGTGAATGCTTAAAATCTGTGAAAATTGATGCCAAATTAGACTGAAGAAGAATGTTTTGCAGTTCACTATAGTTGACCTTGACCTCTGACCCCTCTGGAGGGAGCTCTCTGGGAGAGAATTAAAAAAGAAAAACTCCTGGAACCGATCAGAGTCCTTCCTCTTCTAAAGCTGCCTGTCCGTCCCTCACAGTGGTCAGCTTTTGGCCCGGACTCTCAGCTTGATCTGAACATAGACACAGTTATGTAAGGAGGAATGGAAAGGAGCCCCTGTGCCAAACAGATTATCCGATTAGTAACAAGATAGCAGCCCAGCTACTTGATCCTGGCACATCACAGCATAAATGTTGCCTGTCCAGCCTGCCTGGGAGAGCAGGGGACACGGGGGTCACTGCCACCTGCCAGCCACCGGGCAACAGCACCCTCATGATGTAACTGGGAGTCTGTGTTGCGTGAATGGCAGCAGCAGAGTGAAGAGGGACCGTCTGCAAGTTTAAAAGTAGACGTTTAGATCTTCGTATCCATGTGTCAAATAATTCAAAGTTAAATCCCTAACAACTAACAAAAGTTGGGTAAAACATATAAAAAAATAATGTGATGATTTTGCTTTTGACACACACTCAACAGTAACTAGGCAAACAGCCAGAATAAAAAGTTGGAAAATGGCAGTTAACGTTTTCAAACCACTGATCATCAATTATTTTTAGTACTTTTATTTATCATGAGCAGAAGTAGCAAATGAAACGATATAAGTATTTGACGTCCTAGGAAGGAGACTCAACAACTATGTATCTGTTGTGTTTACGAACAGCTACTGATTCTACCTTAAGTTTAATAGTCTCTGAATTATATTAATATAATGCAGGCTTCAGTTAAACACTTTTTACTTTTATACTTGAGCCTGTACTTTCTTAGTTTTACTTCTTGAGTAAAGAAGTTGAATCAGTACTTCTTCTTTTGCCCGAGTCTTGTTTCCCCAGGCATCTGCATTTCTACTTGAGTAAAGAATGTGTGTACTTCTGTGGAGGTGAAGGGGATGGCAGCACAGTCACAGGCGGGAAGTCTGCCGAGCAAGTGACCGCAGTTCAAGACTGTGTTTCAACATCTGTAAGTGTCTAACCACTAGATATTTTAAGGGAGAAGCTTGGAAAACTTTGTGTTTGTGGTGAACGAATAAAGGCAACAAGAACATGATCTTTTCCGAAGCCATAACCAAGTCTCTAAACCTAATAAGCGCAGCTATGTCACAAGACAAAATCTAAAATTAAACCCGAATAAACATCAAGTTTTTTACGCAATGTCCCAACTTTTTTGGAATAAGGGTTGCAGGAGGTCCTTTCATGTAATAATCTTCATCTCTTAGTGCACATGTTGTTCTCTGTAAGTGATACAGCTTTAAGGATAATCAACCATGATGTAGGAAGTGGGGTCCCCAACAATTATTCAAGGATGATGAACCTAACAAAGGCACAAATTAGACATAGAAGGATTACAAACTGAATTTGGTAGAAGAAATTAGGTGACTGGTTTGCTGTTTTCTTAAGTTTAAATTCTTTGTTATTGTCTTAATTTATATGTATATATTGTAGGACATGGTGAATGTGAATGCAAATGATTTAAATAGTTTCTCTGTTGAACAACATCAGTGGCGCTGAAAGCTTTAAATGATTTTGAAATGCATTTGTTTTTTCATTCTTTCTGAGACTTTTGGTTCATAATCTGTTGCCACATTAATAAGAGGAGCTGCCTATCACAAGAACAATCTTGTTCAAGTGGCTTTTGGGTGACTTCAGTCGAGCAGAGGGTTTAGATACCTTGCTCAAGGGCTGCTCAGTTGTCTCCCTAGGCAATTTTTCACAGCTGTACTGAGAATTCCAGAGTCATATTTAAGGGTATTTGTCAGCCTGTCATAATCTCAGTTCACTCTGGAGTGGGACCAGTAGATTTATGGCCTATTTCTTTTCACAGAATGTTTTCAGTCCAGTCTCACTGAGACTGCAAACAAATTCTGAGGTCGAGGTCAAATTCTTTGCCTCATTACTTGTAATGCAAAGAATGTTTCCCTGCTGACCTCTGTGTGTTTTTTTTTCTGTCTCAAACACAGACGGATTGCTGCTGTTTCCACATGACGGGCAATCCGAGTTTGGTGGGAATAAAAAGAAACAAAGCCTTCAATACATTTTTATTCATATTGATTGCATGACAAAAGGTTTGCAGTATGTATTTAGTTTCATACTTCAAATACTACAGGTAAAAACAGACGGATAACAAAGAATAAACAGACCAGTAACCCATAAAGAAAGATTGGACTGATTACCAGATTAGCACTTGTCAGATTTGAGCATATAAGCACTAAATGGCCAAATGCAGACAGAGCCTGAGCATGAGTTCACATTAGGGCATTAAAAGAAAAGTCGACTTGTCGACTTGTCGACTTGTCAACATCAGTGGCACAAGTCAACGACCCCTGAGAGGGATCGACAAGTCACGTGTTTTTTTGTCTCTCTCTCTGTGCGCTTGTGTACAGATTCAGTGTTGCCAGATCTCCGGCCGGCGCGGTAACCAAGGAAACGAGATTGTGGACGGCTCTACAATCCCTGCCTCTGATTGGCTTACATTGATAAATATTCCTTGATTTAACCAATCATCATCGTCACTTCATAAAAAGGGTGGTAACGTTGGCGCGTGGAGGGTAAATTAAACACAAGACCAGAATACAACAATGAGAGACATGGCAGAAAAAGCAGTAGGTGACAGACACACATCACACGTATGGAGGTACTTCACTCTAGACCAGTGGTTCCCAACCTTTTTTCCTTGTAGCCCCCCTGGCCTGTGTCCAAGACAAGCCAGGCCCCCCCAACCTCAACCAACATACACTAAAAGAATAAAGTGTTTAATTACAAACGTTTATTTGCAAAAATAAACAACAGTTGTAGGTTTTTGCTCTTATTCTCCTTGTTTTACAACGTATATAGATACATTTCTTCCTTTTTGTGTCATCAGGAAACACACACACAACAATACACACACACACACACACAGTTTAATTTTTATAGGCCTACCAGAGAACAGAATAAGCCTACCTTATAAGAGTGTTGGTGATAAATAGCTTAATGAATTTAAATGTGGACCAAAGATATATGTTTCAATTTGGATTATACAGAGTTTTGATTATCCCGTTGGGTGTGTTATTGGGATTTTATACATTTAATGTGCACAAATATAATTTTGGTAACCTTACAACCTCAGAGCAGACAAAGTTGTGTGCACCCCCTAAGATCTCTGGCACCCCCCTAGGGGGGGCCCGGACCCCAGGTTGGGAACCACTGCTCTAGACCACACAAACAGCACAGTGACCTGCACAATCTGCAAGTCGGTCTTAAAGTACAATAAAAATACTAGCGTAATGCACGGCCATCTGGATCAGCATCCGCTAGCTAACCTGAGTGACGCTAGCACTACAGGGAGTCGTCCGGTCCAGAGGTCTGCTGTGTCAATGTGATGACGTCATCAAACGACTTGTCGACTCGACTTCGACTTTATTGACAGATAAGTCAACCTGAAAAAAACTGAAGTCATCAATGCCCTAGTTCACATGCACTGTATGTTTTCACTGTTCAATATGTTCACAATTTTCATTGTTTGCAATATTTAGAGATCTTAAATGCAAATACAAATTAGTATTTTTGTTTAATTTTGCCAAATTAATATTTAGAGTATCCAATAGCGATTTAGCTTTTAGCTAAATGCTTAGATCAAAATGCTAACAGGCTCACAAGGTCAGTTCGAACAGGGAGCCAAAGTCATGCTCCTTCCCATGGACCCAATGAGACCTTAGAATTCATTAAAAAACAGGCAAGCAATAGAATAAGATTAAATAATAATAATAAAAAAATTCTATCCACAGCACAGCACCAGTCCTGCACAGTTTGCAGCAGACATACAGCAGTGGCAGAAATAAAGCAATGTGAGCTCGGGCTGAAGCTCAGGTGAACGCAGAGCATCTTAGTTTCCAGGACAAATTGTCCCTCGGCTGCCCTTCATGAACTCACTCACAGCATCGCACATGAACTGCTGGCTGGAAGACAAAACATCTTATGTTACAACCTGTCGCCTCAATGCTGTTTGAGACCGACACCGCTGACCTGATATTTCATTTTGTCAACCGAGCTCCTCACGCCGAAGACAAAAGGCAGATCGTGTGAACAGCCAGGGACACTCTATCTCTGCTTTGAGGATGAAATATTCAGCAGGAGCTCGGTGGGGACGGAGTCTGAGAAATTGTTGCTTAAAGAGCATCCTGCTGTTGTCTCCAGATGTTGACGGTTGATAACAGAAATGAGGCTAATCCGGTTGTTAAAGGAAGTGTAAGACAGAGGATGAGTCGAGTTATTCATCATTAAAATGATAAAGCATGCCACTCTCACACTTTTCCAATAAATGTGTGAAGTGCAGAAAACTTTACCTAACAAACACTACTTTCACACTGCAGGTCATATAGCGCTCAAATCACAGTGTTTTGCTCCAGTGTCCAAATTTATTTAGAGTCAGTTTGAATATTTCAATATTCAGGCTAAAATGAACTTTTCTAACCTGCTGGCCAGCCAGGGAAAGTACCAGAAACGCCTTTTTAGCCAGTGACTTCACTAAGATTCATGTTTAAAGACGTCTTCTGCCATATTAAACTTGATGAGGGCTGCAGGTAGCACTGAGGTTAAGACACCAGAGTCCTAATTTTCCAGTTTAGTTTGGTGACCTGATAAACCGTTGGTGTTCCTTTAAAACTGCTTTTTCGTAGACTTTGGGTTCTTTAATTTGACTATTTTAGGCCAAGAAAAATAAACCTGTGCACAAATTTAAAACAATTCAATGAATCTGTGTTTTTTAAAGGTCCTTAAAACATCTGATTGAGAAAAAGGTCCTTAAAACATCTTTTTCTCAATCAGCATCCTGCACATATTGTTTTCTGTTGAAGAACTAGACTGTCCACAACAAAAGTTACTATAAGGCTAGTACAACCCTGTCCTGGCTACTTGACCGTTTTTTGACACTGCACTTGACTTGACGCACTTGTCGTGGCTTCATTTCATCTCTTTTCTTGAAAATGTGTCACATATTAGAAGCTGATACGGCCGCCGTTGTTGTGCTCTCACAGTACAGCCTGCAGGTGAACAGTTCAGGTCAGATCAGACTTAAGAAAACATGCTGAAAAATAAACATATCATATTTCCTCGTATGCATCATGTGTATATCTGTCTACAGGTTTCATGCTCGGAGCTAAACTATATCTATTACAAAGCAGAAGAAAGAGAAGAAGAAGAATTGTGTAGTGTTATGTGACTGCGCGTGTATGTTATGACAATCCCTTGACAAACTCTTGATCTAATTAAAGTTTCCATTGTTCCTCTCTGGCAGCGTCGCACATTCTTGCGCAGGTAATCACAACAAACACAAGGACACACTGAAGTTCATGTCAGGGTTTCCAGCATCTTCCCACTTCTTGTTTTCACGTGCACTGAACAAATATATCAGTAACTGTAGTCCCGACCAGATGAAAAGACAACGACTGTGAGTTTAAGATCAGCCAGTCGCTCGATGCCAAATCTTCAGTGGAAGTTATGATGATGACGGTGATTGTTGTGGGTGAGGTCCACGTCCACAATGGAGCCAAGCGTGAAGGCGGCCACAGAAAGCACAGGTTGTACGCTTTTTGTTCTTCAGATGAAGTTGCATGCCGGATGCAGCTTTACAGAGCAGCTTATAGTGTGTTGTTTGGGGTGTGGATGGGTCCTGGTAGATACTACAGGCTTTCTACTCCGACTGCTGCCCCTCCTTCTAAAATGATAATATAAATCATAAGCATAAACAGTCCCCGGACAATGCTTAAAATGACGGGGAAAAAAATAACAACAACAAACAACTGAACAATCAATTTTTGTATTTGATTATTTTTCTTAGTTGTTTCATATACATGCAAACTACCTATCTTTATAGGCTGGTGAAATAGAAACACAATTCTATTTCTAAAAAAAAAACAGTTTACTTTTTTTGGGGGGGTAGACTAGCTAAAGGAAATGCTCCAGTTAGCACTGCTGACGTTCATCAAACACACCTACAGAGCAAAACAGCTGTCATCCGCTGCAGCAGATCAGTTTTTAGACTTGGAGTAGTTTTATCAAGTCGGTGGGAGTAATGGACAAGAAGGAGTTGTTAGATGAAGCGACACACACCTCCAACTTCTCTGTGTTATCAGCTGACCTGCTATGTGTATGAATCCAACATATTGCCAAACAGGCGTGTTTGCTTTTCCCATTGACAACAAGTCCTCCACCATCG
This sequence comes from Sparus aurata, assembly GCF_900880675.1. NCBI lineage: Eukaryota > Metazoa > Chordata > Actinopteri > Spariformes > Sparidae > Sparus > Sparus aurata. Next base: position 20,042,581 of record NC_044194.1, on the reverse strand, counting down.
TACTGTGGGTCAGCTCTCCTCACTCTCTGCACGCCTAAAGTTAAATATGACTCTGCTGCTGGCCCCACTGTTGGACAGTTAGACGCCTCCGAATGTAGCATCCAGCGTTGGACTATTGATTTATTAAAAACAAAATGACCGTGGGGCGGTGGCCATGTAATGTAATTGGTGTAAGCTCGACCACAGTGTAGCACACAAACAAAAACCTTTTGTGAAAAAAAAAAGTTTCATCATAAAAACAACAGATAATGTTTATCACAAATAATCTCTAAGTTTTATTTTGTCTTTCCTTCAGTCAGTTCAGGACATGAAAGTTGATCAAAAACGTATGAAAAAATATTTGCAATATTCCTTTAAAGGTTTCATTAGTAAAGAAATGCAGTTGAAAGAACATCTCAGAGGCAGAAGTCTTGCCCGTACGTGTCTGACCGCAGATGACTGTCAGGGGCTCCGCACAGTTTCATGGTGTGAGGAGGAGACGTGATCCACTTCTGTTGCTCCCACATGTTTCACATGTGTGTGTGTCTCAGGAAGCTGCCCTCACGTGATAAAACTCACACGTGCTGAGCTCACCTGAGAGCCGTGATGTTCATACTCAGCACCTTTATAAGCTGATTGTATTTGTGTATCGCAGCCCTGCAGGAGAATCTCACTGTCCTGAGAATGTGCCCCGCAGCCTGCAGACAGTAATGAGTGGACAGAGCATCAGGACTAAAAAATGAAGCCCATGTGGGAGGGCCATAATCAAGCTGACATTCTCTCTAATAGCCAGCTGCAGGCACTCCACTGGTTGCAAAAAGAAATCCAATTGTATTTACACATATGGGAAAATGAACATACTTCTGACTTGATTTATCATCTCAGTTCCCTTCTTCAATACGCCATGGTGTTCATTTAGTAAACCATGGTCCCATGAAGAGAACAGACAACAGACACTAAAGCAGGGTATGCTTTATGGCGTGGGCTTGTGTCTGATAAACTGGTGCCAAGGCGTGTTCTTTCAGATCCAATCAGAATATCCTCCTCAGCTCCACCTTCACCCAAATATCATCAATAACCATGATGTCAAAACTTCACACTTCAAAACGGTAGCCCACAAAAAACGAAAATGTCAGCAGTTAACGTTTCTGCACCGATACATTCAAGAGGATAGGATAGGATTATAATCACTCAACATGGCCGTTTGCATCCCTTTGTTCTGTTTAGATCACAGAGAAATCTCTTTGTTTTGGTTCATCCCAATCTCTACTTGCTGGTCACAGTTACTATCTATTGTTTATTTCATCTGCGAACATTATCTGAATGTTAACCCAACCAGATCATATCAACAGTGTCGTGAGAGGAGAAAAGAATTACAAATGGAACCTAAAGAAATGTAAAGTTGCAACTTAAAGAAACAAAGTTCTAACTCATCCGCGGTTTTGCAGAAACATCCTTTGCCACCATTTATTTTGGTGATTCAGTTGCATGAATACTGGCTCTTAAGTAAGAGGAGCAGAACAGTAGCAGCGGCTGGACTGTAGGATTATGGTCATCCTGGCAGTCTGCAGGAACTGTATAAGTGGGTAATCTCTCAGTGGGCTCCATATCAATGCCTCGAGTGCTGGCAGAGCTGCTACTTCTAAAGAAGCCCATCTCGCCCCTCAGCACAGCATTTTATTACATAAATCCTGCTGTCCCACTTCCGTCCAGCACCCTGTCTGTACGCCCCGGAGGAGACTTTTAGTGTAAATAGTTCCTTCCTCCAATATGCGGGCCCATAAATATTGGATTAAAACACACACGCTTACCCACTTTGCCCTCCTCTTTTTAGTCTCTCTGTTTCTCTCAAGGCACCTTCAAAATAACTTTCAAGTCTGGCACCAGCTCCACAGCCTGAAGAACTACAGTAAGATGAATATTTCAAACTCTTACGCAACCCCCCTCAATTAGCTAGTCAGCATAACCCAGTGCCACAGCTATCACCCGGCTGCGTGAGACGAGCAGGAATGCAGCAGCACTTTATTGTCTCGAGCAGAGCACTAAACAGTGTCCCCATGCCGCAGGGTTTTATCACGTCCGCAAAAATATGCGTCCAGGCGGTGGGGTGGGGGGGGGGGGGCAATGACTTTAATTAGCCGAGTACCCTGCACAGAGCGTACAGAGCATTAAGGCCACCTGGTCTGCACAGAGCAAGTGGAAAGCCATTATCCCCCGTGATTTAACTTATTCACTACCTTTTAATCCTGAGGCTGAGGACGAGATGACGGACAGAAAATCAAGACAATTTATTAAAAGTGAAACCTGGGGGAAACGCAGCACCATAAAAGTTTGACACAACAACACATGGTGCATTGACCTGTAAGTCAAAGCCAAAGGCCTATCTGGCAAAAATAGCCACTGTTTTCTAACATTTCTGGCCTGGGAGCATTTAAAGTAAATAAATGGCTACTCATGGCCCTTTTTCACAGCTTATATGTGTCAATGCACTCAAACAAAGTGATTTTTCCCTCCTCAGGCTTCAGTTGAATGATGTTTAGAGGCCTGAAGAGGTAAAACTTTCAAATATACAAAAAAAAATATATATATATATAAAAAACAAGATCCTCTTTAAGTCTGAGCATTGAGCAGATAATGACAATACTAAGCAAAATGTTGTTTAGTTTAGTTGTGTGTATCAGTATGTTAAGTAGCAGTGTCACAATATACCAGTACTGACGATGATATTGTGAAAATTATCTAGCCCAGATGTCTTCTGGATTTTCTGTTTATCAGTTCACCTGGTTGCCTTTTCACTAATTTATAGAATGAGTTCTGTTTGTACACTATTGTATAGTCTTTCTACACCATCCCACTCTTTTATTTTTTGTGTAATTTTGACATTCATTCGCCAAAAATGAGGCAAAAACATACAATCAACATACAGACCCCAGCAACTAATGGAGAAAACAGAACAGTCAGCTTGGTCATATTTCACATCAAACAGGAAGCGTAATAAACTCCGGACAGAATAGAGAGCATAAATAAAAAACCCATAAATAGGTAAAAACAATAATAAGATAGAATGGGATCTTCCTTGGACAAGCGAACATGTGGACTGTCATTAGATGCCTTTTTTTATCATAAACCAAAGTATTGAAAGAAATGGAAGATATTAACCTGGTGATGGTGCAAGGGGCAAACATCAGCGGATCATTAAAGTTATTGCAATCAACTCTAGGGGAGACATGAATGCCCATAACAAATTTCACGGTTGGCCAACCAACAGTCAATCTCATCACCAAGATGTTCACCAACAAAAAAATTATCAAAGCTTTGTTTTATTTTCAAAGTTCACATCACTTAGAACCAGGAAAATTAAAAGCTAAATGAAAAACTAAACAGCCGCAACTTTGTCAAACTATAAATAAAACCCCTTTTTATAAGGCCAAAGATCGTCAACATGCTAAGCATTGATTTTAGGGCAGAAGCATTGCGCAGTCCATTGCTTCAGGGGTCCTGACACCGACGCTGGGAACCAGTCTTATTGGATAAAATCAGAGAGGAAGCATAGTTTCATAAAATTTCCCCACTGATTATGGAAATATTTCTTATCTTTCTTTCCTTATAAGTACATTCATGTCTCAAAAGTGTAAGGCATGCGCGCACATAACTTCGATTTACTGGTGATGAGCTCCAGACTGCACACAGGCACATGGTCCTTCTCATAAATCCCTTTAAAGACAATAAATTAGCCCGCACTCTCAGTGGCCTTGTTGCACCGTTTTCCTGTTCAGAGCGGTGAGCAAGCAGTAACTCTGCAGGAAGGGCAGGAGATCGTGGGAACCTAGTGTGTCACCGCAGCCTCGGCCACGTTCCCGAAGAAAAGCTCCTACCAGAGAACAACATGGCAAACTCTGCGAGGAGGGGGAAAGAAGCCAGAGAGGAAGCTGGAGAACAATGCAGAAATGGATGTGACACCACTGCTCGGCTATAGGTCTGGGTGGGAACCCAAAAGTCTGTCGTACCGGAGTCAGAGCCGGGCCTACGAAACAACTCATTGACAAAAAACAAGGCCCAGTTCCCAAGGCGACCTTTCCCACGCCGCTATTGTATATTTATACTTCTCTTGTCGAAGCGCTTCCCCTCTGACTCGTACACTGCGTGTTTATGTTTCCTTATCTTTGTGGACGTGCTTCGGCTCTTGTTCTGAGCTTGATCCCGGCTTTATTCTGGCCTCTCGACCTGCAGACGCGTCTATTAACTTGTTGGTTTCATAGTTGGCAATGGTCCTACAGTTGTAGACTGAGTGGGGAGGGGAAAGTGAAGCCTCTTTAAAGATAGAAGGTTGTTTTTTTTTTTTAAATGTAACATTGATTTCACAGTGTAATGGTTCTTGAACAATAACGCCATCTGTGTTTAGATCAGCTCCCTCTGAATCTAGCTTTTCTCTATGCTATTTTATCTGCAACGGGAAACGATATCTCCCCTAACAAATAATAAGGCTGGCAGCCTGGCAATACCTCTATCTGCCTTCACGTCTCCATTGTTGACTAAGTGAATGAATAAACTCTTTTTTTGTCCGGTGTTGTTGGTAGTTGTTACTCAGAGGAGTAAAAGTCATGATCTTTGCAACAGCCGCCCAAACAATAATACCAGTTGGGGAAGACAGTTGATACAAATGTTAAATAGTTCTATTTTCCAAACTTATCGCTGTTTTAGAGTGTGTGGTCGGTAACCCATGTTCCATGTTCATCTGTGCTAACTGCAAACCTGGCTTCTCGAAATACTTTCAGACGCTGTACTATCCTCCTCCATCCGTCACTGATCATATCTCACTGTCAAAGTGACTGTCATGTCCTTCTAAGTAGGTTTGTTTAACCTGCTCTTTGTTATCTGTACTGGTTTGACCAGGTTTGCAAAGACCTTCGCCCGTGTCAGGTTTGTACGTAGCATCTGGTTTGTTCACAAGTTTTGGAAATGAAAGGTTGAAATTTTCTTCAACATCCAACAAAACCCACAAAAAGACCTTTTCATGGTCTTAATGAAAGTGTTAAAGTCTGGAAGCGCTCCTTCCTCTGTGCCATAGGTCCAAGAACTATTAAAAACCCATGAAGAACATGAACACTAAATTAAATGTTTACTCTTTCGTGAGAAACACTAAATAAATACACATGGAGGCCAGCAGTTAGTTCAAAAAATGAACTATAATTGTGACATGTTTTAAAGATTTATATCTTCGGTAGAAGCGGGCTTGGAAAACATTACGAAATACAGACATCATATTGATGGTTTTGGGCTTAGATACTGTACATAAGACATAAACTGTATTATTTTGAATAACACAAACCTTATCCTTTAAATGCATTATTGAGTGGAGCAATTGTATTCTTGATTGATTGGAGTCATAAATGCATTACAGATATTTATGTTAACAGCAAAATCTCTGTAACTTGAAATAGTCACTGATTACTTGTACATCACTATAGTACAACAGAGACAAATTCAGCTAACTGTTGATGAAATTGGAGCCCAAATCATTTCGTAGTCCACCAAACATTCTCCTAAACAACTGAGGTAGATGGGGAAAAAACTACTGAAAATAATGTAAGATCAAAAAAACTGAAAAAAAAACCCCATCAAATATCTCCTTACAGTTCGTCTGGTGTAATCCAGTTCTTCAGAAGCCCTGAGATCCCAAATTGATTAAAAAAATAAAATATTATCTAGATCTTTTTACTAAGAAACCTCCCTTGGTGTTGCATCGACATGAGGGTGTTCACATAATGACGAAACTTTTGTTTTTGGGGGGTCAACTGTTCCATTAAATCAACGCAACTCTTGATAAAACACACATCTGAGATAAAACCGTATTCATGCATTGATTGAAAAGGCCTGCAGGAGCACGGTGAGGCCCCATCAGGAACATGAACCACCAGCTTGAAATGCTGCCAAACACAGTAACTGAGCAAGAGGGGCCCCGGCCACTACAGCGAAGCCTTCAAAGACTCAGAGGGCGGAGAAACTGCCTGAGGGACAACAATCTCTGCAACACACCAAACGTCAGGTCTTTGCTATGAAGAGAGTGAGAGAGCGGCTTAAAGGAACCAGAGCCCATGTGACCTCAGACTGAGGAGAAGATTCAAGTTTCAGCGCAACAATGATGCAAAACAAGACAGACAACACCGGAGTCGCTCGGGGAGTCTCTCAGTGTCGTGGAGAACCCTTGAACCCTGTGAATTGAAGTCTTTAGAGACCTGAACCTTACAGTTAAATACAAAAGATGCTTCAAATATATATGAATCAGATTTTTGGGAGATTTGGGAAGTGAACTCCACAACTGGCCGACAATATTTCCTGGGGGCTTTATCCAACCTAACAATGCAGAAGATCCTGGTAATGTCATAGCCCAGAATTCAAGCTTTTTTCCCTCCAAAACGCTACTGAGCAGCTTTCATTGAGATGAACGGGGCTCCGCCTCCAACACTGCATCCAGATTTTAATGTAACGTCTACGTTTACTCTCCACTTCCTGTCTTTGTCTGTTTTTCCTACCCTTTCTCTGTGTTACGATGTTCCAGGAACAACAACAACGTGACACGAGTATCAGACCATATCTCATGTTTGTACGATAAATAAGAAGCTATAGACTATAGACTGTTGGATAGCTTCCCTTAGCACAAAGACTGAAAACATCTAGCCTGGGTCTGGCCAAAAGTAACAACACTTCTTAAACATACTATTTACAGCTAATATCCCGTCTATTGAATCTATAAAAACTATAAAAGAGACATGTGATTTAATCAGCTGCTGGCTGGAGCTTCATATTTAGCAGACAGATGTTCTCATCAGACTCGGATAAAATCAATACATATCTAAAAGAGCTGGCAGGCAGTTTGACTCTCAGTTCAGGTACTAACACATCAGTGTGATCCAGACTCAGCCATCAGAAACAACAAACAGTTACATAATTGTGCTCAACCATCTGACCAAGACAGTAAATATGATTTGTGACAGGCTGTCAAGCTGCAGGTACACCACACCCTGAAACTACTTCCAACCACAGGGAAAGTCTGTCTGTATTTTCAGCCGAGTAGATTTGCAGCAGAGGAGTGAGTCAACGCTATGATGAGTGTCATCATGAAACCATATAATCCACGTTTGCTTTCATGAGCTGTGAGTCAAGTCTGAAGAGGATTCAAGTTTCTCAGTTGTATTCAGTGTAGTGAATGTTTTTCTTTTATATAAATGATCAAGTGGAAATATGCTTCAGTGTTGCCAAACAGCAGTTCAGCCAAAAAAAACTGTTTTCAAGTGTGGATCTCTTCCCCGCAGTCCTTGTTTTGCCCAGATTCACTCAGGCATCCAGTGACTCACCAGAAGGAAAGTATGGAAAGAATTCCCTGGAGTCGGCACATCTGTGGTCTTGGTTAAACCCTCTGTTGTTCGGTTTGGCCGTGTTTGTGGCGATTGGGGATTGTCCAGTGAAACAGTGTTATTCTTCACTTACTGGGTTTACTGGAAAAGCAGTGACAGGCCGGACATATCTGGCATAACTTCCTGCAGGAGGCTTTGTCAACGAGATTAAAAGAACACTGGAGAGAATCACAACACCGAGCGTGGAGGTTTTCTGTCACGCCGGAGGATCGAACAGCCGCAATCTGCCCTCCTGACAGGGACCAGTGGAGCATGTTTTCATACTCGTCTCCTCACCCTGAAAGTTTGTATGCAGCTGATACAGAACAGGTGCATCTGCTGTGAGTTAATATCTGAAATATAATCGATGAGAACATGGACTCTAAGGTCAAGAACAGAGTGGTGTAGTTTGTAGTCCTAAAACCCAGAATTAAGTCGCCACTTTTGCACATCCAGGTCCCTCGTCTCAAAGTGAATGAGGTTGAACGCCGGAAATAAGGTCTGTGGTTACCAAAGGATTAAGACATTTACACGTTTTAGTTCTAGGACATAAAACACACCATTACAAGTCCCACAATTTGATGAAAGAGATTGAAAATGTCCTAAAAATGGTGGTTGCTAACAAGAAGCTAAATGAGACTACATAAGTCTACTCACTAGTCTGTCTAAGTCATGTGAGCACACTTAGTCAGTTTTTAGCATAATATCACCTTTTTACTTCTCATGATTTAATTTATGTTTTCAAAATCACATCAGTAGTTTTCATCCGTAAAGATTATCTTGCTGAATGAATCACGTAAGTATCACAAGCTTGAGTTTGCTACAGATCTTAGTTTAGGCCATATTCCAAAATCCAAACCAAAATTCTCATGGGCTTTTTGTCGAGGGAACTCGGGCGATGCTCACCTCCGAGTAAGCCCACAAAATTACGTCATCGCTAGGCCAAGTGTCAGAAAGTAGGCAGACGCCGTCATCTGTTTTTCTCTTTACTTAATAATGCATGAAACACTATTTGGACCAAATGACCAGGAGAATTATCAGCCAACTCTGCAATGCCTAAGCTTAACAGAGCGATTTAGTAACTTTCAGCTCATTGTTTTGGTTTCTGACACGCAGCCAGAGATGGACATCCAACCAAAGACTCTCAACGGCTTTCAGTGCTCCACCCCCTGAGCCACAGCCACCCAAAGCACTCCACCAATTAAGCACTGTGCTTCTCATAAGACTGTCGAACTCATGATCACAGTCACTGTAGCAACTGTGACTTTGCTTAGACCCCCAGTGAAACATGTAAAGAAGCAAACTGACCCTCGAACAAACAGAAGAAGTTTACCATCTTGGGAACAACTTTCAGATCACTTTCTGTCTGCAGGCGTGTTGACAAAAGCAGATGAGGTCAGTTATGTTTAGGAATACCATTCCCTTCACCCAGCACTGTTCCCATGGCCTCCCACATGTTTCCAGTCACTGCTTCTAAAAATGGCTGCATGGGAATAAATCACATTATTTTAGGATTATTTTAGTAATTATAAAGGGGATTATCGCAAAAGTGTAACATGTGTGTAGCTCTTATTAAGCCACAAATGTATGGCTATGTCCCTGATCATAATAAAGAGATTTCAGATTTCATTTATTATAATGTGGCCTTTATGCTCTAAGAGCACCCACAAAGGCATTGTATGCACAATAATAAACGCTTTAGTGATGCACTTCACTCAGTCAGTCAGTAATATACCCTCAGGCTGATTCAATATGAAAAAAAACAAAACAGTCCAGTCTGATCTGGAAATCATTATTTTCGCTGGTTTAAAAGACACTGTGATCCTCAATCTGAAGCTAATTATGACCTTAAGACAACAGCCAGTCCAGCAGAACACACTGTACAGACATGATATCATGCCTGACCTGAGTCAAAGTGTTTGTTTGTCCGCTTGACGCTGCAGATGGGAGTGGTTGTGCCACATGAGCATCAGGAAGATCGGACAATCACAGGAATGTGTGTCTAACCTCCATTTTCTTTTTCTGTATGTGACAATGTTACCCTCAGTGTGCCGGCGTTGTAAAATCCTCAGTTTGTCACAGAGGAGGACAAAGGCAAATTCTTCTGTAAACAACTTTCTTTCCCCCGGGGAGATGATGTGTGATACAAGTGGAACAAAGCAAAGTGGAAAAGCCACGAGGAGCCGTTTAATGTCCTCAACAAGCATGAATAGACAGAGTACCACAGAAACTTACAATTCCTCATTTTATTGCTCTGAAATCACATGTGAAACCACAAACATGAACCGCTCTGATCTGCTGCGCTGCTGATATCTCTGGTGAGAGGGAGCACTCTGCAGGCCAGACTCACACACTCATTTCATCTGCAAGAGTGCCCGCTGTACTCCGTGGCATATCTTTATTTCATTTCATTTATTACTCATCTGTTTTTGTGTCTACGTGTTACTGTATGTCTGAGTATGTGTTCAAGGCAAGCTGGGATTAATAAAGTCAGTCTGAACATCATACTTGGGTGAAAGTAAACATCTATTAGTATCTCATATCAAATGTGCTTTGGGTAATTTTATGGGTGTGGAAGCAGTATCATTTTTTATTAATTAATATTTAAATTATTTGAATCAGTTTCTTTTATCAGATTGCCAATAAATGGAGTGAATTTAAGAGCAAACTACTCTGGCTCTGATGCAACAGGACATCTGCAAAGTAAAGTACAACATTTTCCTCCAAAATGTAGTGGGGCAGATGTACAAAGCAGCAGAAAATGGAAATACTAAAGCGCAGGACGTCAGTATGTTTACTTTGTCACATTCCAACACTGGGTTTAAGCAGTTGTGGAAGAAGTCCTCATATAGTTAAGTTCTAGCAATACCACAGCATAGAAATACTTGTGTAAAAGCACAAAAGCATAAAAAACAAAAAAACACCTAGAGTGCAATAAATAAAAGTACTCGTTATGCAGAATTGCCTGTTTCGGGATGTTGTATATCATGCTTGCATTATTTATAGAATGTTTGTGTCACACTGATGTTGCAGATGATACAAGTGGAGCCAGGTTATAAACTTTAATATAAATGTAGTGCCATCAAACAAATTTTCCCTCTTAATTGTGGTGGAGAAAAAGGGACAAATTGTACTTCAGTACAATACTCCAGTTGTTTACTGCTATTGGTTTAAAGAAGAAAGGTTTCCTTTTATTATTGTAAGAGATATCAGCTTCCTCTGGACACAGCTGGCAGGTTGCTGTACATGTTGAGATCAGTTTTCTCCCATAACTCTATTTTCACTTCTGCTTGGGCAGGTGTCCAAAGAGTTCCCACATCACAGACAAACAGTTATGTTGGCCAATGGACTGACTTATTTATTTTTGACTTAATGCTTTCTGTAGAAATCTGATCCATGCAGGAAGAAAAAATAAAAAAAAGTTTACTCTTACGCTCCCCCTAATCCTTTGGTGTGATGACACGTGTGAATAGTGACACCTAGCGGTCACAAAAAGTCAAAAAAAATCACAAACTGTGCAAAAGGAGATTATAGGATGTAAAATGTGATTGTCATTTCTTTGTGGGCATAACCAGTTTTTAAACACCGAGAATCTACATGTTCTTTCTAAATAAATTAGGAATAAGTAAACTAGCGACACATAGAACTTGATTTTTTTGTGGCGTTAGTGATGCCTTGTTGTAATGAAATACACTCAGCAGTTTAACAAAACTTGAAACCTTTATTTCAGATTTCATTTTTTACAAAAACAACGGGTAAGTGCACCTCGGAATGCTTGTTGGTAGATGGACCGCAAGTGTCGCCATGATTTCTTGATTTTGCTCTTCTGGTGCTTTAAGAAGGCAGCCACAGACACTGAATGACCCCAAAGCCCCGTCTCCAGGACCAATGGGCTGGTAGTGATAAAAACAAGGTGGCCTGCATGATCCCCCCCCCCCCCAACGCAATCAAACCCCAGTCCTGTTATCCCCGTTCTCCACCCTCCAGCAGCGCTCTACTCCTTGGCCACTGCGAATGGCTTCTCCACCTCGATTGTGCCACAATCGTGGATGGTGACGTCTTTAAGAGGCTTATCACGGCCATCTGTTTTTGTGGACTCGATTTTCCTCACCACATCCTAGATGATTAAAACAAAAGACAGAAAAGGATCTCAGAAGGATTCAGCGCCATCAAAATCTAGTTTGAAAAGTTGTGAATTAAACAATAAAACACCAGACATAAGTTTTTCTGGTGATGATTTTTTTTTAGCTGTTTGAGCTTCACATTTACATAATGATTTGTATAAGATTTGCATATGATGGCATTGTTTTCATTAGCCTGGTACAGCTAGGGTATTTTCTTTGGAAGAAGCACTGAGTTCCATTACTTCTGCAGCGTTGCCACAAACACTGCACAGAACACTGCTTTAGAAACTCTGCATTTTAAATCTTGCTTAGGTAATATGACAAAATGTAAAACCTACTTAAACATCACAAGTACAAGGACTTTTAGTGTTTTATCACACATCATGTTTAACCATCATTACCAGCTGCTCGGTATACAAGCATCATTTTGTCAACATCAAATGTTTTACTGTTGAGTACATTAATGTGTAACAACCAATCATATTCTATGAACTATCAGATTTTTGTTCATCTTAATCTGCCAAGTAACTGCTAAGAATAAGCAGCCAGATATATGCTGAACAATACTTCCCTCTGAGATAATGTGTGTGGAGTATACAGCGCTATGAAGTGGAAATACTTGAGTTTAAGTGTCTTAAATTGAAAGTACAATACTGCCTTTGCTTTAAATCGCTTGTCGACTTGTTGGCGTAGTGACATCTATGTTGACTTGTTTAATAGCACATTTCAGGCTTTGTGCAGCTTTTTTAGAATAAAATTCAAGCCCTTTTGAAGCTGCTCTTGAAATCTTTATTATCGCATCTAAATTGTCACTTATTAGAAAAAAGGTTTATAGGTTCACTTTAAACTCAATGCAAATCATATACATTTTCAGTTTGTTTATTTCATCAGCTGTCCACATCAAGCTTTGGTCTGATTATTTATGCTCAAACATGATATGGTCAGGATTGTTTAATTTTAATTACAAAAGTAATATTAAGATTTACTACTTTACTTGAAACACACGATTATGTTGAAAACTAAACATTTTTCAAGAGTATTTTTGAATATTCCTAACCTTGAACTGTTAAAATAAAGCATTCTGCAAACTTTCAACAAAGACTCTCTGCTCTTTTGCACATGACTCAGTTTCAGCAGTTGGATGATATTTATAGTCATTATTCAATTCTGAGTCATTTGGCAGCAATTGTTATTGACGACAGTTCAAAAGTACTGCGTCAGTAGGTGCATGTGCGTTCATAAATGTGGTGAAATGTTCATCAAAACGTGAGGACGTAGATAACAGAAACGAGGCGTTTTCCTGACAACTGGAACAAGAAAACAAGCCTGAGGACGTAAAAATAGCTTTCTGCAAACTCTTGTTAGACATCAGAGTGAAGGTAGGATGTACTTTTGTGCAGACGCATTTGGGAAATTGGCAAGATTAAAGTTTATAAAAAAGAAAACGAATTTGCCCTATGAAGCATTTTAGTCTTTGTTTGTGATCTGTTCATGGTGCACCTGAGGAGGCACAGAGCAGGAAACTAGCGTCTATTTTAGTCTGAAATCACCCTGCTATTGTTGGCCTTTCTGCAGATAGCTGGTGGACAACTAGACATGACAAGACTTATAAGTTTTATATTTACTTTGCTTTCAGTTCAGTTAGATCCCAGAGCGGTTTTGCTTGTTTCAGTTAAGTTTTCATTGGTTAGAAAAGTTTAGTTTTAGTTCAGGGTTACTTGATAACGATTCATCTTTGACGCCTCCTCATGCTTGACATGTTGACAAATTTTACCAAATTGCCAGACTAAAAAACACAGGGCATTTGCTGTTAGTTTCCTCACCATCCCTTCCAGAATTTTTCCAAAGACGACGTGTTTGCCGTCCAGCCACGGAGTCATAATGGTGGTGATGAAGAACTGAGAGCCGTTGGTGTCTTTGCCAGCGTTAGCCATGCTGAGCCAGCCAGCGCCGTAGTGCTTCAGCTTGAAGTTCTCATCGGGGAAACGGTCTCCATAGATGCTCTTGCCTTCATTTGACGAAGAAGAAAAGATATTTGTACTGCTTAGATCTGTACCAGACAATTAGTTGATGTTTGGTGTATTTTTATTTCTACAAAACATCCTGTAATGACCTTTGCATCCAAATTGGATGACTAGACTGTGACAGTTGTTCCTCTCAACTTTATCTGATGACATTTTGTTATTCAAGAATACGACACAGCGCTGTGAGTCGCTCTGACAAACGGCAAAGTGACACCGCCAAATAGCTCTTGGCGCAAAGTCTCAGGTATCTTTTGGTGCTTTGGGTGATGAATTTTGAAAAGCTACAGAATAAATCCTCAACTCAAAAGCATACAAACACTCAAAACAAGGAAATAAATAGAAGTATTTTCAACTTTAACAATTTTTCCTGACAATCTGCACAGCTGAACTACTGGTAAATTCCTATAGAACCAAAGCCAAAAAACGACTCTAAAGAATTTAATATTCAGGACAGCACTGATTCAGATGGTCATGAGCAAGTTTGTTCTTGCAGGAACAAATCTGTGTCCCGCTGTGAATGCCATTCTGCAGGTGTCGGTGGGCATTTTACCTCCGGTGCCGTCGCCTCTGGTGAAGTCTCCACCCTGGATCATAAAGTCCTTGATGACTCTGTGGAATTTGCTGCCCTTGTAACCAAATCCTTTCTGGTGATTCAGAACAAACACAACAAAATAAAACAACACTTGGAAAAACTGAAAAGGACCATCAGCTGCCAGTATTTTACATTTAAATACCACCACATGAATGAGAGTCGAATGACGTATTCAAAGTGTCTTCACGGTGTGGAGGTTTTTGGTTTGGGAGCGCAAACCAGGATGTTTATCCCAAGTTATAAAGTTTACAACATGGCTCATTTCAGCCTCAACAATCAGTGAAATCTGATGCCTCTCCTACGCCCCAATACGGAGTAAAAGAAAGTGATGATACTTTAAATGCGTGACCATTTTGTGGCATAGTATCAGCCGGATACCCAAACGAACGGCAAAGCTTTGGCGTTCTCACCTCTCCTGTTGCCAGAGCCAAAAAGTTATTGGCTGTCTTAGGAACTGTTTTGCCGAAGACACCGATGACGATTCTTCCAACATCTTCATCTCCGATCCTCATGTCAAAGAACACCTGTAAAGAAGTCAAGTTATGAAGCTAATTTACTCTTAAATGTCTCCCATGGTGAGGCACAAATATTTATTTCTAACATTCTTTTTTTTTCCTAATATGTTGAATCAAAATGGACGGGCTGACATAAATGTAGAGGCCCAACATCTTTGAATAGGTGATATCTTATGGCGCACTCGTATAATGATGTGAGGATTCGATATTCCATTCAATTATCAGATTTTATCTCATAAAAAAAAAACAACAATAATAATAAAAAAAAAACTGACCTTAAAAAAAAAAAAAGGAACACAATTTCATTTTACTTTGTTTACATTTGGCGGACCCTGCCACCTTTCTGGCTCCAAACAGTGATTTGGGGATCTTATTTTCCCCTGAGAACAGCTTGTTTATTCAGTTATGAACAAAAATAATCTTAGTTTGTAATTTAAATATCAAAATTCTGATTTTTTCTTTTCCAAAACTGCAAAGTGTCAAATGTCAAAATCAAATGTGTTTCAGTATCATAGATTCCAAACTAAAAATCAACAGGGAGGTGAGGTTACCACCATTTATGTAGCCTTTATTTACGCAGGAAGACATCATGATTACTCATTTAAGATTCTGTGATTGATCAGTTTTCACACACACATCAAAAAATTTGTTTTCTTTGCTGAAATATTTGTTTCCTGACACAAAAAAAAAAAGGGTCAAAAGGGATCAGCATCTTTTAATACTTCATTTAATTATAAGAATAAATTGATGGTTATCAGGATATATCATTAATTTCAATAATGTTGGAAAATGTAATGCCTTGTTTGAGAGTTTGGACAGAGATATTCATTAATTGCAGTTTATCCAGGTGCCCGGTTATAGTGTGAAACAAGGGCAATCCAGTTTTAACCTTTTGTTAGTTGACCAACTCAAAATGAGTTTGAGGCATTGGGATATTTGAGTGCTTGTTTATTCTGTGACATTTTCAGATAAGACACACAAATAGACACATATCATTTGACTATTATCCATATCCATGCAATTATTATTATCTATTTTAATTTTTAATTGTGGTGCATGACAGTTTTTCATAATTTGCATTTATAAAGAGATAAAGCATTGCTCTGTCAGTGTTTCTCACCAACATTTGCTGCAAAGGGACATTAGAAACAAAGAGCCTGTGAGGTCTGCTGACCACTTCATAGCTTCCTTAAAGTGTAATTGTAGACGTGGACAAAGCTGCAGCACCCAGACACAACAAGGCCAGACATAATAACATCTGCTGAGCCTCTCTGAGCTGCACCCCGGGGGCTTAACTAATGAAGGAGAAGTCAATAACTGAAGCCTTACACAGATGTGGGCCAGTTTATTAATGGTGCATTTGGAAATACCGACAGTGGACGTTGAGGCCGACGTGCTGGCTAGCGTAGATCAACTAGGACCACATCTGCTCAGTTTACCGTCCTGTAACGGTCATATTATTAAACCCGTTAAATTCACCAATAACTATGATTTACATGTGATTACATTTTCCGCACAAACACCAGCTAACAAACTACCTTCAGCCACAAATCCTCACATCAGCCGTCTGCTAGCTAACGTTAGCTTCCCTGCTAACTAGCCGACCGATCCAGCAGAAAGGATACCCCCGTTAGGCTTTTGCTGGCGTGTGACGTGGCTTTTACAATCCGCAGCTAGCGGCTAGCAATGAGGAAGAGCTCTGATTCAATGCCTGATCCTCCGGAAAGTTAGCTAGCGAGCTACCACCTACCTTCGAAGTCACTTTGGGGCCTTTCTTCTTCTCGTCAGCAGATGAGCCATTTGGGAAAGCGAGAAAAATCAGGGATCCCACAATGACTGTAACCGCTACAAGGAACTTCATCCTTCTCTCGCAGAGTCTGACCATCAACAAGAAAAAAGGGCAGCCCGGGGACGGCCTGTTAGACGTGCTAGCTTTATATAAGCCGGGGCCAGTAGTGTGGTATCCGGGGTGGGGACTGCAGCGGCGGCCGCTCCAGGCTCCAGGCTGCGCTGCCTCCACGACACAGGGGCCGGACGTTAACGCGGCGCACAGACGCACGTCGCCCTGATTGGTTCACGTATCGGAGCGTTTCAGCCAATCAGACGCAGACGCGTAATTCAGTCGTTAATGGTTAAATTTAAAGGGCATACCGTTTTTTTGTTCCCACAGAACCACGCAGATTATCTGAGTTAATATCTGAAAGAGGGATTCTTGATTAAAAGAGTATAAAAAACTACGTCAGAAGCGTCCTTTATTGAGGTGGCTCTATGCACTGATTCGTTGTCATCCACTGTACAGTCTAATATTACAAACCTTCACGTTATTTTTAATCTGGCTGTGTATTTTGATAAACAAATCCCATCATTTACACACACGTTTCTTCCTTCTGAGAAATATGCAAATTTCATATTCTTAACAATGTCTTCTTGCTATGATTATGATTCATTTTAAGGTTCCTGTTTTTATATACAGTGCTCTTCATTGTCAGACTGTATATTTCCCAGCTTCTCCACCTTACATTCCCAATTGGTCACTTAGGTCCTCTGATTTATTGGTCCTGCCCTGCACTCATCTGTAAACAAAAGGTGATGGTGCTTTTGAAGTGGTGGCTCCAACACTGTGCAGCTTCTGTTGATTCATTCAACTTAAAACTTTTTTCAAAATGTATTCACACTGGCCTTTGACTCACCTAAAAACTATGTCATTGAGATGTGTTGTTGATTGTTTGTCACTAACTCATTTACTGGTTTTTATGGTTCAATGTTCAACTTTACTTACTACTTACTTTACTTGTTGCTTCTTATTGTATGTCAATCTGTCCATACTTTCTATACTGTGGAGAATCACTAACTAAACTAACAATATATAAAAAGGATTTAACAATTTAACAACTATTAATTTTGCAGCATTGATCCCTCCCATGAGTGGCTTGGATAACCCCCATCTACTTCAGTTGTTTAGAAGAATGCTGCAAAGCTGTTTTTGCTGTGAAGCTCTAGAAATGTTTTGTGGACTACAAAACTTTCCATCAGCAAGGGGGCGAGAATAAACTGACTGAATTACCATTTTTGTCCGAACTTCTCCTTTAAGACACCGGGACCAGAGAATGTTTGGCCTTATTTCTTTACATGCTGTTTAAAATTGCAGTTTGATGAAAGTGGGTCATCAAACCAATCATCCAAAGTTCTTTCAACATGACAAATATTAATAATCTGCAGCACAATCAAGCCAACTTGTTCTCTCCATACATACTTTAATGACAAACTACGAGAAATGAAACTTGTTGAAAGTTACAAATGTTAAAAACATGAGACACAAACTATGAAATGAGTAAAGATGAATAGATTGTACTTGCTAAAATAAAGGGGGGGTTCGGAGTTAAGATTACATTCACCTTTGCAGGCACACCTGCCACTTCCTACTAGTGCAAAGAATTAATTCTGCTAAACAAAATGCCGTACATCTTTTTTGTTGCATGTTTGCATTAAGACTCCATTATTGCGTGCCTTCAGTGGCCATGTGAGGTATACAAATACACTGTTCGGACAGTTACATACTGTACATCTAACATGATACAGGCGCTCCCACGTAAGCTCAGAAAATAAAAACAAACAGCCCATGAAACAAAAAAGCACAATTCATGTATATGCCAGAACCGGAATCAGGAAACTTTTCTTGCAGTATGTTACACTGGTACATTATCACATTTTATAGGAGAGGGAAAGCAGTAAACAAAAAACAATAAAATACAGTAACCCTGATAACATATGACCTACACCTCTTTTTTCTTTTAATTGATTTTAGCTTTAATTTCAAACAGAGCCTTTAGGTTAATCTGATTGTAAACTGCTTTACTGCATAAAGAAAAACCCCCCTCAAACCATATTTTACTTTGCATTTTTCAGCATAACACTTCATTAATTGATCACACTTTTATTCGAACGCTGCATCAGGAATTTATAATGCAGAGCAAGCAACAGAGTTGTTGCTGTTGTTCCCTGCTCCATGTGGAGTTTCCAACCTTAAAGTGGCAACGTGTAAGATATGGCCACCTGATGTGTGTCGCTACAAACAAATAGGGGGCAGTATATCACTAGAGAACCATCTTGCAGTGAGCATTTTTGGGTGGCTGGTGTCTATGAGTGACTGCAAAAGGGGGCTGTTGGGTGAAAAAAGGCGCACAGAGACGGAATTTTTTCACAACCTGTGCAATGAATTTGAGGGTTTATTTTGACAAAACCAGAGTAGATTTGAGAAAGCAAACTAAAGACTGTTTTGGTGAGTCTAATTTGTTTCTGTCGAGTTGGAATGAAGTGCGCTTTAAGAGGAGTTACTGAGGCATTTAAGCTCGTCTTGGTTCCAAAACTCGAATCCGGAAGGCGTGCGGTTGTATTTCTCTGTTCAGTGAGGAAAATAGAGGTCAGATAAATTCCTTTGTTTAAACTCTGTGACTTAATTTTGTTTATTTATCAGATTTAAAAAGCCAAGAGTGCTCTTGAGAAATAGAAAATAAGAACTAGACTATCAGACTACTGCCTCTTGCGGTACAAAGCGGTATTACTAGACAGGACAGGCCGAGGCTAGCTGGTTAGCACGCCAACTTCTGTAGATATTTCTGCAACACCGTACATAGACGTCTTTAAAAATAACGTGGACTTTGTTATTATTTCACATACCTATGATAATGTCGGTTCATTGCTTTAAAATGTTTTGAATTAAAATTCTAGCCATATCTTACAAATTGCCCCTTTAAACATCTTTATAAAAAGGGAGTGTTCAGGCCACAAACTGAGAAAACATAAACTTTGTTATACTCTCTACCATTTTTATCCTCACAGGACAGATAACAAAAATGTCAAGTATATCTAGATAACAGTTATATACCCACCGGTGTCCGAATGAGCTTTCAAGTGATCTATTGACTATTTGACATGAAGAAACGAAGAACATCAATAATACCACTTAGATTCTACATTATAGTAAGACGCTCACCAGTTTCCAGTCAAACACATTTGTTTATATGCGAGTGTAAATATGTGAATCTCAGAAGGGTAACTGACGTGGTGCTTATCTTTAAGTTTGTTTGGCTCTAAAATATGAATAAAATATTCAAGAATAACTTGTTATTTTTCTCAAGGCACAGCATACTGAAGGTATGCAGGTCAAAGCAAATTAGGTGAGCCAACAAAACTCTTGGGAGTTTGTGTCGATGGCTTTGAGCTGTGCCCAGTGCATAGAATCAGGCCACCTCACAGCCCGGTCAGATCCACTTCTAGAACGTTCTTCCCTTAGTTCTTAGTTCTTCCCCTCTGCTGGAGGATTGGAGGAAGGTGAACAGAGGAGGCCGGAGCAGGCTGGAGATGAGTCATCAGGCAGGATTTTCCTTTGGAAAAGGAAGACGCAGAAAACATGACTCCGAACCAACAACCACAGCTGCAGGTGAAGCTTCACTGGGTCTTTTCAGCACTTCACATCAGAGTTTTCCAGACAAACGGAGTGTCGGATTCAAGCGAACTTCAGATGGGCTGCTGGGTCTTTAACTCGGAGTAGATCAGTCCCTCTGCCGAGATGGCGTCCCCGAGCCCTACTGTCCGAAGTGGCTGTTTGCAGACCAGCACCGGCGTCATGTGGAAGGTGACGTTTCCTCGCTGCCACACGGTGACCGGCTCTGCTGGGTTCAGGGACAGCTTCTCCCGTGGCTCAGCGTGTGAGCTGTGAAAATCCAGCGGAGCTTTGAGCTCCACTTTGCTAACATCAACAGACTGGAGGCCGCAGGACTGACTGCTGGCCACTCGCGCTCCGGCCATCACCGCCGCCGCCTGGTTCCCCCAGTATCCATCCACCGTAGCCAGGATGTGGTAGGCCAGCGTGTGGAAGTGAATGCGAGTCAGGTCCGCCTCTGATGAGGGGTCGCTTCGCCCGTGCTGCTCCAGGATCCAGAGGAGGATGTCGCTGACCCGGCCCATGTCTGGAATACCTTTCCAGGTAGCCATGTCTGAGTGAGGCCCCTCGCCAGCCTGAGAGAGGAAGAGTAGCTCCTGCTCGTTCAGCCCAATGGAGCTGACAATGGGCATAACCTGCTAACAGGAAACAGAGAAAAAAAACTTTAATTAAATACACAGAACTCTTTGGGGATTCGTGGGTTTTGAGCACACTCATCTTTTCTCTGTGAAGAGAGAAAAGCCTCTCGAGAGACGGTTTTCGACATATACCTCCTGCATGATGCTGTTCATGTAGTCTTTGTCGGTCATGCTTGCCAGCTCCAGGTGGATGGGAACATCTCTGCGGATGTCAGATATGGCAGACACGGCCTGCAGCGCAGAAGGAAGTACAGGATGTTAGATAAACTACCCCAAAATGTTAACAGTTTGAGTTGTTGCCATGTGATCATGCAGAGATATTCCAGACTCCTGGGCAAACTACTGGGAATAAAACATTTCCTTGGGAATAGTGTCAAAGTCGTTTTTGTACATTACTGCTAATCATTTTTCAAAGGAAAATTCAGTTTTTGATGAACGAGATGAGTAATCTATCCCATTTACTTTTCACACAAGTATGGACTAAAAGTGGACAATGTTTACTGCAATAAAGCTATTCAAGTCTAATGTACTGGAAGATAAGGGATCTCACTTTTATGAAGTAGTAAGAGGAAATGCAAAGTGTTATCATTCAGTTTGCCACTTACAGCTACTGTAATAAAAAAAAAATGCATCTACAAAACAGGACAAAGGTCATTTCATTGGTTAATTAAAAGGAGTAGCCACAGTGAAAGGTTGGACCAAGTGCTGAAGGTTGCTCACAGAATGACGGAAGAAGATTACTTCCTGACTACTTTATTAAAACAACAACAGACTGTTTTGCTGCCACCTGAATCCTGTGATCTGCAGTATTAAACGGCATTTTCTGTGACCATCAGTATCTACAGGTTGCAAAAACAATCAACCAGGACTAAAGTCTGAAGGATGACAACTTCGAGTATATATGATTTGCAGGAAATAAGCAAAAAAATATGCACATTTAGCGCAGTTTTTAAACCACTGACCTCCTTCAGTCGCTCCTCCCACAGCTGCCTGCCCTGACCCTCCATCATGTGGAGCCCCGACAGGACGACCAGTTCGGGCTGGAAGTCGTCCAGGCTCGCCACGAATGTCTCCAGCGAGCTCATCGCCCCGTTAGACACATCGTGAGAGAAGATGAAGCGGTTGGCTTGAGGCGCCTGAACTGAACCCCACTGTTCACCTGGAGGCAGAGAACAAACACAACTGTTGTGTTAAACATCCTCATAGTCTGAGGAAATTTTGTTCAGCGTTCTGGTCTTTACCTGCTTTGTACTCCAAGATGAGGTGGTATTCATCCGTCTCCTGGAGAGACTCCGGGGGGACAACTATCTGCTCATCCAGCATCTCATGAAGTTTAGGACCAACTGGCCCACATAACAAGACCTGTGACAGAAAACATATTCACAGTCAACTGTAAACCCTTCATCCTGAACATACCTTGTAGATATTCCCTTGGAAGGCGCTGTCATGTAGTGGAACAATGGCATTTTTAGGAATTTGTTCCTTAGAAGTGTCACAATTCTCCACATCCATGAGTGCATAGAACTTTGGATTTAAGGTCACAAGTGACCCCAATCAAAAAATGTTTTTCGCACTGACGGCTTGGCTATTGTTAGACTCCTTCCTGGTATGTAAAAATCAACAAATAACTGTTTTTTTATAGGGCTAGTTTACAGCAAAAACTTGACTTCATCCTGGTTGGTCTGATGCAGGTAAAGGTTTACGCTAATTGATACAATATTCACCAAAAATAACCATTCCGGAAATATAGTTATGAAATAGAAAGAAAGTAATCAACAGAAAAAGAATTGTCAGTTGCAGCCCTACTGACCAGCTTGAATCAAAAATGTGTATTTAAATGGCTCAGACAAGTCATGAAGAGCTCATTCATTTAACTTGAGCATCACAGATTTAAACAGACGTATAAACATGCTACTGTACCATCAGGTCAGGGTAGGTGGCGAGCTTCTGGCCAATAAGGGCAGCGTTCCCTCCCACATAAAGCTGAAAGAAGACAACAGTGAAGTTGAGCAGAGGGAAGATCATTTGAGAATATGAAAAACAACAACCAAGTTTGTGCAGTGAGGTAGCCTTGCCTTCGCACCGGGGTACTCTGCTGCAGCACGTGCAATCCTCTGAAAGACCTCCTTGTTGCTGAAGAAGCGCTCGGCAGCTGCACCGCGCTCCATGTAGTGGATGAAGGCTTCCCTAAGGTCCTCTTTGGAGTGCAGCACTTCGTGATCCAGGCCGACGCCGGGGTCTACAGCCAGAGCCTGCAGCAGCCCCACTCCTGAGACGACCACGTCGACGCAGGCGTTCACCCTGAACAAGGGAGGAGATCGAGATTGGTTTGGAATCTTTAATGAATTTAGAGTTTAACTGCAAAAAATCCTGACGATGACACTTTTTAAAAAGGTCTGCTGGCAGCCTGATCGGTCTAAATGAGATATGCTCGGCTGTTTTAATGCCCCGAGTGATGAATCAAGTTAGTCTGGTGTCAGCATGATAATCAGCTGTTTCTTGAAAATGGCACGACATTTTAGTAAGTTCTGTGCTTGCCAAAATCTTAGCAGGTTTGGGTTAAGGTTAGAGCAAATATGAGATTAATCATCTTTTCTTTAATGTACATTCTTATATCGATCATAAATATTTATTATATTTATAGTATAGTGATTTACTTGTAAAACAAGCTGCATTAGATTGAGTGAAGACGCGTAACATTCTCATTAGAACATTTTAGAATTATTTCTTTTTTTGTTCCTTGGCCTTGCAAGTGTGTGTTTTTTGCTTTGCCTTCCTGTTTTAACTTCACCTTGGACTCGGCTTCCTTGTTTGGCTCGACTATTGAGTGCATATTTTGTGTTTTCCTGCGTAGCTCGTCTGTCCAAGCACATATATTTATATATTACGTGATTTTTTCCTTATATTCAGTGTTTATTTCTTGTATTCTAGCTTCCCTTTTTTTTTTTACTTTTTGGTTATCTCCTGTGATCTTGTAAAGCATCGTCAAAATGAGGGAGGAGTGGGTAAAGGCTGATAATCCTCCCCAGCTCCCTCTTATCATATGTCACACCCACATATTCTGTCTAATTTACAGAAGATAAAGGAGCCCTTACTGCCATTTCACTGTGACCTCACAGATCAGTTACACAACTTTTCCACTGGTCAAAAATCCCACTTAAACCCACTAAGATCAGGCTTTTGTGCGAAATTAAACGCTGTTTCTAATCAAGTCTTTTCCCCTTTGCACTTCTCTCCAGGTGGAAACCATCTGTCCATACTTCTGATCGGCACGCCTTACAGTCCAGCCAATGATCACCTTCCACCTCTGATCCAGCATGTTGGCTCTTCTACAGCTGCATGAAGGCTAAAGGCTACGTATAGACAGTAACTTAATGCACTCTGGCACAGGCGACTGAGCTTGGACAGACTCATGATCACACATTCCTTTACGCTCACAGAGCTGACTACAGCGTCTCAGCATAGCACAGTGTACAGCAGAGCGACTCCAGGTGACAGAAAGACATCCGTCTCTATCTGACAGTCACAGTGACACAGTTCAGTTCTCGGACTCACCCAACCGCCACTTTGCTCCACTGCCGCGTTGGCAGAGTGATCAGAGTCTCCCAGGCAGCGGAGATCAACTGCTCCACGCTCTTCTGGCTGTTGGGGCTGTTCTGAGATGGCGACTGGATGTTTGGCAGGCTGATGTACTGTAGAATCTGCTCTGACAGCTCCGGGCCGCCATAGTACAGATAGCCAACAGCTAGCGCCAGCAGGGCCGCTACCGAAGCCTTCCTCCACATGATGCTCCCACACACTCCTGCAACAAAGACAACCAGTCGGTGCTCTCTTATATCAACCATCAGCGTTAGAAACTGATCGACAAGTCATCAAAGAAGATAAAAGAATAACAGAATCTTTGGATGATTGTCACTGAGTCTTTAATTAAAGCTTACATGGATCATAAACTAATACATCATGTTATTGTATCACTCATCTGAAAATGTATAACAATACTGAATTACATGGGTTTGAATTAGAGCGGTGGAGAGAAAGAAAATTAATCAGCAACTTTTCTGATCATTATCCGAGAATCTTCTGAGAATGAAAATTCCAAACATTTCATCATAACAGGTGACAATTTGCTTCTTTTCCCACTTCTTCCATCATAGAAAATCAAATATTTACTGTTGACTGTCGGTCAAAAGGGCATTTGATGATATCACCTTGTATCCTAGTTTAACAATAGGACATTTATTCAAGAGAATAGTCTGCAGATCAGTTGATATTGAAAATCTAAATTAGTTGCAGCCCAGTAGTAAACAGAGTGGGTAAATCACCAAGACCACACAAGGATGTACCATTAATCCAACGATCATTTATTGGATGAATATATGGTCCATATAACGGCATAAAACTGTGAAAAATGGTATGGCTTATTTTCATTAAGGGTCAATCTGTCAATAAACAAGAATTGTATTGGTTGTTTACTTAATCCATAAAATCTCAAAAAATCCTCATCACAATTTCCCAGAGCTCAAAGTGAAATTTAAATATTACTTCTATGTCCAACACAAACAAACAAAAACTCCTCCGTCTGTGTCATAAAAGACAAAGAAAAGCAGCAAATCCTCACATTTAAAGGTGCACTATGCCGTTTTTGAAAAGAAATCCAAACTCAGTAATTAACAGTTAATCAGTCATGAGAATCCATCAGTGAACATTTTTCACTTCTCTCTTTCTTGTCACTTAAAAATGGTTTTCCCTAAACCACAGAGTATCTCTGAGGAGCTGGAGCATGCAAGTGTTCGGCATGTTTGGATGAAACTGACTAAAACGATAATCGATTACAACATTATAGATTTATTACCATTATTATCATTTCCTTTTAACAACAACAATAATGCCTCTTTATCTGATTCCATTTTATTGTGTTACCTTCTCATCATATATTCTATATATTCTATGTTTGTTTTTTAGCATATTGAGTCTGAGTTTGTGCGTCATATGAAATGCAAATACATGAACGTACATTATGTTGAAATGAGGAGACTGCTATAAAGTTAATCACGATACCGTTCATAATTGATCAAAACTAACTTAATGGATGAGGAGACAGTGCACAAGTTAACTTTCATTTCCAGTTAAGTGCACATAAACATGCACATCATTAAGTTTATTATGTTAACTGTCTATATCAACATGTATATTATGCAGTTAATCTAAACATCTCCTTGCATATCAACCCTCCTTGCAGATATTTCACTTAAATTGTCTTTCTCTCATTTACTGAGCTCAGCATTTACTCTTGGATGACAGTGCAGGTTCATAACTCAGTCTCCATGTCTCCTCATACCACCCAGGAGTGCTGGGATAATCATAATATGCGGCACTGCCCTTTAAACTGCAGCTATGCACTTTATGGTCCAGTTTGTAGGGGTTAAGTTACTGCTAACGTGGACATACATTATTTGTTAGCTAACATGCTAACAGCAGCGGACAGGCTATATGTTCGGCTACAGTCTATTAAAGCTAATCTGACAGTAGCAAGTAGCTTGTAGCTCGGATTAGCAGGCAGCCTAATTTAGGAGGAGATCCAGTGAGCCGAAGACTTTCTGTAAACATACGAACAAGAGCTTTGGTTCAAATCGAAGTAGCGTCATAGTTGTTAGCGGCACGTACCGTTAATGTGCAGGCTTCAAGTTTGTAGTTCAGGAAGAGGATCCTGTTTCCTGGTGAATCACAGACAGAGCATTCAGCCCGCTGATCACTGCCGGTGGAGGGAGAAGTAATTGATAAAATCGGACTCGGTCATTGAAGGACCAATGATTGGGAGAGACAGCAGCCCGAGACGACACCGCCAGCACGCAAACACACACGCACACGCACGCAGCAGCCGCGGAGCGGCGGCTTCCGGCTACCGTTCTGCGCATGCGCTGCTAGAGGGTACATTCACGGTACAGAGTGTGAGGAACAGAGGGTCCAAAAAGAGTTTAACTCCTGAATAACTCATAAATATTCACAAAACACGAAATAGAGATGTAGATATGTCACAGAATAAACAAAGTGAGACACTAACATATCCCAATATCCCTAACCAATTTTTGTTATTGTTTATATATATATATATATATATATATATATATATATATATATATATATATATATATATATATATATATATATATATATATACATAATACAAATTGGCTCACTCCACAAAGATTTGCTAAGAGAAGCTACAATCATGGATGCATGATCAGAAAACAATTAGCCACAGTTAGCATTTACAGTGGTAATATCCTGCCTTTATTTATCGGGAGCACAATTTCAACAGATGTCTAATTCTTACATACTGTACCTCATATGAACGTGATCAGTTTTAAGAGATGAATTACACAGTATGTATATTACACAGTCAGGTTAGGAGAGTGGAATATGTTGTTGACGTTTTTTGACCTTATTCCATTGTTGGGACCAAAAGTGAACATATCTCTGCCTCTCTGCCTCTATTTTTTAAGCCTGTCTCTCACAAGTAGCCTGGCTTTATGGAAGTGCAGCACTAAACTGCTGGAGTAGCTGGATCAACCATTTGCACAAATGGTGAGACAGAATACAATGAAACATTTCCCTTTTAAACCTTTATGGCTGAATATAATGTGTGACACTTAGTAATTAGATTCCAGGCCTATAATTACTGCATTATTCAAGTGAGTATAGTCACTTTGATCAATACTAAACTTTTTCTGCAATAAGTGCACTTCTTCACACAGCAACCTGCAAAAATACTTTTCTGTCTTCATTTTGTTCCTTTATCCTGAAACAACAGGTCCCACCATGTCTTGAAATTAGCCCAACAGCAGGCCATTTATAGCCGCTTTAAACCACAAACAAATAACACAATTGAGGACTCAGCTGCTTTCTTCCTGCCTTTTCTCCCTCAGGCAAATATGGGTGTCTGCCCGCATGTTGCTGCTTGTAAACTATTTCGCCAGAGGCTGAGGTGTGGTTGATGTAGAGAAGACTGACACCAACTAAATGAATCTCTCTCACTGTGTTCACATACTGTTGGTGCAATGGAAAGTAACTAAGTACATTTACTCACATACTGAGCATAAATACAAATTTCCGGTCACCTGCACTTTACTAAAGCTTTTATTTAATGCTATTTTACATTTCAACCCCACAGCAACTCACAGGTAAATGATTTACGCCTCTCCTTTTATCTGACGTTTGCGTGTATATGATCCTACATAAACATCAAAGTTTTGGTTATTTTACATGAGCGATTCCTCTCCGTGCTGTTTTGTCTCTCACTAAGAGTTGGGGTCTCCTTTTGGAAACAAGACAAGACTGTTGAACAAGTGTGATCAAGCCACCTCATGATACAGAACAACAGCAGCGTTTTGTCTGCTAAATTCACAGTAATCAATGTTTTTTCCATCTTAAACATCAATTGGTGCTTAGTGAGTTGTGCCTTTAACGTCACAGAGTAACATTTTAAATTTGGATGTTGTCTAAAAGGTTATCTATTTACACACTGCATATTTTCAAAGGACAAAGCTTTTAAAACATAACTGTGTACAAAGCCTTTAGTTTCAAAGAGAAGAATGTTGATAATCTTGTCTGTCGGCTCCACTTTTAAAAGAGAATTCACGTAGGATGAGTCATGACTGATTCTTTATTATAACTTTAATATAAACAAAACGATACAAAACTTCGAAAAACATTAGTTTACAGTGAAAACACTTGCTTCAACATATCACAGCCTTTGCACCAGTATTAGGCCAATGGCTTCATTGAGTTTGACCTCATTCAAATTCTGTAAATGTCTCTAAGAAACTGTCAGTTCTATGTTGTTTTGTCCCGCCTCTATCAGGTCTGCAGCAACAACGACAAAAAATATAAACAAGAATATCTTTAAAAAAACTAAACCCCACCTGCCTCTCGGATTGCAACTCATCCTCTACACTCCTACATGGCTCTGTTATCCTAAAATTAAAAACTAAGCTACAGTGTTGGGAAAATGGATAAAAGATGAGTTTGTGTGTGCCCAAAATCTTCATTAAAATCATTTTGTATGTTACTTAAACTACCATCCACCGTCAGGATTAAAATCACAGAAAAAACTGAGAGACTACCTCTGAAAACAGGTTTCATGATGACTTTCACCCTCGGTATCAGATTCTCAAAGAGCTGAACATCACGATAAGGGGAGTATCGAAACAAAGAAAGCCTTTCACATTTGGTTTCACATTTAAATCCCACTTGGGCCGCCGATTTGTGACAAAAGCATCACCCAAGTGACCCAGTTATGGCTGTTTTCTTCTGCGACCTTCTGTATGCTTTCATTCATCGTTCTCGGTGTCATTGTGTATTTGACTTGAGTGCATATTCTACTTTAAAACATTAAATCTTTACAAACTATCATTTCAGGCCTCTATAGACGATGCAGGGTCGGGCTCGGTGAGAATAGGGGCGGTGAAGCTGACCCGAATGTCGCGGGGGTAAAAACCCTGAAGAACCCCGTCCACGACAATATCAGGGAGACCTGCAGGACAGAGTTCAGACTTAATACTGTGTGAACATGCCTTTAAATTCAAAATCTGATGAATCACAAAATGTTCCAGGACATATTTGAGTCTATTGAAAAAGCCTGTACGTGCTCTTCTCTCCCACCTGAGCTGCAGTCAGAGACATACGGATCCTGGAAAAATCCAAAGACTCGCTGATGTGGTAACTGATAACTGAAGAAACAAAGGTGAAATGTGACAAATTATTCTTATGCAATGGTAAAAAAGAAAAGAAACATGCATATTCTGGTGTGAATTTGCCAGATGCAAGCCCGGACAGAGTTGATCTGGGGCCCTGGGACGCGGGGTGGCCCCTGAGAGCATGTTCTCAGCATCGTGTCAGTTCATGTGCGTAAACTGACTCCCATAACTCTAACAGGACAAGATGTGCAGCCAGAAGAAGTCATGACGTACGGTGGCCTGGATGTGTTATGTGAGGAGTGTCAGTTTGCATAAAAAATAATACATGCAAGTGTTCTGACGCATGTTTGCTTGTTAGAGAGACTTTATGAGTTGAGACACTAAAAACAGAATGAAATTATAAAGTGTTCCAGAGTCCACGTAGTGTTATCCTTTATATCATCATGCGGTGAACCTCGCTTCATTCTCGCTTGTGACCAACTGAGCCTTTTCGAGGATGCTCCTTTCATACCCAATCATGATACCATCACCTGTTGTTATGATCCAAACAGGGGTTTTCGAAACATTCAACAACTTTCTCAGTCTTTTGTTGCTTCTGTCCTAAACTGGTTGCTGGCATCAAATTCAAAATGTGCAGATACAGACAAAAATAAATTAAGTTGATGAGGTAAACTGTTGAATGTACTGTCTTTGTACTGTTTTGAATTGAGTATATGTCAAAGCCCAACCTGAACTCAACAGGCACTCTGTTTTTAATGTCCAAACCCAACTCAAGCCAGGTAACGTAAGCTTCATGAATGTTTGACACCCGAAAAGTAACAAATACCCTCTGTGGTGCATTCAAAGTGTGTTAAATAACAAGCCCAAGCACTTAATAAAACGGACTCTGACGAAGAGGTAGTAGTGTCAAAAACATTTTTCAGACTGGGAAAATTCACATGAATGCCCACGCAAGTCAGAGCAGTAACTTTGACCAAGAAAAATGGGTACAGAACTAAAGAACGAAAGTAAACATCAGGTTGATGGTAAGAGATGTTTTCCAAAGTCATGTTTACATTTCCACTGTATTGTTTCCTTTGCTCTTCCTTGTCACTCAACACTGGAAACAGCTGTCAACGTGTTGTTTAAACACTCTGAGCGCTAAAATGCAGAACAACTTCTTTGTGGCGTCCATGTTGCTCCCACATTCTGATATGACACACACGAACATGCCATAGTTGGAATAGCTGAGAAGCCCTGGACTTGCCAGAAGATGCATGGAGAACCCTGTTTCCTATAGACTTATAAGTTATCACACATGACTTATTTGTACGCTACATTTTCACTAAAAGAACTTGAAAGCACCATGTCAGTTCAGCTCAGTGTTTTCACACCCTGCCCTGCTTGTTTTAAATGTGTCCATGAAGCTAAATGATGTGTAGGAGCAGGGAAACATCAAAAAACCTGCAGGACAGGAGTCCTCTGTATGAACTTGAAAGCACCGTGTCAATAGAAGAAGCCGAACCTGACCCTAACCCGGGCATCACGTCCTAATTTTTGACAGAACCCAGCCTGGCGGGTTCAATCGGGTACCGACGCTCTACACAGGGTAAACCTCCTCCAGTAGACACAGCACATATTCTGTACTGCATGTACACAGAAAAATGTGAATCACTCGTTAAGATCTTACCTGTAATCCTGACTGTCCAATTCATCGAGTGATCTGGAATTAGAGCACATAACTATTACACATTTCCTGCAAGGACACTGTCAAAATAAAGGTTACTATACAGTATGGGTTGACAACTGCAAACATTCAAGGGTACCCTGATACACAAAATAAGCTATATTTTAAAGATGGGGATAATCCAAAGTACAATGAAGACAAAAAACAAATACAGTCTGGATTGATCTGTTTCATATCTTTACATTTGCCCATCCTCGATCATTAGCTGTATTGTGGCTTTCATTCAGTGCTGCTGTGAGAAATGTGTTCATATTTTTGTTATGATGCTGCATTGCCCCCAATCCAAAAATAGAGGCGCTAAATATAACCAACATGACCGACATCTCTGGGTGCAGTCAGAGGAGTCCGGACTGAAGGACTTACTCCGTGCTGCTGATCTTGTTCCCTGTGTGAAAGTGTTTCAGGTGGAGGAAGTCGAGCAGCACCTGAGGCACGTCCTCATTCTGATAGATGATGTCCTGGCCAATGAGAGAACAACACAGCTTGTAAAATTTGACTTTTGGTCAAAGTAATTTCAAGACTGCACGTTTATGAATGAGTCTTTTGTCTTGTAGCTTTGGTCTTAGGTCAGGTTTTGGGCCATCCTATTTTGCCTTTATTGGACAGCAGAGACAGAGAGAGGGCACGACGAGATGCAGAGGTCACCGGCTGAAACCAAACCAGCGACACTGCGGTGGCCGTGCAGCATGCCTCGTTAACCATTCGGCTACCAATTCATTTGATCTAATTCTTTTTATTTTTCTTATTCCTTGAGAGCAGTTCTCAACTTCTGTTTCATATAAATAAAGTTTGGTTGATTAGTTTATCAAAGCCAAACGATCTGTCTCACACAAAAGGAGCGGCGGCTTGCTGCTGACGGATGTTTGCTGCCTGAAGAAGTTCCCACCTCACAGTGTGAACACCTGGATGTGTTACCTGGATGTAGTCTTCCAGCTCCTGCCTCCTCTGCTCCATAGGTTTGGTCCTCAGATGAGGGTTCCTTTTGCTTGGGAAGTCTGGAGTCTGGATGATCTTCCGGAGCTGCAGGTAACACAAGATACAATGTGAACCTTCAAATCCACTGCGATAGCCGGCCAAGGCAGCACACGACACACAAAGTGACTTAAATTAGGCACCCTGTGGACTTTTTGACGGCCATTAGTGCCATGTTTTGTTAAAGTGCTTTACAGGGACATCCAAATATGTTAAAAACAAAACATTCAAATATTCTAAAATTGAAAGACAATGAAAGTGCTTTAAAATCTGTCTTTTGGCACACTGTAAGCCGATGCAGTGATCCTTGAACACTGCTGTCTCAAGATTTTGCACTTTAAATTGCATATTAAAAATTGTGCATATCTTTTGTACGTGTGTGCGTGTGTGTGTGTGTGTATAATATCCTTACATGCATCTATGTAACTGTGCAGTTTATCTTTATTATCATTATTATTATTAATATTATTTAATTTAGTTTTCGTTTACATTTTCATCCTTACACTTTACACTTTGGTGATTTTCATTGTTTTATCCTTATATAATTCTAAATAGTTTAATATCTGTTGACACATTACTGTGTGTGTAACAGTCATTCAGTCACACAGTTTTTTCTGTGTCTGTGGCAAAAATGTTCAATAAACATACTTTTCTGTGGAGAGTCTGGAACTCGCTGCTTCTTCTGAGCACAAAATGTTTCCTCTCATTAAACAAGACTTCAACTCTGAAGAGCTGCAAACAAAAAGACAGAAAAGACAGAAAGACAGAAAAAGGACAAATTGGCATTTAGTAAATGTTATGTTCTTTATTAAAAGTGGAGAAATGTGTCGGTGTGGCTCTGCAACTGTCGTATTCATTTTCCACCTTCATCATCCAGCACATTTAAAACATCACCCTATCAAGCGAAGACAGAAATTCGTAAAACTGTCAAACATATCAGGTTCAGATGACTAGAAATAAATCACATGATACAAATAGCTGGTTATCGTGTTAAACTAACATCTTTAATTAATAACAATTAACTATATAGGTTTTGGTGGGTTATTCCTCAGACGCTCTGATCCGACCACCAGGAGGAGGCACAGAGCTTCAGATTTCATTCTCAAGAAATGTGTGTAACTACAACCGGCTGGTCTGTTGACTCCAGCTACAGCACACAGAGGGACGACAGATTTCTGTTCCTGTGAAAACCACCTTTAAAATATATTTAATCCATCAAAATTCCTGCATTCTAGTGTTATGCAACACAGATTTAGGTAAAAAATCAATATAACAATTGAGATGTTATTTATAATATTGCCGTTTACTGCATTTACTTTGAAATATTGAGTAAAATTGAATGAATGACATATTGTTTACATGTTCTACTGCCACGTTGCAAGTGCCTTTGTCAAAGCAAGTGTTAATTGTAAAATCCTGTATATATTTTGTATTATTTAAGTATAGTTATAAGAATAGTATTTGAGTAAATGTATTCAGTTACATTACACCACATGGTTTTAAAAACAAAATTAAAGCTTTGCCGGTTAACTTTAAGCTTCAGTGTCTGTGATGTGCTTTTACTTCTGCAAACACCACTCAGCATATTAAACCAATCAATCATTTTATTTCATAGCAGACGCTTTAGATTAACGTCCCCATACATGCAGGCAACTCAAACTCTGAACTGCTGATCACATAGGAAAGGAGCACTGTGTTGCTGAGGAGAAACCTAAAAGTTTGTGTGTTCCAGCTTTTTATCAGCAACGCAAACAAAAGGTAACACGAGTCTACCATCTTGTGGTTTCAGAGACTTGGCTGTGAAGTCTGGAACAAATTCCCCAGTCGAGTGTTGATTTCTACCATTTTCAAATGTAGGTGTGAGTGTGATACCTTATAAATTCACAGCTAGGTGACTGTTGTCAGGAAGTGTGATGAGTTTTGCTTCAGCCTCCAACATTAACTGAGTTTATCATCACAGAGGACTTTAGTAAAAGACACCACATGTTTATATCCCCTGTTTTCTTGCCTTAATAAGCTTTTACACAGGATACACCTGAGTCTGTGGTCCTCAATTTATGCTACTGTGTTTCAGTACGTGTGTGTGTGTTGAGGGAGAGGGGGGATGTGTACTGCAGTATAATGTCATTAATGTTTTACAGCCTTCTGGTTTGAAATAGGAACAAAAAATAACAACATACGTCCTACTGCGGAAACCCTCCAGACAAAGGTCAGGAGGGAACCAAACTTTATGAACTTATCCACATTTTGGACTCTAAATACTTGAGAATAT
Source organism: Sparus aurata (assembly GCF_900880675.1). NCBI lineage: Eukaryota > Metazoa > Chordata > Actinopteri > Spariformes > Sparidae > Sparus > Sparus aurata. The sequence continues at coordinate 20,008,206 of NC_044194.1, read as the reverse complement.
CTACTTAAGTAGTTTTGAAATGCTTTCCATTATTATTTCCATCTTGTAAGACAATGTACTTTTATTTGAGTACGGTTTAGAGGACAAATGTGGGACAGATGTCCTTCTTTGGTTCATGTTTATTTAGTCAGCAGTGTTTGAACAATAGAAAACAGTTCCTAAAGAATAAAACCACAAGTGGAATGTAACTAAGTACATTAACTTAACTTAAGTTAAGTACTTGTAATTGACTTCATTTGTGTGAAGCTTTAGTTACTTCTCAGGTTAAAATGTTAGCGACAGAACATTTGATCAATTTATGAAACATGCTGCATTGTTTCATATTAAACCAACAAATACATGATATAGTGTGAATTAGACTACAACAGTAAAATTATGCTTTCACTAAAAAATCACATCACACCAAAATGCTCTTTATCTTTTAATACTTCTGTAATTTAAATTATGTAAGACTTTGCGTGCAGGACTTTTACATGTAACTGAGTGACAGATGTATTACTCTGTTACTTATGTATAAGAGTACTTTAACCGCCGACTTTACGTGGTTTCTCCCTTCTGCTCAAACACACACCTGGAGGTGTGTGAGTGTGACTGAGGTTACGCATGTTAAGAGCAAACACATTTGAAGCACATATTTGTACAAACATATATATAACTGTCAGGTTCTTGTACTGTACTTACACTTTTGGAGAGGAGCTTGACAGCTTTAGTTTCTTTATTCTAAGATTTAACATAAAAAAAAAGTCATAATTCTTTCTCATTTCAGAATGATCACTTTTTATGTTATTATTTGGACTTTAATCGCATAAGTCCAGGTTGTTATGTCATTATTTCGACTGCATATCACAAAATGTTGTCTTTCTCCTTCATAGCTTCCACTTTAAAAAAAAAAATCTCAGATGGTGAATGGACTTGCATTTCTACAGCACCAGTCTACTGACCATCATTCACACACACATCAATACACCGATTACTGAACCACCCACTTGAGCCACAGCCTCACGTCAGTTTATGACTTTTAACATCATACATATGATGTTTTAACACGATTATGACTTTTATTTCACAGTTATGACCTTTCATGTTACCATTTCGACTTGTATGCTCTTCAGACATTCTAGCAACTCACAACTTCTGATCTCATAGTTTTGACGTTCTATTTCATAATTATGACTTTTATCTCGTAGTTTCACTTTTTAAATGTCATGATTTAGACTTTATCCAATAACTTTGCCTTTCTTTACAATTCTGTTTCATAGTTCTAACTTTTCGTTTCATTATTTCGACTTCATAATTCTGACTTTCTATTTCATATTTATGGTTTATGTTTTTCTTTTTGTCAAGCTGATTTTTAATGTTGTGTTTTCCCTTCACTTGCAGAAATGAGCATAATAATATCAACATCTATCATGTATTATCCCTATCAAATAAACAACAGACAATAAAACATATATTTAGGCTACATACTGTAGCACTTCTACTTCTACTCCTTCCATCACTGTTTACTAAAGCAGCACTTTTAACATCAAACTCCATTGTTTTAGCTGGCAGGTAGAGATCTGAGTATTTCTTGCGCCTCCTCTGAGCCAGATGCACTTTCACTCTTCTCCTGCAGGTCACCTGGCTCACCTGGCGTCGCAGTTCGCCTTCACTATTAAACTATGAGCACGCCGTGGTCCAATAACAAAGCGAAAAGCGGCAGACTAATAGAGGATTAATAAGTCAAAGTGTGTTTCCATTTAAGGTTTCCGTGAGGTGAGACTGACAAACATCGTCCTCACCTTTTTGGACTTTCCCGACTCATCCACTTCCCTCTCCATCGAAGGTATCGACACTTCAATCATCGGGAAATCTTCCGTCAACACCATGGAACTCCACAAACTGTCCGAGATTGACTTTCTCCAGCTGATCACCAACTGAGAGGAACCTTTACACGCATTTCTCCGCTTCCAGGAACTGAAACAGACCGAGTCCGTGTATACGTGTGTGTGTGTGCTGTCGCCTCCTGCGCTCCACCTACACATTAATTGGGCGAACCCAACAGTCAGGCGCATCCAGGGACATTAAAGGTGCAGTCCAACATGGAGGAATACAATAGGAATACAAGTCCGAGAGTTTGCAACAACAACAACACAGGGCTGGAGGTTTTATTTTTTTTGTTTAAAACAAATACTGAGTCCCAACAAAGTGCTCCCTCAACAAAAAGATTTGTTTTATTTTGATTTTCAATATTTAAAATTTTCTGTAAATGTTGTTGTTTCTCAATACGACGGCCTCCTTTTAGCTCTGTTTTTGGTCTCCACCAACTATGAGAAAAAAACAAAACACTGAGCTGAAAGACACTCAAACGCTGTAGAGCTGAAAGGAACTGCAGATCATTTCTCTCACACACAGTATTTAATATTTATTCTTAATGCTTCTGTGGTGCATTAAATAAGGCTTTGTGCAATGTCTCAGGTGTGCTTGGAGTCTAGTCTATGTTATCTGACTCCATTTCTAAATTAACATTAGCTACTGTTGCTCTCTGTTAGCGGAGCAGAGACGGTCACATCCTTTGGACTGTCTAAAAAAATCATTAAACAACAACACATTAAACAGCTTAAACAAATCGTCCACAGGCTTGTATAGTCAACTGAGAGAGACAAGGAAGGTCCAATAAAAAAGTTATTAATTCATTTGAATCACTAGAAATTGTTACATAGAGCCCCTTCAAGCAGAACGGTTACGTTTCATTTTTCACTTTTGCATAAAAAAGCTTGACTGATCATTTGCTCAACCTTTTACCTTGGAGCAGCGCCAGGGAAAATGAGATGTATTTAAAGAGGAAACACCTGATCTCAGCTCAGGTCAGGAAACACTCAGTAAAGGACATCTCCACTGTGAAAGTTCACATGAGACACAAAACATCGTTGCAACATTAATATTCCTCTTCCCACACAAGACTGTGGGAAGAGGAATCTTATGAATCTACTGACAGAAAAATTAATAACTCAGTGAGTAAACTAAAGAACTGCCAACATTACTGCAGCTGTGTTTTCTGATTGAAAATAGAAATAAAAAACTCAATAAAATAATCTTAACTAAAGATCTACTTACTCCGATTTACCAGTAGCCATGTGATGACAACTAAGGGAACTTCACGGAGTTGTTAACTCATGGAGCTTAAAGCAGCTACACAGAACTGTACTGTTCGTTGGTTTTGGCGGCCCCTGTGGCCAGAAGCGGTACGATCAACACTGTATAAAGGGATCTGCTAATGTGTGCATTTAATTTGGATTGAAAGAAAGAAGGAACATAATGCATAGCATAGTTTTTTGCTAGTTCTTCTTTTAAAAATATATGTAAATGTGTAAGTTTTATAATGATGGTGAAACAAAATGTAAACCGTGCAGCTTCTTTCCATCCTCAACTCCTCCTCAGCACTTAACCCAGAAAACTGTTTTAATTTTATGTCTTATCCAACACTGATCACTTTGTTAATTATACAGAAATAGCCAATCTTTTCGCTGATGGTCTTGTTCACTCATGTAGGTCATAAAGAGGCATCAGCATTAAATGGAGTCTATTTCAAAAGTACCTTGAGGTATGTTTAAGTAAAGGTTTATGTTTAACTACGACTCCTAAGGTTCAGAATAAACGTTTTTTATACAAAAGAAAGAAACTATAACCTAAATCATCACTCACATACATATTTATAACAGCGTATTAGAGGTTCAACACTGTATTGTCTGAATCAAAAGGTGTATCAACTTAAGGACACTGGGTTTAAACGCAGCCTACTTCAGTAATGTCACTTTCAAATCCAGGTTCACTTCTCACTGTGCCTGAAACACAAAGTAAAAATCTTTGGATTTAAAAGAGGATGTAAACCCAGACTACATAACACAAAACTGCTCACATCCTCTCAGGCATGCTGCTTAAAATTCAAACCAAACTTTGTGTAGTTTACAAGAAAGGTATCATATTGCGCTCTAAGATCTTTCAGCTTAGACATGTTCAGCCGTTTTCCTCTTTCACCATTTAAATACTTTGTACAGCTCATTTTCCATGTGTTGGATCACATGCTCTGCCTGTGACCTGTCATCATGGGATTTATATCTTCACATCCCCGTTGTTGCTCACTGTGTTTTAATTTAAGCAGGCAGAAGAGCTTACTTAAGCATCTCTGTGTGAGGATACGTGACCCTAAAGAGTCATAGATCACAGCGGGGTAAAAATATAACTTGTCTGCGTGTTGCGTCATCACCGTGTTTTACTACGGCTCATGTGAATCTTTGCCCTGCTGGCAAGCAGTCATTGTGTCCGCAGTCACACTGTCAGCAGATACAGGCCACACACAGTGACAAAAAGGAAGTCAGTCTTGGTTTGTAGCAGGAATATAGTTCTTCAGCATTTTCCATCTTAATCACAACTCAAGAGCAATATTTTAAAATGACATTGTTTATGTTGTTCTTGTTGAATTAAATAAAAAAAAATGGTCTCATATTAGTTTTTGACCGTCTTCTTCCTTAGAATGTATTTTAGTAGAATCAGAAAGAGTCTAAATGGGTTTATTGGACAACAAGAATTTCACATGAAAGACACTGCAATTCTCATAATCTATGTTATAAGTTTCTCATTGTGACAAAGTTATCTTTATTAAACCCCCTAAACACACTCACTGTTTCTCAGAACCTCAGCGAGAAGCCTAAAATGTAATCTGAAGCTTTTAAACATCCTTGAAAGCATCTGGAACCTATTCATGTGTGCCTAAAATCTCCTCAAGAACTCCTTCAAAACCCCTCATGAGCCTCCTACCTTGAGCCTAATGAAGAACCCTTTGCAACCTAAAATGTATTCCAAGGACCTTTGGAACTTCCAAATGGATCATATACAGTTTTCAACAGAACTCAAACCCCCCATAAGACCCAAAGACCATCATCTGGCACCGCCACAATGTCGACAGTTCAAGTAGCTCTTAAACCGCCTTCTGAAAACTCTCCAGAAGCGACAGGACATCCCAAAGAACCTCTTATTTTGACAAAGGACAAAGTTCCCATTCCTCATATTAAGAATAATGTTCTAGTTTCTACACTTTAGCACTAGCTGCAATCCTCTTTTCTTTTTTTTCTTTCTTTCTGTTTGACTGCTCAAGAATGAACTAAAGTAACTTCCATCTTGTGATGCAGCAGAGGTGAAATCTGATCAATTCAAATCTGAAATGAGGAGGTTGTTGTGGATGACAGCAGTTTCACTATTCTGTCCATATTTTGCCTTTTAAACTCCTCCTCTTTTGAAATCCGTTCTAGGGGAATGTGAAGGCAAGTAGCCACAGCTTCACTCACTGCAGTCTGTCATTTATAGACATACCAGTCGGTCTGGGGAGCGTGATGCAATTTGTCGGAGCTAGTGTGTGAATGAAAGAGAGCACTGTCATCCAGAATAACTGAGTTAGCTGATGCATTCTCGAGTTCTGCACAATGTTTGGCTGTGGTGTTTACTGCCATTCAGTTGTGCATCCACGGATACAAGTCCTCATACAGACCAACATGATAACAGAAATAATGGAAAATGCATGACCGTCTACCTACACTTTGACATACAATCAATGCTTTCTATGGACTCATTTGTCTTAAACTTATATAGTCTCTCTTGTTAAAATCTTTTATTGTATGGATCTAACCTTTTCACTTATTTCCTATTCCTGATGTTTATCTTCATATAGTTGGTTTAAGTTTTTTAAAAAGCTTAAAACATTGCCTGTCTGTTAAGTCTCAGGACATGTGTTTTGAAATCTTGATCAGAGTCTTAAATTATGTGTGGGTGATATTGTTTGCAAAGGATAATAACGATTAAAAAACATCAAAAATCAGCCATCTGTCTCTCAGGGAGTTAAGATCACATCTCGGTGTCTCATAAGGAAGAAAGAGTGTGAGAGATTTAGTAAAAGAGAGACAAAGTTCAAATATACCCACTCTAATTACTGTATGACAGATTGTTTTTGTTCCCATGGGGTATTTCTTTCTGCTGTGGTTTAACTGATGATGTTCACCTGTCAGATATTGCAGAATAATTGCTTTCATACATTTTATAAAACCAGTTCACCCAGTCCAGCAGTATCTTTGAGCAGAAGATTATATGATGCACAAAACTCTCCCTGGTGGAGAGCAAAGCAATGCTTTTTAGTTAAATCTCTCCTAGCATTCATTAATGTGATCTGCCAGTAGGGGTCTCCCTATATCTTGAAAATAAGGTCTAACACTTGTACATCTTGTCATCGCAATCTGTCAAGATTAAGTCTTTAGATCTTCAATTAACTTTAACCCTCTGAACCCCACAACATGCTGAGGGATTGGAAGACATTGTTCTGTTTCCCATTATTACACCATATATCACAGCCAGAAACAGTGAAAGTAGAAGTGTCTAATTTTCACATATCCGAATCATGCTGAAGGAATCATGTGTGGCGAGCACTTCTGTTCAGAAAAATCACTTTATTCTACATGTCTCAGTCAAGACCAAAACTAAACTGTCTGCATGAACCACATCTTGTACAAAAAACAAACAAACAAAGAAACACTAAATTCATCAAATTACATGACAACATTTTATTAATTTTATCCGGTTTTGGTAACACTTTTGGGCATGTTATAAATGAAGTATAAATTCATCTTTGACTGACTTTGTAGAAGAGATTATCAAAGAACTTCAACTTGCATCTTTTCTTTTTGTTATGATTTGTGGTATTGCAACTGAGTAATACTGATGCTTCTCCCTACTCCTTAAATGTGCTGAATGACGTCGTCCAAAGTTTCTACCTGAAAGAAAACGCAAGAGAGACAGCTGACTGATTTGTTTTCTTGTATTTCTCTTGTAACTGATACAGTGTGTAAAAGTTGATAAAAAATTATTATCTTAAATCTTTGCTTCTCTGGATCTCTAATGACTAGCTGATGCTTTAGAAACCAAGTACCAGAGTTTGCTTTACTCTTTCTGAAGAAAAAAAACCCTCTCTGTTACATCAAGCCTGTTCTTTATCATGCATATAACTACTTGTTTGCTTTGCTGTAAAGGAACATAGATAGAAAGAGATATAAAAGAAAAATACATGAAAAATACATTCATGAATATGGGCATGTGCTTATATCTAAAGTGCTTTGCAATAGGCTATATGCAGTTTTACCTTCTCGCCTTTGCCCACACTTAGATTCTTTAGCTGGTAGACAGTAATTTGCCCATCGCTGTCCCCTAAAAAGACACAGTCTGTCCCTGTGGTAAACAACAGGGACATCAGCTTCACTCCAGGCGCAGCATGATGCACAATCGTTGGCGCCAGACTAAAAGGAGAGGTTCGTGTTTAGTGGACACAGGATTATTTCTGGCTCATGTTCCAGAGACAGATGTTAATCTGACTCACATGTTTGAATCCAGGTCCCAGATCTCCAGTTGTCGTCCAATAATGGCTGCAAATATTGTGGGCCAGTTTGGGGACCACCTGATGGTTTTCACAACCTCCTGGGTGGATGTGAAGCTAAACACAGGGGTGAAGTAGTCCTGCTTCCACAGCTGGATTTGATCAGAGGAGCAGCTCAGGAACACATCAGAACTAAATGGAGACCATTCGATGTGGTTCACAGGGCACTGAGAGAGAGCAGGGTGTGATATGTGGTGAATATACTGCAATAACGAACTGTTTAATGCCATATTTAAAACATTTTATTACAGTCATGAAACTGTGGTATCACACAAGGAAATGTTTGTTTTGGGTTGTTGTAATGGGGTTGTACTGACCTTTACCAAGTGCGCATTTACACATTTTCATCAAATTAAATGTTTTATCCATAAAAACTTACAAGGTCTTTTTGGTAAGTTTCCAGGACATTCTGACTGTTGGAGAGGGAGCACTTGTGGATGAGGCCCTCCGATGTGCCTACCAGATAGATACAGGAATCCTGCAGGATAAAGAGCATTCCAGAAGACACATGTTTTATAATTCAGAGAAACATACAACCTGAGAAGCTCATTGTAAAACAATTTACATTTTAGCCTGAGGACGAGGATCAGTTAAAACCAGCTCAGGATCGATTTGATTTCTGTGGTCAACTTACTGTTGGATGGATGTCCAGACAAAGACCCCGAGTCAATACTGACAGAAAACACTCTGTCTTGGTCTTGGTTCCTGCAGCCTTCCTCTTTTTCTTTGTATTTTGAGTGGACTTGAGCTCCATCAGGTCTACAGGTATACAGACATTATGATTACTGTGTTAAAGCACTGCTATACAGGGCTTGCCTGTCAATAAATTAAAGCAATATTGAGTACATAAACCAAATTAAATAGTATTTTGTGTTTTCAAGTGCATTTAAAGTTAAAAAGTGGCAAAAAACCCAAAACAAAATTCTCTGTTTGAAAGTCATTGGACAGTTAATGATATAAAATCCAGCGGATGAATTCATACTAAGATTAGTTTTATTCCTGTTGTTTACTCTCAAAACTCTGCAGAGCACATTTTGCTACTGGATAACAGAAAATACACAATGGTGTTGTGACTAAAATGAATGATTGTGTCAAGAGTAACAATGTTACTGTTTACTCTTAAATCTACTATGTCTATTGTTTAAGAGCTTCATTAATCATATGTGTCAGGGCTGGGCAATTAATAAAGTTTCATTTTCAATTATTATTTTGGCAAGTAAATTAAGATAAACGAATGGTGCCACATTATATTTCAAGATCATGCTCTCACGTTGTTGCCCCTCCCTAAAAGCCCAAACTCACTTTTAGCCATTCCTGTTTAATTCAGCTCACTGCGGTCAACTGAGATGCCACCCACCACTTGATTTTTTTTTTTGTTTAACCTTATTTGCATTCCAATATCCAAACAGTCAAATAGTGATAGTATAATGGGGATTGTGATTTTTTTTCCCACAGTCGAGCAGCCCTAATATGTGTTTAACAATAATCGCACAGGCCAGCATACAGGCCAGCATACAGTACCTCTGCCGCCAAGACCATTGTTGAGGAGGGACCACATGGTAATCCTGCCATCTGCTGACACAGAGATGAGAGCTTCTGCACCGCCCTCTCTCAGAAATAATGTCTCTTCTTTGATCCAGTTGACCTGCCACACTGGGTGCAGGTGCCTTTCAGAGCACTTACTACAAAACAAAAATAAAACAAAGTTGTGAGAGTTTATTTCCATGCTCCACCATCAACACACACGCAGACAGTCCTCACCTGCTGTCGGCGATACGTGCGTTGTTGTTCTGTCTCTGGACATCGTAGATGGCTAAAGTGCCATCGTACATCCCCACAGCCAGCTGGCTGGGGTTGATGGCTGAGAAGTCCAGTGATGTGACCCAACTATCACAGTGGAAGACACGCTCTGGCCACTGCACACAGGGGACACATTTAGAATCACAGTCACTCCTAAAAGAATTTGTAAATACTACAATATGCCTCTCATTCACCCATACTCACCCATAGAGGCATTAAGCTACCATAGAAAACACTGGCCAGACTATTACAGTATTGAGTTGAAATAGGCCAATGCAAGATGATGTATTAAAGGAGATCAAGGGCAAAAAGTGTATGATTATACCATAGGGTTTTTGAGGGACCAGCAGCAGATCAGACTTGGTTTGCAGTTGCTTAGATCAAAGTCACCATAGGCCACTGCCAGGATATTCTAACAGAGAGTATGGAGCACAAATGAAGAGAATTAAGTGGGACACATTTGACCTGTACAGTACAAGAAACATTCTAGTAAGGACTAGTAAGACTAGAACTACACAAAAGCAAATGTTAAATATTAAATTCCCATTATAATTCTGAGTGGTATAAAGGGCAACTCCTATCATTTCAACCACTGAATCATTTATTTGACTATTTTTGAGCTGCTTTTAAACAACTGCAGCTTGATTACTGTACATGCAGTCACTCTGGTCCTTGTTTTTTGGCATGTGTTACCGGGTTAATCTTGTTCCATGCCATGCTGGTAATGTTGCATCCTTTGGTTAGCTCGCAACTGAAAGCCCAGAGATATTCCAGAGATGGAGATGAAGCGCTCTCCTCACCCTCCTCGCTCTGTTCCTCAGTCCCAGGCTTCGCTGTGCTGTCAGGGTCTTCAACAATCAACATTACTACACTGTTAACAGCATTTCTTCAAATACACGTTAGAACTGAAGCTACATTTTTAGTTGGAGTGGAAGAAGGAAGGACAAAGCTTACCTTTCAGTATGGGCAGCTGCCTATAAGCAGCTAGCTTGGGTTGAAAGATCTTTCCAACAACGATCCTCTCCATTACAAATAAGCTGTGTCGGAACGACTCTGACAATATGAGCTGTGGGTCAAGCTCAGTATTTAAACTTCTCCCACACATTTCCAGTTCAAACAATGAACCTCTGTCTGTACTGTCTAAGGAAATGAAATATTATAAAATTATAAATGTCTGATTACAAAACAGCAAAAATTGCTTAATTTCTCACTTTATACCGAGTTTCAAATATGCAGTTATACTATGAATGGCTTTAGAACAGACACAATTGTTTATTCCTAGACCTCTTCAGTCCAAAGCACTCGCTGGGACAAAGAACTGAACATTAATGTTTACCCAGGTACTGTTACCTGTGGCTACTGTGTAGCTGCTGCTGCTCCCGCTCTTCTCTCCACTCTTTTCTTGGTCCTTGCTGGTGCCCACAGAACTCTCTGTATAGTCATCTTTGTCATTGTCAGGGCTTTTATTTTGATCAAAGAAAGAGTCATAGATGTCCCAGGTAGTAGCAATCATACCTGTGGACATAAGAACTTTTCAGCTATAACTGCCCAAAATCCTGCACTAAAATATTGATTCTATCTGGATACCAAAACTTGATGAACTGTGAAGTTTGAAAGTCAGATACTATCTGAACATATAATTGATTATAGCATGAATTTTCAGGTGTTGATTTCACTTTAACATTACCCTGTGACATCAGCTAGAAAATAATGTCGGCAAACTAAGCTGCTGTCTTCAGAGACTTAAGTTTGGACTTTGACATATAACATATTGCTTTCAACCAGTGCTTTACTGCTCAGGTTTAGATGTGTTTGAAAACTGATAAGGCGTTCTTGCCAGACAAGAGTGGAGCTCCACTGAGTAAAGCTAAAGTACAAACTGATAATCATTCTTATTTATGAATTTGAACAATCCTATTACTACATAAGCAATAAACATTATGCAAAGAGTATAATTAAGCCTTTAAACCTTTATCCTCCTTGGCGATCTTGTCACTCTGGGTGTGTTTGTCTTTTGGTGCTCCACTGAATGTCTGTGCTGATTCTTCCAAATAGTTATCATTGCCAATTCTGTTCTTGCAAAGCTCAGCATATTGATTGTTTTTCTCTCTGTAAAACATGAAAATGTCAACAGCTCGTTACCAGTGAAGACGCAATTCTTATCTTAAAGTAAACCAACAAGCAGGGGGCTTCACTCACTTAATAACTCCTGCATCATCAGCATCCTCTGTCACAAAGATGCTTGATGGTATGTCTAGCAGTGAAATGGTATCTGTCTCGGTGAGGCAGATTTCTGCCACCTCATCCAACATCTCTTCAGTCACAGTTTGTTCAATGTTGTCATTTTCCTTCAGTACCTCTGGCAGCGGACAAATCACAGAAACGATATATACATGCTAAATACTATATATAATATATTAAGAGTAATTTTAAATAATGGGAAGATTTGATCATCACCAAGAGGAAACAGTATGACTTATAAACAAAATGACAATATATATTTTTTAAAAAGAGAATATTAACCACATGGAGCCGGGGGGTTGATTGGTATGTCCAGTTTTTGAGAACTATCCTCAGACTCATTAGTCAGTGATGCTATGGCAGACATGTTGGATTGTAGACTGCTCCCCACAAATGAACTGCAAAACAATGTCACTACTGAGAAAGAGTACATTTTTGTGCTAAGAAAGCTATGTTTGTATATGTATATTTTTTTGCTACAGAAGGAAAGTTCTTAAGAACTGAGGCTGAATGCACATTCATTAAATAACAATTACTATATTTCATATTCAATTTTTTTAATTTTATTTATTCTATTATTCTCCCACCACCAATACCTATCCCCAGTAACAATACATCTGCAGTCAACACTACTGGTTGGTGGATTTGTCATATTTAACAGCGAATTTGGTAAGGTAAATTGTTGCTTTACTTCCTCCAAATCAGCTTGTGTATATGGAATTTATCCCCTGGTACCTAGAAGAGTGCACAGTGAAGCTCGAAGTGGATTTCATATGGTCTGATCCTGAGCTGAAAAAGGTTTCACCAAGAAAGAATCTGCCTGCTGAGGATGGCACAACTCCCAGCTCTGCTTGAAACATGGCCAGAGGATTGATTTCTTTGCCATCACTGCCCAACATCTGCAAAGATGAAAACCACAGCCAGAACTAGTTACACATTTACTTTCTAATTTACCTCACAGTACAGCTAAGTCTAAATTCAAACATTCTGTTTGGATTTGGTTGTTAATCTCAAACTTTTAATGCTTTTAATTTCACATAGAAAACAAGAAAAACAGCAAAAGCATCTCCATATTATAAAACATTGATTGGTAAGTCTGCTGAACAATCTTAACCTGTTAAGAACAAGCCTCTATTTTGTGTCTCTGCTCGATACTTAACAGAGTGTATCTCTGCAACTACATGGTATATTTGAATAACAATGGTGGGAACACTTGAAACATTTGTTCAGATGTGTAAGTTCCGTTCTCTTTTTTTCCACTTTTTCCGTGAGGGTTGGGGAGATGTTTTATCCACCTTTTTCAAGGGAGGTCCAGTGACTGTGGGCAAAGGTCAGGGCACACCCTGAACGAGGACCCTTGCTGCCACACAGGTGCCGACTGCCATCAGGAGCAATTTTGGGGTTCAGTATCTTGCTCAAGGATACTTCGGCATGTAACTCAGTCTCACCCCAGGGGAGCCGGGATTTGAACCAGTGACCTTCCGATCACTAGTCCAGCAGCTCTACCCACTGAGCTACAGCAGATGTGTAAGTATAAGTACTACATTTACTCCGAGCCAGTGAAATATATACTTATACAGATGTGTAAGTATAAGTATATATTTCACTGGGTCGGAGTAAATGTAGTTGGCACACAGCATAAATTAAAGATTTTTTCTTCTTTTTTGGAATAAAAATCCCAGAGGAATGATGCAGCTGCAGCTCCAAATCTCTAGCAAACCACAGAAAAACATCTGAACATTACCTCTACCAACATTTATGCTAATAAAGTGAACAAAGTGATGAGAACAAAATTAGAAGGGTTTTAGTACAGATTATTCAGGCAGAATCTCCAAACGTGCCATTTTGACACATTACGGCATCATCTGTGCCATCTAAAATTCATCAGGTACCAAACTGTATTACTTCACTTATATGATACTATAGGTGCTCAGAAATAGCCCAATTGGGCTCAGGCTTAACTGGTTAACCACTAACTAATTCATTTAATTTTGCTTACCTTGACATTTTTTTCTTTCCTACCATAATTATCTTTATAATTCATTCTTACTTATTGTTGACTTCAGGCTCAAGAATGTCTCTATGTTTGTTAATAACATAAAAAGAAAAATTTCCAAAAAATGGGTACCAACACTAACTACAATACTACTACTGTGATAGTCAGGGATACATTTAAGAATACATTTAGACAGTGGCAAAAGACACTAAATACATTCACTCAAACACTATTCAAGGTTAGTGTAAAATTTTGAGGTGCTCATACTTGACTATGAATATTTCCATACACCATTACACTTACAACAACTTTGACTTTGCAGATTTTTATTATTTATTCATAATATGAACAAGCAAATCATTACTTTCATAGATTGAGCTTGCCAGTGGTATATAAAGCCGCCAAATTTGCCCCAAAGGCAATTGATGATGCTCACACATGAATGCATTAATAGTTATAGTTCAAGAATGACACTACATTACTCTGAAATGAGTAATGGATCTGCATGAGTACTCTTCTACTCCATTAAAACTGAATGCAGGACTAAAAGTATTTCTACATAGTGTTATTGCTTTTACCTAAGTAAATTAGTTTTGAATACATGATCCACCGATGCAATTAGTCTATCTACAAAATATACCCGAGCAGTCTTTCTGGGAGTCCGATTGTGGCCTCTCTCCAGACGCTTGAGTATGCTGTTTCTACCACCAACCAAGATGGAGCTTGGAACTCCTGATACTGAATTATTCATTGATCGAGGAGATCTGGGAGACAGGAAAATAACACGTAAACATAAAAGATTACAACACACATGACAGTGACAAACGGTGTGTTTCTCCTCAGCTAACGTTAAAGCTGTTAGCGCTACGTTAGCTAGCTGAAGAACGTTGACGTTAGCTGTGATGAAAAACTGAACTTACGAGTTATTAAGGACCCCAGTAGTTTTCTTCGTTTGTTTCGCGGGGGTATACATCTTTGTATTCTGCATGTCCGCCTACAGTACATGAAACGCGTCTGTGTATTTCATTAACCTACACGGAGTATATTTCGCTAATACAGCTATCCTAAAGTTTCTTATTTTTAACAGTGGAGAATCTCTTAACGGCTCTAAATGACCTTTGCCCCCCGGTTGCCATGGCAATTTGATGCCCCCTCGCGCCCCTGTCCGTTAGGAGACATCTTAGGTTCAAGGTGGCTTCGTATGTTTTCTTTGTTTTTCTGCAACTTTTCCAGAAATCTGTAACTGACTTTAGCTGACTGTAGCTAAACACATGATATAAAAATGCCCTCTGCTGCATGTTTTCTCCAAGTGATTGCCTGCTTGATAGACAATTTCTGCATGTAACCTATTTCTACAGTAGGTGGCAGTAAATCAGTGCGATGCCTCAACTGTTATTATGGACTAATACAGCTACTTACACTGCTAATATGTTAGACTTGAAACCAGGGTTCCAGTTGTGATGTGGGATTCCATAGGAGCTGAGAAAACACTTTCACCAAGATAATTAAAAAATATATCTGGAAAATATTTTGAATTTGTTGTACATTTGACGAATCAAGTGAACAGCAACTAATATTGGTTACTTCTTTGGAGAACAAAGTAGAAAAAGTCACCAGACTCCCTTAAAAAAATGCTAATTTTTTTGACTCGTTGCAAATAACATCTGTAAATGACATCTGTTCAAATCAATTAGGTATCTGGGTTTCTGGAGACTTTGATTATGTCAGATGAGCGATATGTAGCCATTTTATGACCATCTGCTGTGGTTGTGTAGGAGAAAGCTGCAATAGTGTTTTGCTGTAAAGCTCCAGAAATGTTTTGTGGACCATGAAACTTGGCCTGACTTTCAATTGGCATGGGGGTGAGTAGAATTTCCTTTTGTTTGTGAACTTGTCCTTTAAACTTCTTCCCATTTGCCTACCCGTGAAAAATTCCCCTGCAGCCCAAGAAGTTGTGGGCAAGGTCACTAGGAGGCGCAGAAGTCTCGCCCCTTCGTGTGGTCCCTATGGAATATTCTTTCGGAAGAAGTTTGTATCGTAACGAATAGATAGAGACATTTTTTTTAATCCCGTTTCAAGTGTGTATTTAACTTCTCATATGATGTTTGTCAATTTAAAAGATAATTCATGAGTCAAGAGAGTCACGGTTTGTCATAATTAAAAGTAAAAACAACCTCTAGTTTTGTGTAAAACTGCTCAGTCAACTACATTGTCTCGCTCAAGACACGTCACAAACATCAACATGGCTGCCAACTTATTTAGTTTTATGACAAACCGCGACTTTCTCAAAATGAGATATGATCTTTGAAATCGACAAGCATTATGTGTGAGTCATGACAAAATCCAAGTGGGATCAAAAAGGTGTTTGTTTCTCTCCATTCACTGCCAGACAAAGTTTTTTTGGATCAGGGAAGAGGTGAGACTTCAGCTCTCTATTGGACTGAATGGCTGCCATCCTTGCGTTAACAAATCTGTGATACTGCAGCCCTTTACCTCTGTTTTCTTGGGTCTTTTCAATGCATAGACAGCCCAGTTCTATTCAAGGGCTGTCTTTCCAGCAGTGGTGAAACACTTAACTCATCACTCCACAATGAAAAATGTAGTTTTTGTTGTGCAGCATAAAGGGTCTGACCCTGCTTTTCGTTGTACAAGCTCTGCAATGACGAATAAATGAACCCTGAACCTTGAAGAGGGACAGTGTCAAACACTTCCGGGTTTTAGTGACACTTAAATCACGTGACCCGAGCGTCATCTCTCCCCCTCCGCTCTTCCACCCATCACACCCCTCCCCTCTTCACCGAGCATCTCAGAGATAACGGCCGTGTGTCGGTGCGCCTTTAAGAGCCGTACATCCTGCTGCCCTCTGCACTAAATCTCCATCGCTGCTGTGTGAGGGGGAGAAAACACAGAAAGCCGAGGCAATGTCCGCCAGCTCTGCTTTCAACGATGAGAAGGGGGGCTCGTCCAGTGTCGGAGAGCCTGAATATGGTCACGACCCGGCGAGCGGAGGGATTTTCTCCTCCGACTACAAAAGGTACGGAGCGCCACCTGCCTGGGTGCCGCTTGACGCCGTTAGTATTTGTCATATTGTTGGGGGGGGGTAAACCGGACAGCTAATGGCGGGGGAGGCGCGGTGTGGATGTGGTTTCCTGTCTGCTAGGAAGTGCTATTTAATGTCGGTGGACGGAAAGCAGCATAGAAACCCCCAAACTGAACTTTGTTTGCTATCAGGCCCGTGATTTAAAGCGGTGTCTGCTTTTTTTTTCTGGTCTGAATCTCTCACCGTGATTTGGTCGCGGAAATGGTCAAACGATGATTCAGTTCTGGTGCTGACCTTTAACACATGTTCACCCATTGATGTGTGTTAACAGCAGCGGTGTTCAGGTGTTTATATCGGCATGTTTGTGAGGGGAGATGTGGGAGGCCTGTCAGTGGGGTTGCCAGGCCTCAGCGCCGAGCTTTTCAGCACCACCCCTGCTGGACAGCGCGCAGAGCGGCAGCAGCTGCACACATACAAACACACACACACACACACACACACACACACACACACACACACA
The DNA here is from genome assembly GCF_900880675.1 of Sparus aurata. Classification (NCBI taxonomy): domain Eukaryota; kingdom Metazoa; phylum Chordata; class Actinopteri; order Spariformes; family Sparidae; genus Sparus; species Sparus aurata. The sequence continues at coordinate 19,991,156 of NC_044194.1, read as the reverse complement.
GTGTTTCAGTGTATCTTCTGTATGCATATTCTTTACTTAGGCTAGGTAAAAGTAGCTACTAGCACCACACTGAGAAAAAACGCTGTTGCAAGACTTTTAATTGAACAAATGATAAAAATAATCATTAGTCTAATGCTGGGTTAGGCAGTATGTTCGTAGCCTGTTGTAACACATTTGTGATATGATCAGTTAGTCCATAGTTTCTTTCAAAATGCGGTATATTACATATAACTAGTTACCTTCATTCTAAAGTTATATACCACGTTACAATAATACTGTCTGTAGTACATGAATTAGTTGTTACACTACTTTTTAGTTACTTTCAACAAATGCCCCAATAATCTTTATAGAACCATTAAATAGCCTAGACCTTTTTAACTAAACAAATGACCTTGGACACAGGTCATTATGAGATATGATAAAAGGAATACATATTTTTAATTATAGGCTTAGTCATATGAAACACAATAGACCTGTACCATTTATAATTAAGCCTATATTTTAGTCCATAGAACAAGGAATGCATGATCATATGTGATTCAAGAATGTAAATTAAAGTGTGCTCAAAGGATTAGGATTGATTGAAAAAACAACGATGAATGTTTCACTTTGGCCAGTAAAGCATATTGTAACCTGTTACTTGACATAACTGTAGTATTATATTGCTGAAACATTATTAGTGACGCATTACTCTCTTACCGCTAAAAGAAATGCATTACTGTAACCGGTTGCTTTTTTAATGCGTAACCCCTAAAACTGGATATGATAATGTTATATTCTCTTACGTGCTATAAAGTGATACTGCTTATTTACAGTCTGACAGAGTATATTATTTGGGGGATATTATTTGTTGATATTAGCCTATCACAGATATATTAGGATCTGCTTTTGTATTGTCCGATATGCCCCAATATGAAAACAATATGATATGAAACATGAAATATGAACCGCAATCCTTTCCAATAACATTGTCAGTGCAGGACATTTAGTAGACGTATTTTTTTTAGATTGCTGGGGTAATTGCTTTAATTTATACGACATCTAATGACTTTGTATTTTCTAAGCTCTTTGTTTGTTTTGTGTATAACAATTTTAAAGGTGCAATATGTAAAGATCACCTGTCAAGTTCATACTCCAAACAAACAGCAGGCAGCATATCACCGCACTAACTGCTAAATACCGCTAACTTTAGCTGCCATTAGCACATTTGCTCAGTTAGCCATTAAGCTAGCACAGGAGCTGGACTGAACGGGCCTGGGCCAGCTGGTTAGCATGCTAACTTGAGCTGATATCTCTGCAACACAATAAAATTACTTCCCAAGCAGAGGCTACTCAACCAGAAAAAGTGATACATCAGCTCCAAATTAAGCTGTTGGACAATAATGTACGAATATGCACAATGCTACTACTTCACCACTCTGAACGTCATCTTTGCTCACTAAATGCATTAATATGACTCATCAGTGCCCACATTCTGTGAGTTATACTGTATGCCTAAAGATTTGCCACCCTTCTTTGGTTATACAGTACAAACATCTCAGCTTTATTCGAAAATGATATGTATTCAAGTGGATCACTCTCGTATGACAATCACATCTGTGATTTCTTATAAATAAAGTTTTTTCAGAGGTTGTGTGAATGTCAAATGTCAAAGCAGAACTGCTACTATTAAATTAATGGCAAACTATTCTGATAATCGATTGATCTGTTTGGGTATAATTTTTTAAGAAAATTTAAGAAATAGAAATCAAAATTCTCTAGTAATCTGACTTTCAGCTCCTTAAATGTGAATATGTTTTGGTTTCTTTACCCATCTATGACAATAAACTAAATATATTTTGAATGGAATTGAATTGAATTGAACTGACTTCGTCTTGGGCTTTGGGAAATACTGATCAACATTTCTACAATTTTCTGACATTTTAAAGACTAAACAACTGATGGATAACTTGAGAAAGCAATAGAATAGAATTGTTTAATCAACAGTGAACATTACAGTTTGTCGCAGCCCTACATTGTAGCCTGCAAGTTTTGTGTCTCTAAGTTGGCTTTAATCTTGGTTGTTTTGTTTGACACCTGTGCACTATGAACGTATCTCATTCTGGGAACATGTCTAATGGCAATGCATTACTGTTTATTGCCCTCACTGTTTCTTCACTGAAACTTGAAATGAAACTGTGCAATATAAGCAGCAGCATCACCAACTTCAGTAATAAACACTTTTGCATGTCCATAACTTACCAGCAGAGAGAGCTCTTTCTCCGTAGATGATAGGAGGCGTCTGTGGATGTGAACTGTGACCTTCGGATGTGGAGGAGGAGATTTAGCCTTGAGGCTGTTTGGCAGACATTAGTCATTGGTTTTAAATTACCTGTGAATAAATGCTGCCCTTATATGTTGATTCTGGTGTAGGCTGGGCGTTGTGGTCATGTAGGTCTCTGTTTGCAGAAGTCACTGTTTCTTCAGTTAAGGTAGATTAACCGGTTTGTCTGTAAACATGACAGTGAAAGTGATGACTCAACTTGCACTGTCATCTCCTTGGAAACATGGCTATATGTGAAATAGTGCTTCAATCCCGAAACCATTTCAAGCTCTGTGTGTTATTACTCTGAGAAAAAACACATTTCTGGTGTAAGTTTACACCAGGGTGCTTCAATCTTGACTTGATACAGAGATTTCAGTGGGGGTTGTTTGTTGTAGGGATCTGTAACAAATTTAATTCTCAAGTCGTGAAATTAAATGTCAAAGTGAATGTCAAAGTAGTATTTTTTTGTATTTTATGTGATGGTTGCCCTTTTTGGCTGATGATTCAGTTGGATATGTTGGCTGGAACATAGTTGATTGGTGAAAATGTCAAATTATGTCAATTGTGTCCTACCATTTGCCATGTTGAAGACAACATGTTGTTTTGAAGTAGGGTTGGGTGATCTGGCCATTTCAGATCAATCTTAAAAGCATCCACAATCTACTTTTCAGGTGAATTTTAGAGATCTTTGACACGCAGACCGGCCCTACGCAGACAAGCAAAAGTGATTAGCCAATTAGATGACTATGTTGGTTGGATACATTACTTCATGTGGCTTTTCTTAAGTGAGATATTTAAAACAAAAGACATAATTAAACGTGAGTTTATGCTAGAAATCTGTTGGAGGAGTAGGAGGAGCTTGTGCCAAAAAATAACAATTTTTAATGCAATATTGTGTTTTATGATGCAAATGGTGTGGTGTATGACTACAGTTTACAGGATTTCAAAATGAGGATAATATATCGCAATATTGATTGTGGATTGTAATAGCTTCTTTGAGGTGTGTTGGCCCCTCAAAAGGTTTTATTAAAGGATAAGTTCACCAAAAAATGAAAATCAATTAATTATCTTCTCAAACCCATGCTAGATTCAAATTTGGCTGTGTCATAGTCCACAAAACAACAGTGTTGCAGCATTCTCCTTAGTAACTGAAGTAGATTGGGACTTGTTGCTCCATACAGCTTGTCCCAGTAGTATGAGAAGGCCAAAGATCCAAAATAGATTTGAAAAAACCATTTCTACCCTAAAGCCCATCCACACAGCTTATTTTTGCAACAACAAAAAAAACAAAGTGCAAATTTATCAACGATTGACCAGGAAAGCTACTTCCCTGTTTCTGGTCTTTATGCTAAACTAGGTTAATTATAGGAACTCACTACACCTAGCCAATAAGCAGTTTGAAACATACCTTGCTGAGAATCTCAACTTTATGTTTTATACTGTACTTCTGGCTTTGTATGGATCAAACAAACAGCTGTTGGCAGATTTTGTTGCCTTCATACTGAGCCAGGCTAGCTGTTTCCCTCTGTTCCCAGTCCTTATGCTAAGCTATATAAGCTTAATCACGATTATGGGATGTAACCTATCATTTATTATACAGATGTAAAATCTGTATAATAAATGATAAACAAATAAGTATATTTTTCCCAAAATGTCAAACTACTCCTTTGAAAAACGCCCACAAATGGATAAATAAGGATTTTTTTTTTAAATGACAGAGACAAGCTAAAAGTCTTATGCAGAGTGTTGTCCCAGTGGGGGATGAATCTGAATTATCCAGCTTCAGGACTTACATACATTACAGAGTTAATTAATTCATGAACGCATTCTTACATTCTCCTTGAGATACTCTGTTGCAAACCCCCCCCCCCCTTTTCTTTTTGAGAATAAGATACTGCTGCACAGCACACCAAACTGAGACATAAAAGTTTTGACAAGAGGAGGAGAAAATCCAAAAGATGCTTTTAAATATCAATTGGCAGCAGCAGTCTTTTGTAGTCAGAAAGATAAGAGATTTATAGAACTGGATCTTCTTTGTAGGTTTAAATAATAACTGTGATGTTTTTATTTTTTGTGCTGTTAGATGGTGATTATTTAGACTATATTTCTTAAAACATGTTCCGTCTAAATTAAGAACTAAGAGATCAGAGACTCTGTCTGTTGAACCAGCAAAAAGTACTTTATGGAGCAACTGCAGGAGAAATTTTTTTTACAATGCATTTGCATTTACAGCAAGAAAACAATTCATATTAGGTTTGTCACTCTAGTTTCTGCAGCCCCATGGTGTATTGCTTGGTGATATCACAGGTCAAACATCTTATTCATCCTGAGCAATTTTCTACAAATCCTCACTGAGCTGTGACAGATCTCAGGGAAGAGCATATGTGAACTGCGCTTCAAGGCAGTTATTTTTGTTCGAGCCAAAAAGAAATGAGTGGGAGAGGGAGAGAGAGAGAGGGGGAGAGAGAGTTGTCCTCATCACGACACCGCCAAGAAAGCTGAGTCATATAAGAGGAGAAAAAAAGGCACATCATAGAATATTGAAACTGAATAAGACAGAGACATTTTTCAAAAAAATGAGGAAGAGGAGTGAGTAATATTTCAAAGCATTTGTCGGGAATCAGAAAAGGTTTGTTGGATTGCTGGAGTTCAGACGATGGCCGATAAAGAAAGCTGCGTAGAGTGAGTGAATGAGGGAAGCGAGATTTCCAGCCGCTAATGTGAAGAGGCGGAGCGACGATGACAAGCATGAAGGAGAGGGAGTGATAACGTGGCAAAAGATGGGAGAGGCTGTGTCATTGTTGGAGATCCAGGATATGTGGACATATTGTATCCACACGGGGAGGCAGAGAGAGGCTGGTGCAGCAGCAGGAGCCACATGAGAAGCGGGAGGAGTCGCAAGGGGAGAGACAAATAAAACTCCACGCCCCTCTCTGCCGAGCATCCATTTACTGAGCAGCTGATGTCTGCTGCTTCACTGGATGCGTACAGACTCAGCAGTAACAGAAGGGAAAAAAACCCTACAGTGCAGTGGGGCTCTGGATTTGGATAACAGTACCCAGGCAGCAAAGTGTATCAACCTTGCCACCGTGGAGAAGCCTAACAGCAGGCACTGGAGCATTTCTGAAGAGGTTTGTTGCATCATTCGTGCAGGACACGTTGGATATACTTTACCTCAAAGGGAGTATTTAAAACCCAGACTCTATCTGAAGCTGCTCATCGCCTGTCAGAGGAGGATCTGGGGACTCATCCAGCTGATTAACACAGAAGAGTGGGTTTAAGAAAACTGCCATCATCCAAATTTATCTAACTGGGATTCTACAGGTTGCTCTTAAGCTTTTGATTCAAGTTTCAAACATGACCACCATGCAGAAGCTGCTGCAGCTGCCGGTGAACGCGGTGAACATCGTGAAGACGGTGCAGAGTCAGGTCCAGGGCCAGGAGGAGGATAAGAGCCCAGTGCTGACCCCTGACAGTGGGCAGCACTCCTGGTATAGCGCCCTGCAGCCCGATGAGCTTCGCCACCTCCGATCTGGAGGTTCAGGAGGAGGTGGTGGCGGCGGCAGTGGGGACCATGAAGAACGAGCACCACAAGAGGAAGGTGGTGGTGGCGGCAGTTTCCAAACTCAACCTTTGCGGTAGGATCATCAAGGAGGAGCCAGACCTGTTTGACCATTTCATACTAATGTTTAGTTATATTTATATGTAGCTGCTTCCTTTCCATGGTAGATTACAATGAATTGCAAAGTCTAGCTGCTGCTAGCAGCATGGCTACTTTCCAAGGCAAAATACGACCGTAAGAATATGACCTAGAAAGTACTAATAAGTATGTTGGTTTTGTTAACTACTTATCTTGTAAAACGAATGCCAGTTTTAAACTGTCTCGAGTCATAGTGGTAAGAGGGAACACATAGCCGCAGGGGAGTAGACTTTGACACAACACCAGGGCGTCCCCGATCGGTTGCATGCCTGTCCGTTCGCTCTTGTTTTACTTTGATTTCTATCACTCTCCCTCTTTGCTTTCTTTGCCCTCTCAGTAGGGTTCTTTTTCTTAAGCATTGAAGAGTTTCCACAGTTATTGCAGTTTTTAAGCCGTTACCTGGGGATAGCGTCCTTGGAAAACCATGCTCTTCCTTACAGGCACACGCTTCCTTTGTACCATAACGCGACTTTAATTTTTGTGGTAAAACTCAAACCAGGTGGCAGACCGAATGGTATGGAAAAAGCGAGGTTTACAGGGAACAAAATACATGGATGGTTTTATTTTTATAGCCATTACACTGTGCAATCTGTTTTTACTTCAGAGTGATGAGTTAAAGCACAAAAAGTTGTCAATTATGAGTTCAAAGGAACACAAGGTTTTATGATTGAAACTGATATTTCATGGATAAAAAGTGTAGACAGTTATTGGAATATATAACCTAAAGTATATACAGCGTATAGACTTCAGTGTGGCAGCTAATGATTATTATCTGTCAGAGTCCAAGGTGACATTTTGAAATGTCTTTTGACCAATCAAACCCAAAGACATAAAAATAAACAATTATAAAAAACTGAGAAAAACAGAAAAATCTGCATTTGAGAAGGTGACACCTGGAAATGTTCTGCAAATGACTAAAAAGAATAATCGATTGTCAAAATTGTTGCAGATTTGTTTTATCTTTCTGATCATTTCTAATCATTTAATTGATTAATCATTTCAAGCAAGTATATGTATGACATCATAGAAAATAATTATTCAGTCTAACTGCTCTGAGCTCTTACTCATGTACAACATGTGAAATGGACTTTAGAGACACTGCGTCATTTCTATGGATCCGAAGTAAGAAACATTTGAACCTTTGGTATTAGACCTCCAATGAAGCCTTGAAGAGGCTGTAGTCAGAAAGGAAATCGAATAGACTTGTTAAAGAAATTGTATCAGGAAGATGAGTACCAGTGAAGCTTTCTTAAAAAACATAAAAATCCATGGTAGGAGCTGTTATATACTTTAATTGATTCGACTTTAAACCATTTAGAAGAACATCAAAAGTTGTGCTCACATTTGCTTTAAGAGCAATGTTATTCCTCTTCTGGAGTTATCAAGTCATACCTCAGGATGAGAGCCTTATTGAAGTACAGTTCTGGCTGGTGCATCTGTCACCAAGAAAAAACAAGAAACTTTCAAAGTCTGCTGAAAGAGTCAGCTTATGTAAAACAGCTGCTTATGAATGCAAGCTGCAACTTTTTAATCTCCCACTTTCCTCTGATTCATGCAAATACATTTTCATAGTCCTGTTTAAATGTTCTTGCAGTCTTACACAGCTCTGTTCTTGAACAAAATGATGTTGCATATGAAGTTGTATCATTGAACACTGTCCGTTTCCATGAAGACTTTCTTGCTGATCTCTTGGCTTTGATGCCAGGTAACCTGACCGTTGGTATACTCTGTTGTACCACAGCAGGTTAAATAATTCAGAGCTGTTTGTAAATTCAGCTGTCGTGTGGCAGGACAGGACAAAATCCAGAGAAATTAGAGAACCACTGTTGGTGTAGAATTACTGTGGGCCCTTTGGCCATGAGTAGGGAAGTATAAACCCAGTCAGAGGGTCGATTTTCCTCTCAGTGCTCAAGATGAAGTTTTATTTCTAAAATAATTCACAGAGGTGGCATTTATAGTGTGTTAGAATATATCATAGTTGAGCTGAGAGAATGTGAAACATCCAAGGCTGTCACCTTTTTTCTTAAACCTGCTTTGAAGTATTTTGTACTGTGGGAAAGAAGAATCTTAGCGTATAAAACGGTATCCTTTCCTTTAATTTGTTTTGCTACGCTTCTAAGCAGCCATATATGCTGCTATTATTCACGCTACAACTATCATTGATAATGCAGGTGTAACTTGTCTATGGTTGCAAATTGTAGATGATCATACATTGACAGGTTTAACGTTTTGGCCACCGCTACAGCAAATGTAATCGTCTTTGTAGGTCTAGTTTTAATTGGACATAAACAAGCCACATGAATACCTGTCACTTTATTAATTAGTGAGGCTGATCAAGGTGGTTAATAGTTGCAAGCCAAACAACATATGAAGTCTGTTGTTTGGCAAGTTTCTCTGCATTTTGGCAGATAAAACACTGAAAGTGCCTGTTGTAAAAAAGGAAATGTAGCTGTCAATTAGTGAACTGTGCATATTTATTTGGTTAGTGAATTACCGTTTTTATTAGAATGCTTGATGTTAATATCCAGATAAATGACGTGAGCTCTTTACATTCAGCTGTAGGTGTTACATGTAGAGAAGGAGAGTGAGAGCCTCCTCAGAAAAAACAAGGTCAGAGCAACATCATGCTGCAGCAGTGTGGTTCAGTGAGGGTACGGAAAGAAAGGAAAGTCTGCCTCTTTCACATCAGATTCTCACCTGTATGATTTCTGAATACTGGAGCAAAACAATGTGAGTCTTGAAATAGGCTCAGACACTAAAATATGATGCCTACAACTGATGGTGATTTACTGTTGATTTTTACCGCAGTGTCTGTCTAATTGTCTGTCGGTCAGTCAAATCACAACTGTGCTTCACAAATGGCTGTAGACTGCAATGAGGTTACAAGGTAAATTCATAGTTGTTGTTGTTTTTTTAAAAGAAAACTATGTCAATTGGTTTACGACTAATAATCCCTAGCTATTTGTTAAGAAATAAAATCAAAAGAAATTTCTCAGTTTCAAATTTCTTAAATGTGAATGTTTGGGGTGAAAACTAAGATATTTGAGGACATTATCCTGGGCTTTAGGAAACACATTTTTCAGCATTTTCTGATGTTGTATAGACCCAGCAACTAATCAGATAATCGAGGTGATAATAAAAATAATGGTTAGTTGAAACCATACTGTGGATACTATGGATTGCTGTAAATGCACTAAAGATAGGTCAAGATTGTAGTCTGTTTGTAGTCTTGACCGATCACATTGGATTGGACTTTGGTTGCATGCAGGTTAAAGAATTGGACAAAATTTAATCTCGGAACCCATCAGCTGATTTATATGCAGGTACCATATCTGTCTGTAGAGATTAGCTAAATTGTTGTCAGTCCATGGAAAATAATTCCATTGTCTCTATTACATTATCTTCATGTGTCTGGTTTATCACAAGAGTAAGTAAAAACACAGATCCCCCAAATTCCCCATAGAAATGTAAGCTTTATCAGCTCTAAATGTTTGTTCAGGTGTTTTGGGTTAGACTTTTCTTTTAACAGTTTGTCTTTATGTTTTTGTCACTAAAATATCACTGCAGTTTTAGAGGTTAACATCTAAAACAGTAGATGTAGGAGGTTTCATTGCAATAAAATGACTAGTTGATGGAAATGTTAACTCCTCTTGAGTCACGGCCAGAGGCCGCAACCCATCATCGTGATTTCATGGGGAGAAATGAACCAGTGGGAACATGATTTTCTGCTGGATATCAGCATTAGTCTTACTCATCCTCCCATCTGTGCTTTCAGGGCTTTGGGCAATTTTTCTTTGCATTTTCTCAGGGTTTATTTTTTAATTTGTTAATTTGCAGTCACATATATGTAACCAGGAAACCAGTGTCAGTTCACGGTTCACATCCAAAAATAATCTGTCACAAACACCATTTTATAGATACTGTCAGGTTTTAATTTGACACTCTTTGATGAATTAAGGTTTTGAAGTGTGTGACAGTGTGTGAACTATATTATTCATGCAATGAAATTATTAATACTTTGATGCTTGAAGCTGACGAAAGCAGAAACCTTGCTTAGCACACAGAAACACACACACATTAAACTCGAGGCAGAGCTGTGATAAATCAGATGTGTTCTGCAGCGGCCACGTCCTCACAGACTTTAAGGCCTCCTTTCGGGGCTGTCACACAACCAAAACAGATGAAATATATTGTACACCCAAACAGCCTCCCACTCATACAGAGGACTGATGTAAAACTTCTTGGATCAAATAGTTTGGAAAGTTGTTTGTAGTGTTGGTTTGAGTCTGTTTGAAGTGTGTGTGTGGTATTCGCTGAATGTACCACAGCAGAGTCAAAAAGTTAAAACAGGCTCCAATGAGGACTTCACTTCATTTTTCGACAGATATAACGATTGCGATATGGTTCATGAGTAGTAGGAATGATCATTATTGCATCACAATTTTCATTTTTATAGGGTAAAAAATGATTGATATCATGATGCTGTGACGTTTGTTTGGGAGAACAAGATTTGTAAACCTGTGCCTCTCTGCAGCACTACAGCACCTAATTATAGTGTTGTTTTGTCACCCATTTTACCTTTAACGAAAAAAATTAAAGCTTCTATGTTTTCGATATGCCACTCGGCCCTATTTTGATTTCAATAACATTCAAATTAATTGTGCAGTCCTACTTCCATTCAAAATGAGTTGTTAGGAGTTTTTACATTTGGATAAACTGTAAAGCTCAGAACAAGTTCAAGCTACTAAGGCTGCAACTTCTAATTAATGTCATTGTTGATTGAGTTGTTATATACAATTCAAAGAACAACTCAGCTATAAAATATCCTCATCATCGTCAGCATTCATCCCAAAATGACGTCCTTAAATCTCTTATTTTGTCCACAACCCAAAGATATTTAAGTTATAGAGTAAAGAAACAAGAAATATATTCACATAGTCATAGAAGGTTTACTTATTGTATAAAATAAATTAAAGTTAATCAATTAATCAATTATTATGGAAGCCCTAAGCAGTCATTATTTTCTCAGTTTTCGCTTGAAAACAAGTTAAATTTTGTTTCTTTTCTCAAGATTACACATGAGTTGTTCATAAGCTGGTTCATTTTCACAAGATGTCCTGAAAATGAACTTGTTTGTTGTTTATGTCATTTATTATTCATTGTTTCTCTGCGGTAACAAGATAATTTATCATTAGAAATGGCATTAAAATGAAAAATAAATTAAGGAAGTAATTTATAGAATACTACTTTTCAATTATTCATTGCCAATGTACAAGATACACAATTTCTAAATATCCAATATTACTTACTTTTTCTAGAAAATATTTAAATGTTTAAAGATATGGATGAGCTTCAAAATACATCTTTGATGTAGTTAATGCTGATAACAGTGATGACCTTTTTGAGAATAACCAAAATGGACTTTGTACAAGGATTAAGGGAAAGAAGTTTTATGATTTATGACTTTATGTGTCCCTCTGCTGTACGGTCCCTGTATGACCGGAGCAGGAGCCTGGTACGCATCTGTTCCCGGTGCATGTTGGACTTTGGCAGAGCTGCCCTTTGTCACTGGTTCTGTTCATTATTTTTATGGACAGAATTTCTAGGCGCAGTCAGGGGCCGGAGGGGGGGTTTGGGAGCCACTGGATTTTATCTCTGCTTTTCACAGACGATGTTGTCTTGTTGGCTCCTTCGAGCCAGGATCTCCAGCATGTCCTGGGGCGGTTTGGAGCTGAGTGTGAAGCAGCTGGGGCGAGAATCAGCACCTCCAAGTCTGAGGCCATGGTTCTCGACCGGAAAAAGGCGTGCTCCCTTGGGGGAGAGTTCCTGCCTCAAGTGGAGGAGTTCAAGTATTTTGGGGTCTTGTTCATGAGTGAGGGAAGGATGGAGCGCGAGATTGACTGGCGGATCGGTGCAGCGGCCGCAGTAATGCAGTCGTTGTATCGGTCTGTCTGGTGAAGAGAGAGCTGAGCCGAAAAGGCGAAGCTCTTGGTTTGCCGGTCAATCTACGTTCCTACCCTCACCTATGGTCATGAACTTTGGGACATGACCCAAGATCCCAGATATAAGTGGCCGAAATTAGTTTCCTTCGCAGGGTGGCGGGGCGCTCCCTTAGAGATAGGGTGAGGAGCTCTGTCACCCGGGAGGAGCTCGGAGTAGAGCCGCTTCTCCTCCACATCGAGAGGAGCCAGCTGAGGTGGCTCCGGTAACCCCATCCGTCCACCCCAGGACACCTTCCTCTGGAGGTGTTCCTGGCATGCCCCACTGGGAGGAGACCCCGAGGAAGACCCAGGACACATTGGAGTGAATATGTCACTCAGCTGGCCTGGGAACGCCTTGGGAACCTCCCGGAGGAGCTGGAGGAAGTGTCCGGGGAGAGGGAAGTCTGGGTGTCCCTGCTCAGACAGCTGCCACCGCAACCCGGACCCAGATAAGCGGAAGAAAATGGATGAATGGATGGATGGAAAACTTTATGTGTTTCGAACATTTGAATGTGGCCATAATGTAAGTCTGGCATGTTAAAAAGCCACTTAGACTAAAATATATGTTTGCCAAAATAAAACTTTTTTTTATGAGTATGCTATGGGAACTAAAAACACTCTCTTCCACTACTGACATTTTTTTAGTTGTTTTTGCCACTAATGAACAGAAAAACACACAAACAGGACTAAATCAAAACCTCTCCAATAATAGGAGTATGTAAATACTCCTATATATATGCATGAGATCACACAACGTCTGAAATGCATTGTATCCACCGAGTAACACCTGTTATATTAGCAGTGTGAGAGGCATAAATCAGTCCCTGGAGTAGATCCTCTGTGTTTCTACAGCTCAGCATCGCAGACCTTCAGTCCCCTGTGGAACACTGTCAGATGGCTCTGCAGGAAGGCAGGAAATCACTTAGATTCATTTTATTGCATCCTTTGTTGCCTTGGAAACTAGTTGGAGGAAATGTGCAGCTCTGTAGCTAATTCGTCACCCCACCCACCACAATACAAACCCCGCCTTTAACTCCTACACATCCAAATGATAAGTTTAATCTTTGACTCTTTCAGTTAGAGAATTCTCTCCTTTTAGTAGTTTTGAGTAAAGTTTATGTTTATGAATGCAAGCTAGAAAACTGACACCAACACAGGTGCTTCACATTGTAGTTGCCGATTGGAGAGTTTTTTTTAGCTTTTTATCGTTCGTTTACATGAACCAGTTTTCATGGATATGGTGATCTGATTATTGTCTTCCTTTTCTTAACAATAGCAGAGCAACAAAACAGATATCTAGTTTGTTTGGAAATGTCATCAATCAGTATTTTTCAACATTTAATTAGGCTGCCGTCCTTATCTTGGCAGCTGTCGCAGTGATCCTGTCTGCACTCTGATTAACCGCTGCTGTTTGCAGGTTTGTTCTAACTGGCCATGTTGTGTATGGGTGAGTTTCTATTGCACCTGGGTGGAGATGTCAGCTTCGATCCACTCAGGCAAGGATCCTTCTTCATATGTGTGAGCTCGCTGTGAGCTCTGTTCCCATCATCTCTGACAGGGGGGATGGATGAACATGGCTACAGGGTAACATGTTAACTGGGTAACAGAGGTCTGTCTAGCAGGCCTGGGCAATATCGATATTATATTGTTACTATGATATGAGACTATATATATTGGCTTCAGTTTTGGATATTGTTATATCAGGATATGGTTTAAGTCTTTCCTGGTTTCAAAGACTGCATTACAGTGCAGTGATTGTAGACTGTTCTACTTGTTCTAATTCTTATCTGTATCCAAGTTGTCCTTACATCCACATTACTGATGATTATAAAGTAGGCTAATGTACCAGTCATCCCTTCAGTATTGTCATGATTTGGAAATGGAAGTAATTGGTAAAATATTATGTATTAATTTTGTCTTTGAGTCGATTTATGACGTGATTTTCAGGAGATTTCAAAATATCCAGATATATATCGCGGCTCATGATCATCCTAAAGCTCAAGATGATTTTCAGTCGAAATGATATTCAATTGTAATATCTCATAAGACAAGGAAAGCAGCAAATCCTCACAATTTAAAAGATGTATCATGGAAGACTGATTAAACAAGTCAATAAATCGACAATTTTTTCAGCCCCAGTGAGAATAATATTTCTATCACATTGGATAATTTTGTGCAAACTCAAAAGTAACTGACTTTACTTGTATTAACAGTCATTATAAGTTATGCAATTATACACTTACTTATATAGCACATTACCACAAGCAGGAAATCAAAAATCTAAATTTGATTAATACAGTCTTCAACTATGCTGGTCAATCTGACAATTTATCCATTAAATCGAAATAAAAAAATAGACACAATTCAAATATGACCTTGTTATACTCAAGGTGCGATTTTCAAGCAGCAAAAATAATCAATATAAAACTAGAATGGCTCTCAGTAGAGCTTATGACTTCAATCAAGCCTGATCCTGTATCATATAAAAAAAAACATATTTCAATCTGCTAGATTTTGATCCATCAAAATATACTCATAGATAACAGCCACACTTACATGCCTGTATGATCAATCTCACAATGTTATAGAAAGTGAGTAAATTAATCCTGGATCTGTCCCTTTAACCAGAACCACACCAAAAGTGAATGGCGTCTGTTCTCGGCTTAGACCCATCCCTGATCCAAGTTTTGTGGAACTCCATTCAAGAGTTTTTATTTTAATCCTGCTGACAAACCAACAAACCAACAGACAAATAACCTCCTTGGCGGAGGTAATAATATAAAAGGAATAGAGAAAAAAATTGAAGAGATTGGAGATTCCCACATTCCACAATTAATTTATAAACAAAGTAGTTGGTAGTTTATTCTCTGTCAATAAACTGATAGTTTCAGCACTGGAATCTTTGTGTCCTTTATGTTTGATTATCAAGTTAACTAATCCATTGTATGTATGATAGTAATATACCTACATGCTGATTAACACTTGTCCTGGGTCACATCTGGGTCAAACCATATCTGCAAAAATATCTAATTTCTCTGAGATGTCAACATGTTTTTTAGGGATTGTGCCACTTTCCAATTACCCTCCTTTATATGAGCTGCGGTTTCAAAGGTTTCCATATTTTGCAAACTGGTTTCTGACTTCAAAGAGAATAATTTCTGGGTCATACTTGCAGACTTTGATAAATTTTGAGTGTTGAATGGAAATTGTAAACAGGCCTGCATTTCATGTTTGTGGCCTCAGTAATCATAGTATTTTGCTTGTTCCTGTCTGCTGAGAAAGAAGCAAAAACAAACTACCAAGCTGTGAACTAATTTTCAGTATTTTCCACCCTCAGACATGATGACTTGAAGGAGATGCTGGACAGCAACAAAGACTCTCTGAAGTTGGAGGCAATGAAGCGGATTGTGGCTGTGAGTATAAATAATGTTTACTTTTGGGATGCAACTGATCAGCAGGTACGCTAAGTGAAGGACAAAGGCCCAGAATAACACAACATGCATCATTTTTGATTAATTCAGACAACTTCAAAGACCCAAATCTTCTTCTCCGTATCAAACCTAATTTAAAAATGTTGATGGCTTATGTCTCCATTTAAAAATGCTGCCATGAAAGATCCAGATCACACACAAACTGAAACTGTAATAGACTAAATCAGCAGAGCAGTTGGCTGTTAAATATTGACATATCTGTGTGAGAATCTGAAGTTCCACGCACATCGCTTCATTCATCGTACCTGCAGGACATAGAAGATGAAAGGGAAGGAGAAGCATGGTCTGGAATAAACTTAAAGAAGTTGTACCTTCTCTTAAATTGTGTGAAACTCTTTACCAGTGTCACCTTATCAAATCGTCATTGCTGATAGTTGTGTTTTCTCTGCAGATGATTGCCCGAGGTAAAAATGCATCAGATCTCTTCCCTGCTGTGGTGAAAAACGTGGCCTGTAAAAACATAGAGGTTTGTACTGAACCCAGCGTCATGTTGCTTTTCTTCAGTTTGTGTGGTTTTACGTGGTTTACTGCGTTAAGGCTTTTTTTATTTTGCTTGCTTGTCATTTATGCATAATCTTATCACATTTTAAAAGTCCAGAGGGGTTTGGCTTTATCTCACCTGAGCAAAATTGCAATTTTCCCTCTCTTCTTTTGAGGGTTTTTATCACTTACTTTATTACTTCATTTTAGATTTATCTCAGTGAAAATAATTGAAGTAATCCACATTATTTGGAATTCAATCTTTTTTTTCATAGGTATGTTTTGCTCTCATTGTTCCTCCCTTCAGGTCAAGAAGCTGGTCTATGTCTACTTGGTGCGTTACGCTGAGGAGCAGCAGGATCTTGCTCTGCTCTCCATTTCCACGTTTCAGCGAGGGCTGAAGGTACAGCATCTTCTATGAGTGTCAATTCCTTCAGATTCTGACCTTTCTGACAACAAAAAGAAAAACATTTATCAAAACCGGGGGTCAAACGTTATGATAAAAATCTGAAAATAAAGATTTACTGTATTCTTTAAGCTATGCTTATAGCTGGTTTAGTTCTATGGTTCTTTGGTCCTGACCATAGACTTTATAAAACATGGCTGTTGTCTTTGTGATATCACATACAGGTTTCTGAAGAGATTGCACTCAAAATGGCCATGCCCTTAAATGTGCATAAGTTTAAGCCTAACTTAAATTTTCTTCGCTACCGTTGCTTCCATTTTCTTGGCTGCTTAAGTGAAGTATTTAAACAACTATTGGAGAAATTGCCACAGAAAGTGTGCAGACATTCATGGCACCGAGAAGACGAATGCTACAAACATCGATATTCTCCTGAGATTTTCTCTAGACCTTTATGACCTATTATTGAGTGTAATATCTTGACAACTATTAAAAGGATTGACGTTAAACTTGTTCCATAAATTCTGACTTGAATCTCTTGACTTTTTATGTTGTGTCATCATCTGATCAATATTTTAATTTGTCCAATAATTTATGACTAAATACCTGTAGAACTAGCTACATCCTCATCATGCTCTGTTTAGTGCTAATTAGCATGCTAATAGGATAAAGTAAGACGATGAACTTGGTAAACATTAAATACGAGTTTAAAGTTTTGTTACAATAGAATTGAATTGAAAGTAAAGACTGGTTTAAAGAAAGGTTACATGTAATTTTAGGTCTGTTTTGAAGCTTGATGCAAAGCTAAACCAGAATTTAATCAGGTTCAAACATGAAATTATCTCTGTTGGTGCAAGCCAGCTGTAGACACTTTTATAGTCTAATCTCGTTATTCACATTTTGGATTGAGCCACGTCAGTCAGTCACATGAACACTGTCAACCAAGAAGCAGAAATATTTGCACATGAAATTCTTGCTCTGTTCTGTTGCAGGATCCAAACCAGCTGATCAGAGCCAGCGCCCTGCGAGTTCTCTCTAGCATCCGAGTTACAATCATCGTCCCCATAATGATGTTGGCCATCAAAGAGGCTGCTTCTGATATGTCTCCTTATGTCAGGAAGACAGCTGCTCACGCAATCCCCAAACTCTACAGGTGACTTACTGAGAACTTTTCAGTACTTTCTCACTTCCTATTTATGTCCTTATTTAAAGATGCCCACTAGTTCCAGATATTACTGCTCAAACTGAGGCTTATATAACAATGATTAAAAGGAGCATGAATTATACATTTGTAAGTTAGACATCTTTTTTTTTGAGAATTTAATATTCACTTTGCAGAGTCCTTATCCCCAGTGTGAGAACCACTTGAATAAGATCAAATGCTGTTATTAGTTACTGTCTTACTTAAATTAAAGCCCTTTTTCTTATGAAAATGTAGACTGTGTCCTTATGTCTTACATCTTGAAACGTCTATAATAAAACATACTGTGTGTGACTTTTTTTTTTAAAGCCCATTGTGGTAGTAAAAGGCACATTCTCCAGAAATTCATTACTGCTCCAACAATAAATTCCATTTGTTTTAAATGTGAGATAGATTTTCTAAGTCTTTTCTCCAACATTTCTTTTTTCATGATTTATTCTTTTTTGCTCTCAGTTTGGATCCAGAACAGAAGGACCAACTGATTGAAGTCATAGAGAAACTCCTCGCTGACAAAACCACGGTGGGTTTTTGCACTACTGATCCAGTATTTGAAAAAAACACTGAGTGCAAAAACATTGGAATTAACTTCTGTGCATAGAACCAGATTGCACTCATTGCCTCAGTTGTTTCACGGCTTATCATTTGTTTAACTAGTCTCCCTCTTAACAATACAGTAAGTCCAACCAAAATATACCAGAAACAGGCTGTAGAATCCAGTCACCATTTTGAGGTTTATAGTTTAACTTGTAATGTAATTTAAGAATGACTTGACAGTAATTCTCAAAGATAATATGTACTCTGAGGTATTAAAGATCATTATCAGAACATCACTACATGTTGTGTGATTGAAATTGTGCTGCAGTTGGTGGCAGGAAGCGTTGTCATGGCTTTTGAGGAGGTGTGTCCGGAGCGCATCGACCTGATTCACAAGAACTACAGGAAGCTGTGTAACCTTCTGATCGACGTGGAGGAGTGGGGGCAGGTCGTCATAATCAACATGCTGACCCGCTATGCCAGGACCCAGTTCCTCAACCCAAACATGAACGTAAGTAGAAATCGTAGACAGAATCTTTACAGTCCAAAAAATGATCAGTGTAACCTCTGCTCACTGTAGACAATAGTTGGTAATCAAATCTATTCTTCCAACGAAAGCTCGTGTCAGGCTTCTTAGCTTGCCAGTTGAGAAAGTTAACTAGCAACTAAAGCAACATCTAACAATACATTTTTATAAACAAATTTCATAATTGATAAGTAATTAAGTCCTGATCCCTTTTGGATATATACTCAGATGAAAACAGAACAGAGACAGAACAGAGACAATATATTTGTTGTTTAACCTCATCAACTTCATTGATTTTTGTAAAAGAAAAGCCAAATCTGAGATAAAATGAAGTGAAAATGTTCATCACACTTTCATAGAGCCCAATGTGATGCTTTCAAGTTGCTTGTTTTGTCCAACCAACAATCCAACACATATTCAGTAACACTTTATATTAACCATCATTGAAATATGGCTAATTGATAGTAAATCAAACTTGATTTAACAGTTATTTAACTGATAACAAGCATTACAGTGTTTTATTGTTCTTTAAGCAGTTGTAAAGGTTTATAAACATTAGTTGCAACTTTATAATGGCCACCAAATAATGGATCCGATTGCATAGCCATGTTTACTAGATTTTTTCCAGTTTTACTCAATATACACTATGTATTTTTTTTGGTTTTCAGAGTCACTGCATACACAGTGGTGTGTATCATTTGATATAACATAACATATTTTACATAAAAGACTACGTACTTAAATCGTTCAACTGACCATTGCATGGTAAAGAGGTGCATGTAAAACTTGCAAAACTCAGCAGTAAGTTTACGTACGTTTATGTTGTCACTAACAACTCATTTGCATAGGAATAGGTTTTGGGAGATTACTGTGCAACAAAACTGTTAAGGTACAGTTATTACAGTAATGCAACTATTATTTTGTTAGATTATTTTTTTTCTTCCATTCCTGCTATTGTGACTCTGCAGAGGTACAAATTGAAACCTTCTTGTCATTATTTTCTTCTTTGAGCGTTGCCAACTTGGTGATATTTTTTTTAATCAGTTTTCCAGACCCACCTGTAGTCTTATTTTCTCATATGGAACCAGCAACAAAAAGCCATTTTTCAGGCTGTTTTGAACATTGTTATTGTGGTAATTTTCAGTGCATGTGGTGACAAACTGCTATAGCCATTTTGCTTTTAACACAAGGAGGTCTGATGATAATGTTTCTCATACACAGCGTTTCTGCTTTTTAACAAAGATATTTAGAAGCAAATTACCATCTGGTGACTTCTAGAGACTTTTAAGATGCCTATTTAATCCCCACCATCTCTACAGGAGTCCCTGTTGGAGGAGGGGAGTGGCGGGGACAGGACTTTCTATGGCTCAGATGAAGATGAGGACGAGGATGAGGAGGAGAAAGAAAAGAAGGCTGAGACTCCTGCCATGGCCAAGAGGAAGCCATATGTGATGGATCCAGACCACCGTCTGCTGCTGAGGAACACCAAGCCACTCCTACAGAGCCGCAACGCAGCTGTGAGACCAATTCTCCTTTAAATAATACTCACACACATTACATCAGTACAAGACAGCACAGCACATTAACTCTCCTTTTAAGTCGGTTTCCACGGCAGAGATTTACAGTGTCCTTTTTTCGTCAGTGTTGAGTAGCAGGTTGGTGTTGTGGGTAGTTGAGTTCTTACTAACAAGCTTCCGACCAACTGAAGTGTCCCTGAGCAAGACGCTTAATCAGAGCTGACCTGAAGTGATAATTTCCCGGAGGAAATTAATAAATCATCACACCACATTAGTGCTGCTTTGGTCACCTTGGAAAGCCCGTTTTGTATTATGCTGGATGTTATGAAATTCAACCGTCACACATTATTCTGCCTTTGTGCTGCTGTAGTCAAGCTGGCTGCTTCAGGGCGGTTTAAGATTAACCCTGCTGTTCCTCAAGCAACACATTTATAACCCTATCTTAAATGTGGTTTGTGCTGCTTAATGTTTGCACCTATTAAAGCAACATTATGTAACAATTTGAGTTTAACTTGAAAATCATTTTGATAGTACACTGTCTTGTAATAATGAGTAGTGTCTTTGTCAGTCCTACTTGCACCCCAATTGCTTATATTTGAACTATGTTACTTGGGTGGCAGGTAGGACCTCCTGGTGAAAAAGTGTGTAACGCTTTACGACACTAAGCTACACCTCAGAGTGTAAGTGTACAGGTGACATGGAATCATATTCTCTTGAGAAAACGTTTTCTGGTTTGCCTCCTGATGTCCTCCAGCTGTTTTGCATTTAAAGAGACAAATAGCTTCACTTGTTGGTAAAGCAACTGTCAATTGCTGCCTATTGTTGCTACTGTTAGGTCGTTAACTCATCTGACAGTTCTTCTGAATATGTTGTTACAGAAACCTGGGATTTGTATTAACAACAGTGGTGTCGCACAAGACCCCAATTCCTACTTAATGTTGCTTCGCTTAATTACCTTCGTCAGGGAGTTTATGTGTTGTCTTCGAGAAAATGTTCATGTGGTTCAATGTTCAAAAGACACATATTGTTCTCTATAGCACGTCTATTCACCCTTTGCGTGAATGCTACTGTCTCTTTAAGGCCCCCTCCCGAAGAAGTACTACTCCCTGAACTGCACACCACTTGCCTCAGTTCTGCAAGTGTTTTTGCATTCATTGCCATACTGGGACATGACTGTATAATTTTGACATCACAACCTCACAGTCGTCCTGATGGCACCTAAAGGCAAAGTTTCTGAAACAGAATGTGAGATTTCACTGTGAATAAAACAATTTGATACTTTCAAGGTATTTAAATGGCACCTTGACCTGCTTCATATAAATAAAACAAAGAATGTCTCACTTTCTACAATATGGGACCTTTAATGATGGTTTAAATTTTGTGTAAAATGCTGATTGAGACCTAAAAAAGCCCTTTCACTTGAATTATTTGCCAGTTTATTTCTTAGAATAAATTTTAATAATCTCACTCTTTTAGCGAGCAGAAAACAGTATTTGCTTTAATATTTCATGCATATTCAACACATTGAAACAATAAATCCGACATTTTCAACATACAGCAGTTAAAGGCAGTGATGCATTGGTAATAGACCTTTGCTTTGAATTTTCATGGAGAACAAAGTTTGAATACAAAACCCAGAGCAAAAATATAGCACATATACGTTTTTACTGTATTTTATGTTGTGTGATTGTACCACTGGTAATGATTTACTTTTGTCTCTGTTTTCCCATTCCAGGTGGTGATGGCTGTGGCTCAGCTGTATTTCCATCTTGCCCCTAAAGCAGAGGTTGGGGTGATTGCCAAGGCCTTGGTCCGTCTCCTCAGGAGCCACAGGTGAGCATTACCGTCTAGAATTTGAAATCAATTGTCCATTCAAATTACTATACCATAGATTTGGCAGCAGCATAGTCCAAAATGTATCATAGAGAAGTCAAGCCAGTAGTATGAGCTACCTCACAACGTTATTGTGGCTGAGAGGGTTGAAAAGAAAGAGATCTGCGTTTATGAGTCTCACTTGAAAAAAAGACAAAAAACAAGTCCAAATGCCCCAAAATAAAGAACGAGAACACACAGCTGAATGTGAGGAGAGAAAGCTATAATGACCATGAAACTCACTAAAGTGGAAAGCAGTAAAACAAAAAGACAAGTGAGGGTAGTAAAATAAATCTCTACTGCCCTGAAGCAGGAAGTGAAATTAAAGAGGGAGCTCGGTGAGACTGAAGTAAACATGAAAGCATAAACCATAAGGAGTGATGATGGCACATAAGTGGCCTCTTGGCTGTAAGTCCTGCAGACTGTCAGCTTCTTATTGAACAAGTGCTCCTGTGGCTCTGGGTTTGTTGTAATGGGATCATCATTCAGCAGCGACCAAACAGCAGCATCTCTCTGTGGGGGATTCGTCTTAAGTCCATTGTGCTGGGCAATGTTTCACTAGACTTAATTATGTGTATGGAGTTAGTGGTGTTTCAGCTCTAATTATTACCACTACGGTTTAATACTACGAAGAATAATGCTTCAATGTTTAAAAAGAAAGCTACTCAAGTGTTGTAAGAAACATTATTGGTCTTGTTTGTGTTAGAGACTGTTTACGACAAAAGCAGATGCAAAGCTACACAATGTAGCAGCTGTATTTTATCAGAGTAATTATACCAGAAACACTCCTTACGTTGGCGTCAACAGTTTGCCTTCTTTGACTCAGGAAATTCTGTAGGCATGATTTTTATGCTGCATTTTGCAGAATGGAAAGCAATGGGAAAACCTTACATTATTATTGTATTTTCCATAGAATTTATTAAACAATACATTTACAACAAGGCAGGATAACAATATCCCCTGGGTGCATATTTGAGTAGTAAAGGAATTGTAAACATAAAAAAACATTATTGAATAAAATAATTTGATTTAAATACATGACTTCTGAAATAAAAACAGACAACAACATAGTACATAACAAACAGTGCAACAGAACTAATACATGATAAAAATGATAGATAATGAAATAATAGATTGATGAAAAAAAATAAAAGATAACATGAATTGGTCTTAGATTAGTGCTTCTGCAGTATTTTAATGAAAGAATGTTACATACTATGTAGTGATAACTATTTTTGGACACCCAAAAAGATGTTGTATTATTAACTAGATAATAATTCTATAGTGCTCAGATGTGTGAGTCCGATGATTTTGTGGTTTTCTAAATATTGATGCAAATGTTGCCACTGTTGTGAAGAGACCGTCAGTATGGCCACAGGGTGTCTCAGACTAGAGATGAAATAGGATTGACACTTTATTATATACTTTTTCTATCCTACTTTTTTTCATCATCAATCTTTCTTGTGTCTGTTTCTTCATCCAGTGAAGTTCAGTATGTTGTTCTTCAGAACGTGGCAACAATGACGATCAAAAGAAGGGTGAGCTGCACCTGATGGTATTTTGTTTTTTTGCTGATGTAGCTGCAGATTCACTGAGATTTTTCTTACTCTTCCTGTCTTTCTGCTTCACAGGGGATGTTTGAACCTTACCTGAAGAGTTTCTACATCCGGTCTACAGACCCTACCCAGATCAAAGTCCTAAAGGTTATTATATATTCTGTTCTATTGTGCTGCCACGCTTTTCTCTATAAAAAGACGGTTACGTCTCTCAACTCCGAGGCCTGGTAATATAACATACGGTACATCAGCTGCATTTGCACTCAATCATTTGTTCCAACTTACATACATCAAATCATAAACTAGAGACTTTTTTGCTGAACAGAGATGTCGTTATCTTACTGTTCCAAATTACCATGAATCAGAGAAGCAGTTTACTAAGATATAGACATATAGAAAAAAGTATGATTTTAAATGTGAAAGCACAGACTTTGGCAGAAGCCCTCAGTATGTGAAAAATGCTACAGGAAAAAGCTACACAGTAGATACAGTTATTAGAGTCTTGTAAATTAAGTTTGCAGACTTCAAAATGGTCATTTTCTTTTTTGTGTTTTGCAGCTGGAGGTCCTCACCAATCTGGCCAATGAGACAAACATCTCCACCATTCTCAGAGAGTTTCAGGTACGGACGGTTGAACTGAACTTTTGGTATTGTCTTGAATCACAGTTGAAAATCACTTTCTTCTGCAAGGAGGGATTCACCTAGCCTAGAAAGCAGCCTTCTTCTTGTATTGCTGGACTTAGTGAGTATTTTTTTTTTCCGGCAGACATACATTAAAAGCATGGATAAAGACTTTGTGGCTGCCACAATCCAAGCCATCGGCCGTTGTGCCACCAACATTGGAGAGGTGAGGGACACGTGCCTGAATGGCCTCGTGCAGCTGCTGTCCAACCGAGACGGTAAGTCTTTCTATGTGGTACTCTAGATGCTCTTTAAGTGACACACATTGCAGTAAATGCCATTGAAGAATAAATTGCTGCAGCTGGAAGTTTTGACTACTAGGTCAAATGATAATTTACAGCCTGGCACCATTTCTATATGCTTTCACGTCTCCATTATAGTCTGAGTAAATAAATTCATGTTTTGACAGTGTTTTTGTAAGTCGCTACTCTAAGGAATACGTAAACAACCTGGTTGTCTTCTCAACAGCAGCAGCAAAAATGATTTGGAAACACTTGTAAAGACTCAAAAGGGGCTCAATTTAGACGGAATTCATATTAGTAACTCAATCTATGATGAGGATGAAGGAAAACTAATTTAATGTTAATTTATGATTTCAATGAGTGATTCTTCCTCCTGTTGTACAGAGTTGGTTGTAGCCGAGTCTGTGGTGGTTATCAAGAAGCTGTTGCAGATGCAGCCAGAGAAGCACAGTGACATCATAAAGCACATGGCTAAACTAACAGACAACATCCAGGTGAGTCTCATTCACAGCTGCTGTCAATGTCTTTGAAGAGTTGTTCTTTTATTTCAACTCTCCTCTTGGATATATCCCTGTCCAGAACCAGTAGAAGATAAGGACATACACAAACATTTAATGTAGTTTATCTGTTTTCAGGTGCCAATGGCGCGGGCCAGCATCCTGTGGCTGATTGGAGAATATTGTGAGCACGTTCCTAAGATCGCCCCAGATGTCCTGAGGAAGATGGCCAAGTCGTTCACTAACGAGGAGGATATTGTTAAGCTACAAATCATCAATTTAGCCGCCAAGCTCTATCTCACCAACTCCAAACAGGTGTGCCTATCATGTTTGACTACCACTAATATTGACACAACTTTGACTTGTCAATAGTGTCTGCAATGCTACAAAGCTTCAGTGTAGTAACATCACCAATACAAAACGTTTTGTAACTCAAGCAGAATCAAATCTTCACAATTTGTTTGCCTTCTTTTCACAGACCAAACTGTTGACACAGTATGTTCTCAACTTGGCCAAGTATGACCAGAACTATGACATCCGTGATCGGGCACGCTTCATTCGCCAGCTCATCGTGCCCACCGAGAAGAGTGGGGCACTCAGCAAGTATGCAAAGAAACTGTTCCTCGCCCTCAAACCTGCACCAGTCCTCGAGTCTCCATTTAAAGGTACATAAGTCCTCACAGGGTCGCAGCCTAGAGAAAGCTAACACAGTCCCAGTAATATTCTTGAGATAACTGTAAACACTGAAAAAGATTATGTGTCTTTATCAGCTAGCAGGTTTTTATCTAGTTTGTCATATTCCATTTTCCTGTTTTTCAAACCCTTAAATGTTTATAATGCGAGAAAGCCAACTTTTGCAATAAAGCAAACTAAACTGGTCGACATGTTTTGAGCAATTTATTAGGGCTTAATTACATTTGGTGCTAAAGCCCTTGCTGAGGTTTTCATAATGTAAAGAGTCACGGGGATGGACCCAAAGGGAGAGATGTGAGGCAGAAATACTGCGTGATGTGAAAGGGACAGGTATACTGAAAACACAGGCCAATAGTTATTCTACTTTGTCCCATTTTTTCGACCAACTTACTGTATCAATGATCAGCAGTGACGCAAAGCTCCTGGAGGCAAATCAAAAACTTGACTCCAATTGTCGCAATTTCGAGTGACACATTGTACTAATTTTAGCTGTTATTCATATCACAGACACAGATGTGATACAGGCACTTAGAAAACATATAAAACATTCGCTTATAATTCCAAACGTGTTCTGTGTTTTCTTCAGTATAAAGGCAATTCAGTGATCATTTTCTGCACATCCATGGTTACATTGCAAACAAGAACTACTCATAGCTAATTCTGCAAACTTGTAAAGGCCTGGTGAGTAGAATTTAGTAGCATCTAGTGGTGTGGTTGCAAATTGCAACCAATGAATTATACGTTGTAAAAATTATGGGAACTATGGTTCAAAATTTTGGGGGATGGTTATCCCCCCTAAGAGGTAGTGACAAAGTACCCTTTGTGTTGCATTGACCTTTGTTTGTCTGTGCAAAATCTGGATTCCTTTTTTCTTGTTTTTGCAGATCGAGACCACTTTCAGTTGGGTTCATTGTCCCACCTGCTGAATGCGAAGGCCGGCGGCTACCAGGAACTGCCTGACTGGCCTGAAGCCGCCCCAGACCCCTCCGTGCGCAACGTGGAGGTGAAGGATTCTGTGCGTGCAGTGGGAACAGTAACTTACAGAGACACGGGGGCCCTCTGGGATCTCCAGGGGCCCAAAAAGTTGGAGGGGAGCGAGAGTTGCTCCTGCCCCAGAGCGGTGCCTCAGAGGGGCTAGACAGAGTCACCAAAGCCTCACATCCAATATAACATCAACTCCAATATAACATTGATTCCCCTTTCACCAGCCATCTTTCATTCATAAGCATTAACAGCTCATCTGTGACATGCATCCTTTTTTGCCTCCATCTGTTTCCAAATGGATGCTGCTGAACTTCTCCCCCCTCCAGGGAGGAGAATGAGTCACAACGGAGAAAAGAGGATTACAGTCTCTATTTAAAAACTTCTGATTCACAATGAAAACAGTGAGCAGCAGTGAACTCCTCGCCCTCTCTGCTGCACTTGCCTCTGTTCGGCAGCAGCTTACTCGCCCTGTCCAGGTGATTTCTCACCAGTGTCTGAGCCAATAGCACATGTGATACAGAAGGGAGCTACAGCTAAGTCTTCACTACAAATCAGCATCAACAGCAGTTAACCTCATATCCTACTGTTCTGTTAAAGGCTGAACTAAAGAGGAGTTTTAAGAGGTCATCAACAATAATACCGCGTACAGATGCAGCCAGAAGTTAATATTATGCATCTGTATTCAATTTATTTGTTTTCAACCAAATTATTCCTGAATTTTTAATTAGTAAACCAAATTTTACTCTACTGGATTGTCGCTGAACAAACTTTAATTTGATCTGAGTGCTTTAAGAGCAATTAAGAGGTTCAATCTTCCTACTCCCAACTCACCTAATGCCCTTCTCTTCTTCTCCATCACATTCACTCCATGTGCCATCGGTTCATACCCAACAATGTGAAAAAAATGACGACATGAAATCAATACTTGAGTGCATCACTTCTCATCAAAATCAAGACTCATAAAACTGCTTGATTTTAAATTTCAGGAGTGACCTCAAGCCTTGTATTTGCTGTCATATTGTTATTATAGTATTTATTTTATTACTCACAGCCCATTGTTCCATACCTAATGTTAATGTGTCATTAAATTATGATGCAGATTTCAAGATGAGGCCACAGGTGCATTGAATGTTAGTTCGATTTTACTTTTGGTTTGCAAGAGACAGGCCTGTAGAAGACCAGACCAGTTTATATAAGCAAATAAGTCACATTACTGTCGGCTGCTTTCCAAAGCATTTAATTCACCTTTAATTCAATTCCCAACCCTCCAGGCAGATGTTTGTTTCCATTACAAGGAGTTGAAAGATAGCTGATCCATCACAGCGAACGATTCTATGCTCTTATTTTGTTATCACAATGACTTTACATCAGACACAGTAGCTGCATTCAAACAAACTCTGACATCTGATTGATTTTCCAACAATATATCTCATAACCAGAACTAGGTTTGCAATGCCATGACACGATTTTAAATATTTTCATTGTGGTATAGTCTGCATCAGATTACATTATTTTATGACATCATTTTAAGGTCAGGAAGCTGATAACTGACAGATCACGACAAACCCTTTCTATACCTGATTAGACACCCTCACTCAAATTCATTGGGCGCCTATTCCCCGCACCCTTTCGCTATCTGCACTGTTTCCAAAACCAATGGATTTGTTTAGCAAACCAGAATCAAATTTGGTAATTAGAGAGTGAAGCATGCAATCAGAGAACCTTGAAATAACTAAAACAAAATGGTAGATTTATTGAAAACATCCACTTTCTGCCTCTTTAAGCGATAATAGCACAAATTCAACCTTGCACAAATTCAACCTTGACTAAACCTACTGATAAAAAAGAAAAAAGAAGTGACAAAGCCTGAACCTGTGTTGTTTGAAAAAATTAATTGTACTATTTCATAACTAATAGCATAAATAACATTTAAAAATTAAAAATTCATTTAAAAACCTATAGTATGCTTTGAAAAATGGTCTGCAATGATGTATAATGTGCATGATTTGACTTAAAAAAAAGCAAAAGTAACTCAAAAACACGTAGCATCTCAGTTTCTGAGAAAGGTTTTATGGTCATGATCAAACTGAGTATCCAATCACATCCACTCTTGTTGTGGCTGTGGAAGCTGCAAGGATCAGTGGATCCTCTGAAGTCCCGACCTCTCTGACAGGCTGTCCCTCTGCAAATTATCATCTCCACAGATAGAGGAAGTCATAGACACCAGCGAGGGCCGGATCGGCCTGCTAGGAGACTGGCGAGAGGTGCCCCTCCTCCTCCTCCTCAGTTTGGGAGTGCAGTGGTGTTTGTTTTGATGACTGCTCTCTTTCCTCCTATAGTCTGATGTCTGGTGTCTGCTGTTTATGGTCAAGTCGATAAGATAAGATTGATGAGATTTAACTCCTCAGTGCTGAATCCCAGAATCTGTGTAGATTTATGGAGGATAAATGTGACAGCCATCTGTGTCCCAAATAGAAATGGATAATAGTTTATCCTCCTTGAAATATGTAGACATGAAGATGTAGGATAAAGTTGATGCTAAATCTTCAGACAAAGCTGACTCAGGTCGAAAGGATTAGAGAGCTGAGCTTGACAGCTCATTCTTCATTCAGGAAAAAGCATTTGTTCTGCTCAAAGTCCACTTGCTTGCCTTGCCAACCATACCTCTTCATCAGCAGGTGAAGAAACTGTAGATGTTTAAACTTCCATCAGATTATATGATTACTCCATTATTCTGAGCACTGATCAGGATTTCTCTTCCATGTTGGTTTAGAAGTTGAGATTGACAGTTAATTCTTGACCTTGAAAACCACACAACCACCTTATTTACACTTTCTTTTAAGCCAACAAGGACACTAAGTCAGTGTACAGTTTCATGACAATTTAACAGACTTCATCTGTTAATGAT
The DNA here is from genome assembly GCF_900880675.1 of Sparus aurata. Classification (NCBI taxonomy): domain Eukaryota; kingdom Metazoa; phylum Chordata; class Actinopteri; order Spariformes; family Sparidae; genus Sparus; species Sparus aurata. Next base: position 19,961,585 of record NC_044194.1, on the reverse strand, counting down.
GACCACCTGGGGGGCTTTAATCCAACTGTTTACATTTTCTTGGACAAAACACAAAAGCCTAATGTCCACCAAGCACTGCAGCTCTGTTCAGTTCGTTACGCATGAGAATGGTTCCTTTTGCATTCTCAATATCAGAAGTTGTGGATGGTACCATAAGAACCGCTCCATGCCATTTAGTTTTTATTTTACTGTTCTGTTTAGGTACCTAGCACATTTATCTGAAAGGTTATTCAATAAAAAAAGTTATATTAACTGATTAGACAAAAAGTCAGCATCTTGAGGTAAAGAAGTCATAATGAGTTAAAAATTCAACATTATGAGTTAACTGACTTTTTTGTAGCTCGTAATTATTACTTTTAGCTCATAATTATTACTTTTATCTTATAATTATGACTTTATAACTAATGATTGAGAATTTTTGATCTAATAACTTTTTAACTCATCATTTCCATGACTAACCATGAGAATCTTTTTTCATCAAGCTTAGTTTTTATTGTATTTTTTTTTCTTTAACTGAAATAAAGTACTTTGGATAAAATGTCTGAGGCCCCAGAATGATCAGATAATTAGGAGTAAGTGGACCTGGTTAGTTTATTTATTAGTGGGCCACTGTTTCTTCTTCTGCACCTGGCTGGTCTCACATGAAATTTGTGACACAACTTGTGAATGTGTCACAAATGTTGTTGTGTGATACTGAGTGATGTGATTTCCCTCTGCTGTTCCACCCTTCATGTAGTTCATTTTCATCCATGCTCGTACCACACCTGCTTTACCACTAATGAAGTTTTTTGGTAGATTTTTTAATTGGCATGTATTTGCTTGATGTGTTAGTAAGTGGTGAATGTTAATGTTGACTTTTTTTTAATTTCTTTATTTCAGCATATATTTAAGTATTTACAGTATAATTAAGTTATATTGGAGTGTTTTGATTTTATCAGAGAAAAACAACATTTACCAGCTACCTAACTGCCAGATATTGTGGTAAAAAAAAAAAGTATTTGTTGTCTCTGTGATATCACAAACTGTTCTCACACGTCTTCTTTTTTTAGACCCGGAAACCTTTCTGTGCTTGTTTCTCTTATTTTCCTGACTTTTTTCTTAAACTTTCCTTCCTGTTCTCACCTCCATCCCAATCTTTTTTCTTTTCTACATCTGCCAGGTTTTTACGCTGCTTGAAAGAGTCACAACATTAACGAGTGTGAGTCAGTTAGCGGCAAATAGCCCACCTCCTTGAGCCTCAAACCCATATAGCGGCAAAACCCGAGTGCTTTTTGACACCCTGCCTAACGTAGTCGCTCTCCTGTGCTAAGCTCAGCCAAAGCTTCCTGAAACACAGCACCCTCTTTCTCGGTCTCTACCATTAAAGAAGTGATTCTTTTAGCAGGCTGTGTGGTCCTCTCACATGTCCAGATGCATTAGCAGCCTCGTGGGTTTTGAATGGGGTTTAGAGGATGTCCACACTCATTAGCTGATGGCGTTAGTTAATGAGTTTGGTCACAGAAAGGGCAAGAAACAAAGTGTGTGGGAGGATAGTCACCGTCCTCAAAGACATCACTTCTCTTAATGGAACTGCTCCCTATATCGAAAGAAAACCATTTCTGCAACTGGTCATGAAGGCATCACCTGGTGCTAACATCTATCTGTGCAACAAAAAAAAGACAGACAAAGCATTAGTGCGTGTACTGAATTTGTTCTCTGACTGTCAGATCTAAAAGCAGATCTGATGGCTGGCTTCATTTGGCTGCATCACGCCCAGGCAGAGGCATTCATGGCCATGCTACTGTAATCTGCCTTCGTCTCTGCTTCTGTCTGAGGGGGCTTGTCACTGAAACAAGGCTGACGGCTCACTGTCTGAATTCCTCTTTGTCTGCCAGGTGCCCGAATGGACCAAATGCAGCAGCCGAGAGAAGAGGAAGGAGAAGAAAGTGGAAAAGCCATTCTACTCTGACTCGGAGGGCGAGTCTGGGCCAACGGAGTCAGCTGACAGTGGTAACTTTAGCTGGCTGCTGGCTGTGTTCTTTTACAGTCAACGTCCACCTCAGAACTCTGTGTTGTATTTAAAAGTGGAAGTTTCAATCATAAAATGCAAGTAATTCAAAATCACACTAGTTACTTTCCACAACTGTCAGGTACACACTAATTTTAAGGTCTTTGCTGTATACAATGCTATTAGAATTGTCTACTGAAGTAATATTACTGGTTGTAGTAATAATTGAGTACTTTAGTATTATGTTTGTCTGAGTGAAATAGTCATAGATAGTATGATACTGTCCCTTATTGGGAAAGGGAAGATTTCTTTTGGGAATAGTCTTTTAATAATATTCCATTCAGTATTCAGTGAAAATGAAGTTTTCATTACTAAAATGAGAGATTATAAAGGACAAAGCAAAATCCTGGATGTCAGTATACATTTGACAAGTTGTCAAGTTTTTGTAAAGACTAAAATGACTTAATAATTAAATACAGATTTTCATTGCATTGCATTGTTTATTCTTTTAATATTATTTCTGTGTATTACAATTCCCTCTCCTTTGGCTGCTGTAATGAAGAAATGTCCCCATTTGCGGGACAAATAAAGGAAATTCTGATTCTGATGAATAATTAAATCCTGCATCATTATGCAGCATCGTTGTACAGCTGTAGTACAACATCATCACTCTAATCTCTGTCTTTAGTCCTTTTTGTTTGTGTCTCAAGTACGAAATCTGCAACTGTCATTGGTGCTGATAAATCTATTTTGTTTTAACTTGCTTGCCCCTGGGAAAAAACAGTGTTTCTAGGGAATTGATAATACAAGGGAGAATACAATTTTGATCATTTCATTTGTGAAAGTCAAGGAGAAGAAGTTACTCCAGATTTGAAACTTGTATTACAGTGATATTGAGTCTCAAGAATCGTTGAAAACATAGTTGTCTAATGGTTCATGTGAAGCTCTTGTGTTGTCTGTGGAAGTGCTACTGAACTGTGTGTATGTATGTGTCACCTGATATATGGTGTTTACTGTAACTTGCAATGCATACTTTCATCTCAGTTTTCTGTGTAAATTGAGCTTCTCACCCTCTGATCCTTTTCCCCTTCAGAGTCGGACTCTGCCAGCGGCTCAGAAAGTGGCAGCGGCAGCGAGGAGAGCGCGTCGAGATCAGAGAGCGAAGAGAGTGAGGACGGCTCTGAGTCGGAGGAAGAGGAGGAGGAGGAGGAGGAAGAAAAGGAAAAGAAGAAGAAAAAGAAGGAATTAAAGAAGCCGGTGCAAGAAAGCGAAAGGTAGTACATGCTTCTGTTATGGACACTGCACACATTGTTCTGAAAGCCAAATTGATGGTTATGTCAGATTCAGTATAGTTTGATAGGTAGTTTTATTATACAGCAATCTCAACACTCAACCTAATAAGACCGCTTAATTTGTCTTTCCTTTACAGTGAACAGAGCAGTGAAGAAGAAGAGAGGAAGCACCAGAGGAAGACTAAACAACGTAAGAGCGACTCAGAGTCTGAATCGGACGAGGACGAGGAGAGCGAGTCCGAGAGCAGCCAATCAGAGTCTGAAGAGTCTGAGTCGGAGGCAGAGGTCAAAAAGAAAAAAAAGGTAATGATAATGTATCCCTGTTAAAAAAATAAATAAAATCAGTTACATATCTACATTAGAACAAAGTCTATTTGTTAATATTCTTATCACTGACATGTGAACCAAACCCTGTATTTAGTCTGCCCCACCTGCAAACAGAAACATAAAGACTTCCAGCTATTCATCTAAATTTTCTTTCATCTCCCTCCAGGCAGCTGAATCTAAACCTCCTTCTAAGCCTGTCAAGAAGGAGAGCAAGAAAGAGAAGAAAGAAATGTCTCTGCTCGACCTTGATGATTGTGAGTATTTTCATCTCTGTGAGCTCTATGCTCTGAAAGAGAATATAAAACTAAAGCAAAGTCAGCGTGCAAGGACATTTGCAAACCACGTGATTATTTCTAAAAGTAAAAACTCCGACTTGTTCCCATGAGAGATAATATAACAGAGAGATGAATACAGTCACGGCTGAATCACACTCACATTTCACATCTCTCTTCTCAGTCGAACCTGCTCCTTCTCCTCAAGTCACCCCCGTCAACACCTTCCTGTCAAATAGCCTTGTGACAGACCTGGAGGGATTGTCTCTGTCTGATACTGTGCTCTCTCCGGCAGTAAGTATTCACACATTTCTCATCTTCCTGTTTATTATATTCACTGTATCAGACGACCCGATAGGAACAATTCATGGCTAATTCTAATTAGCCATTCTAACTAAGGAAGATACAATATACACTATCCAACAATCTTGACTTTTGCATCCTCAGTGCTACACTAAAAATACTAAAGATCAAGGTACACATGGAGCCTGGTCCATGTTGGTGGAAAAGAGGTAACTGCCAAACTGAAATGTAGTTTTTGACATGAGTATCCTCTCTGAACTGACAAGAAAACAATATGAAGGATGCCAGTTACAAAAGTCAAAACTCAACCGAATGAGATCCTCATCTCACCTGTAATGACCAGATAATTCTCCCGCATGAAACTGACTTGAACACACCATTAGATGCTGACAGCAGATTAGAAAATGTAGCTTTCATGCTAACGTATATCAACCCTCTCTGTATAATTGGGCATTAGTATCAATGACACTTCATCTTGTCCTCTGCTTACAGACCATTGCTCCCTCCAGTGCACTAAAGAACTACGAGCTGCTGCACCGGATCACAGGGGAGGGTCTGTCGGTGGAATACTGCTTCAGCCGTCAGCCATTCAGCCCCGATGCCAACATGGTGGCAGTGCAGATGCAGTTTACCAACAACGCCACCGCCGACACAAAGAACCTGCACATAGAGGACGTGAAACTGCAGTCTGGGATGAGGGTCAAAGAATTTTCTGAGATTGGTGAGTGACGGGCTGTTGGGACTGAATTTTTCATTCATTCATTTTGTAATTAATCCAGTGTGACAACATGTTTAATCCCAGATCAGAGAGTTGGTGCCTGACTGTGTGTTTCTGTTGTCATGTGTCAATAGAGCTGCTGCCTGCAGGCGAGACGGCCACAGCTGTGATGGGCATTGATTTCTGTGACTCAACACAAGCAGCAAACTTCCAGCTGTGGTGAGATGGATTCTCTGTTTTACAGTTTCAACACCATGCAGTCTTCTAAAAGAAGCACTGAGCGAAAACAGAACTGAGGCTGTAATTGACTATTTCTCATTTATGTGCTGAGTTTTGAAATTGCACTCAGTGTTGGGCTTGTTAGCTCCGCCTGTGTCTGCAGGCCGGTTGTGATAGTTGATCTTACTCATTTTATGTCCTGTATACAGCACAGAGGAAACTGATAAAACATTAATATAAATTCAGAAATTCCTCTGTCCTCCTAGAAAAACAATTATGATTCCTGAATTTGTATTGTCTTTCTCATTTTCAGTACTCACACCAGGAAATTCTTCGTGTCTATTCAGCCGCCAGTTGGTGAGCTGATGAGGCCTGTCTTCCTGACAGAGAACGAGTTTAAAAAGGAGCAAGGTGAGCAATAAATCACTATTTCGGGGAATATAGGACATGTAAACACCATAACTTTACTGCCATTGCATCAAAACAAGTCTATCAGAATACGAAATTGTGCATAAACAGTTGATTTCACATATTTCCTTTCTGACTTCTATCTTTTTTTTCCTATTATTATTTGGCTACTTTTTTTATCATTTCCAGAAAAAACAAGTGTTACATATCTATATCTGGAACATAGCAACCAACAAAGGGAACCCAAACACACTGGACAGACAAGCAGAGGACAGCTAAATGAAAAGTGAGCTCTAATGATAAGAAGCTGAAAACTCCAAATCTATAAAATCCCAAATCCCAAAATAGAAGAAATAAAAGGAGGACAGCAAAACTCAAGAAATCCAAGAACATAGGCAAAAACAAAAACAAAAGTCCAAACCAAAAAGCAAAGTACCAGCATCACGTGGGAGATTGGAATGGAAGACACAGAAATACGAACAGCAGAATCAGGGAAATTGAACAGACAAACTGACAAAGAGAGCAGGAGGCACACAAGCTCTAAACACGAGGGAGGAAAGGATAATTGGAAACAGGTGAAGCACATCAGGGAGGGGCAAACAATCACAAAGGTTGGAAACACGGACAAGCGAAACAAGACGCATGAGGACAGAGTCATTAGAGGCAGTCGTTTCTTTGTGTTAGTTTTCTTGCTAGCAGCAAAAGTATTTTTAAGAGATATTGATCCAGAGTTTATCTGGAATATTGTCCAGATTTAGTTAGATGTTCATCTGCTGGCATGTGCTAGAGTCGGAACATTTTGCAATTCTGAACAGGTATGGGAGTGTCAGGGTTTGTTTAGGTAATTCAGACTTTGGTCAGGTTCAAAAGTCTCTTGAGAGTTATTTTTTGACGAAAGACAGTCTGATGTACACATTCAGTACTGACTATAAACTAGGCCCACTGATAAAAGTACTGTAATTAGGTCAATTGAGGAGGAAACATCTTTATCCTCACATTTTAGAAGGAGATGACAGAACCATCATCACTTTTGTCTTTTCTCATCATCAGCATTTATTTTGAGATTCTGTCCCTGAAGTACATTTTATGTCCGTTATATGTAATAAGACAGGTTAAATCAATGATACAGTCAATTTTTGTGTGTGTTTGTAATTAGAGTAACATTTAGTGTTTGGTTTGTTTTCTTTTATCATTTTTGGTAACAACAGGTTCAGTATGTAGTCAAATGAGTAATCACAGTTTTGCATGATATTTATTTATTACAATGGGAGCCTTCATTGCCTTTTAAATGTTTGCTGCACAATAGTTTCATCTGTGCAGTTAACTGGTTTGTTTCAATACCCACACTTGTGTTAGCCTATGGCTTGTGTAAAGTTATTAAAAGTAGCTCCAGATTTAGCTGTAACACGAAAGTGATGAACACGTTCATTCATCAGTAATTGAAAGCGAATATTTTCTGTACTTGATGTATAATTCAGTGTTTATATTTTGTACTTTTCTTTAAAGGGTAACTCCTCTAATTTTACACTTGAAAGTGTGTTGCAATGCAACTTAACCACTGAGTGACTCTGGTGACACTTTATCAGATTTGTGAAGCTTCCTCGGTAGCCACAAAAGGCTTTACTCTACTTTTTTCTCATGTATGCAGTAGTGCTCCCCAAGACCTTTAAACACACTTTAATGTGTAAAATACCCTTTAAGTGAATGACCAAAGTACTTAACTGGTGAGTTGTGAGAGTTGAAGTCACGCCCCTCCAAGTTTCCCTCATGGGACCTTATTTCAGAAAAACGTAGAAGTGAATTGATGGAAACATCATTTTTCGATCCCATTTGAATTGTGTCATGAACTTCAAATCAAGAAATTCACAGTTTGTCATAAAACTAATGAAATATAAGACTGTGAAAAAATTAAATTATAAAGACTACACAGCTAACAGTCGCGTTAGTGATGTCATCTTGTTGAACGGTCATCAAAACCTACAACTTAAACATTGTAGAGCTGCTCCTCTCACATAACTGTCATTGTCAAAATGACCAGATTTATTGTGATACCACCTTTTATTAGTACCTTTACTGTGCCGAGTTGGCGGCCGTGTAAGTGTTGTTGACCTGTGTTGAGCAAGATGTGGAGTTCACTGAGCAGTTTTACACAAAACTAGATGATATTTTGCTTTAATTACGAGAAGTTCCAGTTTTCTTGACAATGATCATATGTGTGATTCATGACACAGTTCAAGCGGGATTAAAAATATGTCTTTATCCATTTACTACCATACAATGTTTTTTCTGAAATAAGGTTCCATGAGGTCCACAGGAAGGGGCGTGAATACTTCTTCAGAGGAAATGTGTTAGGAGATGTGCCCATCAAGTGTTAGTGAAGTGTACTGTGTGTAGGTACATGTTGGACGAGGGACCTGCCTGTTTACTACCGAGCGGTGCATGAATGTGGACTTGTGGGTATTGTGACAAATCCTTCAGTGTTTACTAACTGTACTAGTCACTTCAAATACACCAACATCCAGTCAGTGTTTGGTAGAGCAGCTTCAGGCAACAGTTAGCAGCATGTTTCTGTTGTATGGTGTTCATTTCCCATCCTGACTAACACTGAGCATAGTGACTCTTTAAACATGTGTCATATCCACGGTTCCTCCCTCTCCGTACTGTCCCCCAATAGAGAAGCTATTACACAATCTAGGTAAGTTGGCTTTGATAGATTTGTTTCCCCCAGCCATCTGTGTGCCCACCTGCCTTATAGCCAACCTCAACCTCACACAGACCCCCCCCACCTCCCACTCCCCCTCCGCTGCCCTCCTCTAACGCCTCCTGCTGAATCCCCCTCCCCTCCTGCCTTGGTAATCAACATTTAACTGCACCTCCAGGTCTGTAGCTTCAGACAGACTCACCTGTACTAACCTGCATCTTATTAAGGCCGCTCACATTCTGCTGCAACAGGAATGACTGGAAATGCTCATCCACTGATCCTGATTCACTCTTCAAGCGCCATGTGCATAAAATTAATAACATGAGGCATCAGAGCAGCACCCGATCATGTGCACTAAACTGCTGATAACCACAGCTGGGAATATGAGGTGTTGTCACAGCGCATTTGTTTGTCTGATGGTTTGTTGTACATTCAAACCTGGTTAGCTTTTTTGTGATTTGCAGGTCAAAAGACGTACGTTTTTTTTAGATGATTTGGATACTATAAAGTATTTTTTCCTAATCCGAATCAACAACAGTCTTCTATCCTACACAAACTGTAAAAACCCCTTGAAACAAGTGTATGACTCATGAAATTGTGTTCTGTAAATAAGTTTTACCTGACTAAAAAATTGTTTTATGTCCCATGAGCCTGAATATGTAAGTTTATACCATTATTCACAAACAAGTCAGTTAAGCTTTTATGTCAGAAAAAATGTATTTATGTTGTGATAATGTGTTTTTCTACTGTCCTATCATGTCAATAATTTCAAAAATCAGATTTATCCAGTGGACAGTCCCCGTAAGCTGAGAACCACTGGATGATTCTATAAAAATTAGAAAATGCTGACAATTACCCATCAAAATTCCTAAAACCCCAAATGATGTTGTGCTTAGAGATATTCACATCACTTCTCACATTTAAAAAGGTAGACTTTTGTTGAAGAATTACATATCAAGTCACTGTCAACTCAACTGGTTTCAATGAGAAGTCTTATTGTACATAAGCTTATGAGAAAGTAACCCTACTTCCCACATGACTTATTACCTCAGTACCGCAACAGTTTCCTAATGAGTTTATGGTGTCAGTTGCTAGTTCCAAATCTTCTTTATTAGAGCATGATATTGGTTAATAAATTATGGTCCCATTTAGAGTTAAATAGAAAATATAGCATTGTACGCTTTTGGGGGCGGCTACCTTGTGATTGACAAGTTGCAACCACTGGGACCTTCTGATAAGGACTGAGGCATAGCTACTAACTGACTGTAACACTTAACTATTAAGTGTATATTGAATTAGGGAAGCTTGGTGGGTAGGCAAATAAGGTTTCTTCTGGCTCTAAAAAAGATTGTGTTTGTAATTAAGACATGTGACAAACCTTCAGTCAGGTTCTTGATGTCTTTTGACCTGCAACAACTCCCAAATCAATGCTCAGCAGGAAGCACCCACTTTCAAATAAGAGTGTTAATTCTTAAAGAATTTCCATGTCGTACTTTCAAACCACACTGAAAACTCACGAGGCATTAAACTGGACTTGGCGCACAAATTTTCCTCTTTATCACTTCAAATTGACCAAAACAATTGCGTCTGTCCTCTACTGTGCTCAGTGGGAAGCATCAGTGTATTCCTCTTTAGGTTTCAGTAGGATTTTGGAATAATTGGTGCACTGTGTGTCCTATAGTACTGTAGGAGATGCGTTAGCCATTTATACGGTATCTGTATATAATACTGTATATGTTTGTAGATGTTAGATAATGATAAAACAGCACGCTGATACTGTACAAGCAGCACCCTGTATCGTTGTATTATCAATAACTGCTTTGCATTTTTTGCGACTCAGATAGTGAAAATAAGCAGCAATTGTTTTTAGGGTTCTCCAGTTTGACCAGTGCTCTGCTGACTCCTCCACAGGTCAGCTGATGGGTATGAATGAGATCACAGAAAAGCTAACTCTGGACATGAAGTGCCGGAACGAACACACCATTGTCCAGAGGGTGACCACCGCCGCAAACCTCAGCAGAGTGCCGTGCGGTTCAGATAAAGAGTGCAGGTGAGAGGGATTCAAATACATATCAGCAGCCCCAAATCTGCTACTTTGGTGTTTATCAGAACTGTGAGTTATGATCCAGAAAGCGTCTGAATGCTGATAAAATCAAGTTTCATCAAAATCTGAGCAAGAGATCCCGTTTCTATTTACAGATCTTATATGTAGTGTTTCCTCTAGTGGTAAAGACTAAAATTCATCCTTAACATGTCAAGAAAAATCCTTAACTGCATTAAGCATTTTGAGATTTGTTTTGTGCTGCATGCCTAAAATACCACCAGAGGTAGATGAGAACATCTTTGTTATTGTGATTTGGTGAATTGACCCGTGTAGGCTAACGGGTGAACGATGTAGGGATAGCTGGATCGAGGACCAACTTTGTCTCACTTTATCAAACGTTTTTTGACTTGCATATATACTGCCCCCAACTGGCCGATCACTGCAGTGGCGTCAGACTTCGCAGAACAGAAAGGCTGCATTTTTCATCATCTTTCTAGGTTTTTTTGGCCAATGGCATGATTTTTAAATGCAATTGTAGCGACCCTTTTTTACCAGTTAACATCAAATGTTAGTAACTCGAGGGCACAATTTTTAGTTTTTTGTTTGGTTTGATTGACAAAATATAAAGATAGAAGGTAAAAGATGTTTAACCACTTTCTTAAAGGTTTAAAAGTTGTAGTTCAAAAGAGTTCAAAAGAAACCTTACCATCATGGGTCTTTCGTAATTATTTGATGTGAACATTTTACTAAATAATAAGAAATATTTTTGTTTTAATATAATCAAAATGTTACTGTTAGATAAGTAATTGCAAAGTTATTTTGGTCATTGGTCCATTTAAATTTATTTTCAGTGCCATGATTAGGCCAGCCATGGTAAGATATTTAAATCAATCTATGTTTTTTTAACTACAGAAGATTTCAACAGATCACACAATACTGAGTGGCCATTTATAAAAGGCTTCATGCACGTTTCTTTACAGCATCATACATAGGTGATTATTTATGTTGCTGTAAACTTCAGATTGTTCTTTATATTGTTTTTTATTTGAAACAAAAAACCTGCTGACACACGTGCATCCCCTTTCATTTCTGCTGCTTCGTCTTTATTTCCGACCTTTGCTGCTTTGACTTCATTCCTCCTGTTCCTCCTCCTGATCATCCTGTCTACAGGTTCGCAGGCAGGACGGTGAGCAGCAGCAGCTTGGTGTTGGTCACCGTGGCGACCAAAGAGGAAGGAGCCGCCCAGCTGACAGTCAACTGTGAGAAAATGGTGATCGGCACAATGCTGGTGAAGGACATCCTCCTGGCTCTGACACAGTGACGTGTGCTCGACTTTGTCGCCCCTGCCCCCTCACACACCGACACCCCTGTCACATATCGTCCGAGACTCATCACACGTGTAGCATCTCCTCCGTTCTCCTGTAAGCAGCGAGGAAGTTCCCAGAATGTTTAATTCCAGTTTGTTGTTTGGTTCAAAAGCCTTCTATGGTTAGAAAGTACTCCTGTATCCACTGAATGCCATGTGATATTTTTGACAATCAGTCATGACTAATGCTGAACCTAATATAGAATCATTCTCTCCCTTCTAAAGTTTATTACATCATTGTCTAAATATACTTCATTTGCAATGAATTTTCCTTCCTTGAGGAGACAATTTGATGAATTGGATTCCAATTTCCGATTCGTAATCAACTCATAAAAGACAGATTTGTGCATCTTTTCTTTGCACAAGGTCCACTTAATGAATGTTTATCAAGCTTCTGGCCTTCCTCAGTTACCAAACTCCAATGTGACTAAACGTAACGAGAATAAAACATTTCCCCGTACATGAACATTTCTATCTGAGTCATGTCAGATAGGCAGTTAGGGTTGCTTAACAATGAAGACAGCAGCTCCCATGATCACACCCTACTTCACAACATCTTTAAACTACATCTTTTCATTTCTGAATTGAGAGATTCTAGCGGCAGAAATTACTGTGTGTTAAACCAAGGTTCAAAAGAAAGATATAAATAGAAGTTAAATAAAATGGCAGTCACAAATACGTTAAAACGATAAAACAGGAGGATCCAAATTACAATATTAGGAGCTGATAAGTCTGGGTCGTTTGTTATGTAGCAGCAGTTGGAAACAGAACACTAGTTGATTGAGAAAAGGTCAAAGTTATTAAGATCCAATGTTATGATCCATTCAATGATATCAACTCTCAAACCACTCAAAACATGACCTCACTCACACACTCCATCTGCAGAGGAAGGCCATCAGATATGGGTTAACATTTTTAAAGACACAACGTTAGTGAACCTTGTGTTGAGAGTTTTTACATAAGGACCCTATTGCTATTCAGAGAAAATAAATTAAGAAGTGATCAAGTTTCACCCATAAACTTTAGAGCTAAGGTTCCCCAGTAAGTTCTTCTTCAAGTGGTTGCACAAATCTGTCACACCAATTTTTTATTTTTAGCTTGTTAGTTATTATCTCTCCAACTATTTAAGATGTAGATTATAGAAGTAGTAGTTTATGAACTCTAGGTATGAATTTCCTTGCTAAAAACACATACAAAGTTAATCCTCATCCACTTATTTGACATTTCTCATTACTTGAATGTAGCATGAAGGCTCAACTGAGACAACAACTACCTATAACAGAACCATTTTGGCACAACAAATGGTGTTAATCAATAACTTAACATTCCCGGGAATAAAGACGGATGTCCATCTCAAATTCTGCGATTTCAGCATTTGGCTAGCTCTCTTAGTGCACATGTTCATTACAGTATGTGGGGCATTTATTAAAACAAACCTGAAGATGTATAAATGTTATTGTATGTATTGCAACCTGTAATACAGTCCTGCTATACGTAAGTAAGGTGTGGTGTGTCTGAGTGTGTGTGTGTGTGTGTGTGTGTGAGTGTGTTTGAGATGACACTCAATATCGATTGACCTGGCGAACATCACCTGTTTTCAAAAATGACTCAAAATGATGCTTGACTTGAAAGCACATCATGAAGCACATCATAACCATTAGTCCACCTGAATATAAGAATTCATCTCTTTGACGACTGTTAATTTTAATGTATTTTTTATTTGAAAAAGCAAAAATGAACATTAATTAATATTCAAACAAATGTGAATTCACCCGAGTTTCCAATGCAAATGTTTTTGGCAAATCTACTGAACATTTGTCATAAAATTCAATTAACGACTGCTTTCATTATTGAATGACCCACAAATTACTTAATACACTACTCGATACACCTTGTAATATGTCAGAAGATATGTTTCTTCTCCAAAACTCAAGATTTCCAGCTTCTTAATGCCATAGAAGTTTAATATAACCAGCAAATATTTACATTTCAGCTGCTGGAACCAGAGATTCGGATTATCAAAATAGCTACTGACGGGTTTTCGCTGCTCCCAATTAATGATTGAAACCTTGCCCCTAACTTTTAATGGATGTTTAAATTAGTTTGAGTTCAACATTGTAGTGTATTTTCTTTCTTAAAGAATACTTATGGATTACAATTGAAATAGTGCTTTTGATAATATTGTGAAAGCATTTTCAAATCGAGTGTTGTCTTGATCTCATTTGTCAGGCAGCACTGTTTTCATGCCTTTTATTATGTTTTGATTTCACGTCAGAGGTCTTGTTGCTTCTCTTTTGTTATGAACCTCATGTGTCCTGTGGCTTCTTACCTTTGACGCATTATTTATTGTTTCTATACTGTTGGAAAATGTAACAGCTGTGTTTTACCAAAGGCGTACAGTCAAACTTCAGCCATCATCATAGGAAACCAAGCAGCAGCGGCAGTGGACGGTTTTATTTTGGCCTTTTTGCGTTGTTTACCTTTGAAGCACTCACACCTGAAATGTCCATTCATCGCAGCAGAGTCATGATGAAGAATGTAAAGAGTGAGAAATTCTACTTTTAATGTAAACATCTACCGAGAATGACACAGCTGGATAAAATTACTCTCTGAATCATAAGTCATGTCTGGCAAATTGTTTTGCTTTCAGATATCCAAAGTATGGTTTATCATACTCTGTGTGTGTTTGTGAAATGTGATCCTGAAGTATTACAAGTTTATTTATTATACAAATAAAAATTACAGATACATTTCCATGCGTCTTCTGTCTCATGACTTCACAAACAATGACCAACAACTGGTGCTGAAGAAAAACAAAACACTAGAGAAGCTGTTTTACTGTCTTTTCGTTAAGGCCGCCGTTAGCTTAACGTTAAGGCCATAAACAGGTAAACAGCTAGCTTGTTTCTGTCTTCCAGCACCTCTTTATTATTATTAATTAACATGTTCTATTTTGTTTTTTTAACCTCTACAAAAATTGGAGCCTATAATAATTAAGTCTGGTTAGATGTTTTAAGCTAAGATAACCCTGTCCTTACGTTAGCTTCTCAGCCAACATCCAGCAAGCAGCATTACAATTTTATTTATTATACAAATAAAAATTACAGTCAAATTTTTTCTCTTATCTGTCTTGTGGCCTGAAAAACAGTGACAAACCACTGGTACTGGAAGAAAAGTGAACACAAAAAGAGCTCAAATGACTGGCAGTTTGAGTAACAGTGGAAAAGAGGAAGATGTTGTAATATATGGAAGAGAATTACCAGAATGCCTTCTTGAAAAATGGAAACATTTCAGGGGACATCCTCATTTTCTGCTAGTTTTGAGGAACTACCTTACTCGAGTATTTCAATTTTTCCCTTCAACTGCAGACATTTCAGAGGGAATTCCTGTACGTCTTACTACATTTTATTTGACAGCTGCAGTCTTCAGATTCAGAACTTACATGAACAAAACATAAAAGCTAGCTCATGATTACATACATGTGTGATTTTTCACATCAATTGAGGATTGAGGGTCAAACGTTCTCTACTTACACATTTACAATCAGCCACAGGGGAGAATTTACTTTTATATACGTGTACTTTTCCTCTCGATTTACTAATAATACTCACAGCATTTAAGACATCGAGTGCAGGACTTTTTCATCTCTCTTTAAGTGTTGTACTTTTATTAAAGATTTCTCCCTCTGGTCTGCAGTAAAACCTGATATGATACAACACCAAAACACACACAGCTGTCATTAAAAATGAGAGTTTATTAAAAAAAAAAAAGAAAAGAAATGTGGTCACAAGATGTTTTGAAATGTGTTTTAAAACATAAAGTCTTATAGACTCACAGATGTGAAGTTCATCTGTTCTTGTTATGGACTGTAGTGATTGTCATCTGAAGTTTGAAATCTTTGGTCTCTTAAAGGAATGAACTGTAACTGTACTTGTTTGTACAGGAAAAATCAAGATGGGTACAGGGCAGAGCTGCAACAATTTATTAATCAATTAGTTGATCAAAAGACAGAAGTTGCAAACTATTTTGATATTTTTTCCAATTAAAATAATGTCAATTTGCAGGTTTAAGCTTCTTAAATTTAAGGGTTTCATCCCAGAAATCACAGAAACAACTCAAAGGCACTCTCATTAAATGATTTAAATACATTTATTGTCACAGTGTGGTCATGATTGACCTTAAAAACAAACTCTGAAATGCATTAGTTTGTTTTTAAGGTCTAACATGACCACATTGTAACAAAAGGAGGGTTAGGGTTAGGGTTTTTGATTTATGTGAGGATTTTCTCCTTTCCTATGACATTTATGATATCAAAACTAGAGCCTTTTTTTTGGAATGTTAGTTGGACATGGGAAGCAATAAGAAAAGGTCACTTTTAATTTGGTAAATGGTTAATCAACTAATCATGAAAACAAC
Source organism: Sparus aurata (assembly GCF_900880675.1). Lineage (NCBI taxonomy): Eukaryota > Metazoa > Chordata > Actinopteri > Spariformes > Sparidae > Sparus > Sparus aurata. The sequence continues at coordinate 19,945,532 of NC_044194.1, read as the reverse complement.
CTGCAGATGAATTTATAACAATTATTGCAGCCCTGATACAGAATGACACTTTCACAGTGAAAATGAACCTGTGTTGCATAGATGTACACATGCAGGAAAGGACACTTTCCTTTTTTTTTTTACAGGCATTTGCTAATATATACAAAGGCTTTTACTTGGTAAACTACAAAGTAAACAGATCCTGTAGCAAAGATGTTGAATGTAGTATATCTTAAGTCAGAGAAATGCAAAATAAAAAGCCTTAAACACCCTTCTTGATCTGTCTGTGTTTATGATGACAGAAACAAGGACGCTTCTGTTAATGAGGCCCCTCATCAGCTTCTACTCAAATCACTGATTATCATCCAGAAACTCAACAGCATGTTCTACTTTTTTGACTGAGCAGAGAAGATTTTTGTTGGCTTTAGAGATAAACTTTTTAAAGGTGTCCTTGACAGTTCTGAAGGATATTTTCCTCACAAGCTCACAATCTACACACTGGTACAACTGCGTTTATTTTCCTCCATGCTCACTTTCCTGAATAACAATCCTTGGAAGGTGCAGAAAGCCATCTGTCCTCTCTACATTGTTGGCATTTAAAACGAGGCACCGTAAAAAAAAAGGCACAGAGAGACGACAGAAGGCACAGGATTCAAACATCCTCCGGGAGCAGAAACGGGAGATATAAAGGCAGCGATCCTGCAGTCTGCGTCCATGAAGACATTAAGGTATGTTTTCTAATAATTTATAAATCTAACATGAAGTGATGCTGAGTCACTAGGTGAGCTCCGTCTGTTTGGTTTGTGGAAGCAGAAGAGCCACCAGTCCCCCAGTCAGCAGCAGAGCCGACACCATCAGGACCGGCACGGCGCAGTTTGTGTCCACCAACTTTCCGAAGACGACGTTACCCGTGATCGCTGCCACTCGGCCCACACCTGTGAAGAAACCGAGGGCAGAGGACCTGACAGAAGAGGAGAAGCAGCAGGACGTGTGAGCAGCAGAAACAGGACGTAACCTCACACTTTCTCCAGAACTGTGATTTTAACATGTGACGGCTGACCAAACTGAATCATATGAACCTTCTACCTGTCCCTGCCCACTGATGTTATCAAGGCTGAGGAAAAGAAAAAAGTAAAGAAAAGGGGGCGACTACATTACTAGCACAAACATAAAGGATGAGGGTAGGATTTAAGCAGAGTTCCACAAAAGCACTAGACGGGTTGTCTACAAGTGTCAGATACTCAAATTTTGTATTTTTAGGCCTTTTCATGATCATTTTTAACCAAATTTAAGACAGCTTTTTAGACAAATCCTCTTTTTCTTATTCAAGCATCACAAATAACTATAAAGAAGTATAAATATAGTAGTATGTTCAGAGATCTGCTGTAGATGTAGGAATATTTTCAGTAAAAAAAACAAAACAACAATATTAGGTTCAGTGACAAAGATTTGTAACAATAAAAAAAAGATGAATTCAAACAGATGTTTCTGGTAATTAAGAACCCACAAGTTCAAATTTAAAACTATTTTAAATGAACAATATTTACTTTCTGCCACTTCAATCAAATCAAAAACAGAAGACAACGGTCGCGTGAGATCGTGGGAGTTGGCATCTTCGCTGTTAAAACAATAACTGCTTATGAAAATCTATTTCACATGACTCAGACTCAGGTTTATGTTTATATATATATATCTTTCTAAAAATTATTTTAAGACACTTAAGGACCTGCAGACACCCTGCTATAAGTACCAAAAACAAGGACATTAAACTGACTTTCTAAATGTTGCCCTTTAACGATAGATCCAAACCTTTGTGTGACTCCTAATCACAGTTTACATCCTGCTCAACACATCAGCTGTAAGTTTACCAATTTAAGGGGTTTCTGGTGGTCTGATGAGGTAAAATGTATCAAGGACTAACACGGCAAAAATAAGATAGAAAAAATAAAAATAGTGCAAAGATATCATTAGTTTTTTCCTTTCTCATCGCACAGATGTATTACAGGACCCGTTTGTGTGTAATCCTCAGGTTGGAAAGAACTTAGTATCCAAGTGTTTAAACGTCCAAATCTATTCCACAGTCAGTTTAAAAGAGTTTTAAAAATGTACCGTAGCTGTGTTGGGTAGAGCTCCGTTCCCACTACGTCGAGGGCGTTCCAGGTGATCACCGACACGCCGCTGAAGACACACGACAGGACCAGACTCTGGACTTTGGTCTGGATCACGTAGATGAGGAAGACGGTCAGACTGGACAACAGCAGGCTGCCAGCTGGAGATGCAACAAAGAGGTGAGACATCACTTAAGGATTTAAGGTGTGAAAGTGGCTTGTTTTATAGATCCACACTTATTGGCAGCGGGGCTTACTGGAAGTGAGAAAACAGACATTAACAGCAGTCAGTAATTCATCTGACTCACACAGTAGAGCTTTTCCTCCCGTGCTGTCCATCATCAGAATGGTGAAGATGTTTCCTGGTAAGTTTGACACAGCAATGACGAAGCCCTCCATATACACTGCCAATGAGGGACACAGCAGGAGAGCAGAGTGAGGACAGGAAGATAAAAAGTCTTCGTGGTCTGGAGCCTATCCCATCATGCAGTTTGGTCGGACACAACCAATAATGCTGCATTTTACAGGTCTTGAATAGAATGATGTAATTATAGGGGAACAAGAAAGAAGAGATCAATTTTAATTATTATCATCAATCAATTACTGAAAACTTGTTCTTCCTAAAATCTGTTGACCAGATAAGTCTCTGCAGTTCATTTGAATTATTTTTTTTTTATTTAATTGTCAAAAAAAAAAAAGGGCCTTTTTATATGGCTTTAATGACAGTACAGATGAAGGCATGACAGGAAACAGGATGAGAGAGGGGGAGTGACACGCAGCAAAGGGGCCGCTGCAGCGAGGACAAAGCCTCTGTACATGGGACACCCGCTCTACCAACTGAACTAAACGGCGCCCCACATTTGAATTATTCAAATGAAAGTGTGTCTCTCGAACACTGCTGCTATTTGTTGTTATCAGTTTGCTGCAAGGTGTTTCCAGTTTCCAGTAATATTGGCCCTATTTTTTTAAAATGTTGGGGTGTAAATGACTTAGTCAGTAAAATGCCTCAGCTAGCTGCTGCAAAACAAACTGCAATGGCTGCAGCGTAATCCTTGGCACATCTTCGACCATCAAAGAATGTGGCAGAGATCGTTATTCCAAGTGTCTGACAACATTAAAAAGACCTTTTTGTTGAAGAGTGTGATCCTGATCTTGATTTTCAAACATATCTTCTTCTGTCAATGAGCTAAACATCTGTCGTTTTAGTATAGTTCTGTGTTTACCGACTGGAGGCAAAAGTACAAAAAAAAAGAAAATCAGAAGAATTCATTATTTTCCGTCACAGAGACACACCTGCTGTCTTGACCGGGTAGCAGCTTTGGTTGTGGAGCAAAGACGGCAGGGAAACGTTGGCACAGGGTGAGCCGCCGCCGCTCTCCATTCTCTCAAACAGCTCCGGAAACCACATCCACAGCCCGTAGTAACTACACACACACGCACACATTAAAACATTTACATAAGAAGTAAAAAGGGATGTTAAACTGAACCTACGTGCATAAGTCCTGCACTGAGACTGCATTAGTTTGATAAAAAGAGACAAGTTGTTAGGGATAAAAAAAATATTTCCAGCAGTTGTTTTCAGTTAAGGAACAGGATTTCTGGTTGTTGAAGATAAAATGGTTATCTGTTACTGCCTCCTGCACACATCAGTGGGGTCAGAGCACTGGACTTACACACAATTACAGAATAAAATCGGTATGTGGGGCCTTCACATTGGATTTCTCACCCGAAGGAGATACAGTAGAAGATGACGAGCAGAACGAGGCTTCTGGATCTGAGTGGACCTTTAAACATCTGTTTGATTGGCAACAAGCCCTGCAAGCAGAACCAAAGAAGTATATATACAATTACATAAAAAAGAACATTTTAATTAGCAACAATAAAAGGATAACTCATAATTAAAAACATATCAATTAATGTGAGAATGTGCTAAACTATAACACAATAACTGCCACTTTAAAGACTTTCAGGTGCTTTATGCCAAATGGACACAATGTTTTTTACACAAATTAAATAATATCACCATGTATAATTCACAAGAGGGACAAAACTGTTCAGAATTTGCAGAAGATGGCATTTCACAAAGTTTATAAAGTATCTCTGAATGCAACAAGAGTCTAGGAACTTTCTCCAAAGACGACAAAATAAATTACCAATATTGGTTAATGTTTACTATATCTTGTTTCATCCCTTCTGATGTCCCATCAGAGCTTTGTCGGGCTTTGAGACATTTACCTTTTTCAAAATATGAACGAGTCTCCCTCTTCGGGAACCCCGAGTTCTGGTCTCCTCAGGTTTCCCTCTTGGCTTGGAGCTTGTACACAGACTAAATTTCTTGAAATAAAAAGTTAAACATGAGAGTCGTAACTATAGAACATTATACTTGAGATTGAAAAGAAGAAAGAAAAGAAGGAATTGTTTAGAGAACTTGAACAAACCACATACAAATTATTTGTATGTTTCATGACATACATATTGATTTCACATTTTGCACTTTCTCTGTTTCTTCAAGTTCATCTCTTTCTTGTCTTTGTATTGTGCTCATTGTCTTTGTTTATCTTGGGTTCAATTTCTTCATTTTATTTGCTGTTTTATTATTTGTCATAAACATATTTATCATTGTCACCACTTCACTGTGTTTTATGTCTAATGAAGCTAAACATCTAAATTGTGAACACCAAACTATGACAAAGAATCGTACCGGAAAATCTTTTCCTTTTCCCCACATGTTCAGCTCAAACATCACTTTAAAGACATGGATCGCCTCTTTCTCTCGGGCAGCCTGACAAAGACAAAGACAAAAATCTCAAAGGCAGTTTGAAAAAATTTTAATTCAGCTTTCAAACACGAGCGCGAGTCTGGCTTTTACATACCTCCATGAGGAACTTGGGGCTTTCAGGCATGAGCAGTCTAAAGATGAGGGCCGAGGTGAGGCTGGGGACAGAGCAGAGCATCACAAACAGTCTCCAGCTCTGAAAGTTTAGAGAGCCCAGAGAGAAATGTATCGAAGTTCTTGGAATAACCATCCAGGCCAGACCTGCAAACAGACAGTCGCTCGTCAATGAACACATGGAGTGATTTTTTTAAATATAAGCTGTGTGCTTTTTGTCTTATTTTGATAGTGTCAAGGAACAATGACAAGGAAATTCAGCAGTTTTAGCTACATGTTAGCATGCCAACTTTAGCAAGCTAAATCATGCTAACATGCAGAATACTACACTGAATGCCAGCATGTAACTGGTGATTTTCATAAAACCTGTGGCTGCTGCACTTTTTTTTTTATATATATATTTTTTTTCATATATATTCTTTTATTAATGGGAGTCATGCAACTTCCCACCTGCGGCAAGGATGTTTCCTGCCATCCAGAAGGTGGCCAGAGCGCTGATCATCGCACCTCTCTTCAGACGGGGCATGAACTCTGAGAAGTAGGAGAAGATCACAGGGATTGACCCGCCAACCCTGCAGAGGAAGAGAAAACAGCTTTTAGTCTTGAGCTGTCCACGACTTAGGAGAGGAAATCGCTAGCGGACAATGTGAGTAAGAGGTACAATAAGTAAGAATTAATATCAAGACATACAAAAAGGTGCAGCATATCACCACAACAAATGCTAATTGCCGCTAACTGTATACTTTTTATGCGGCCATGTCTGTAGCTTCTATTAGCTAGTTAGCTCAGTTAGCCATGCAGCTAGCCAAACTACCAGGTGAGCGTTGGTGCTTACACCTCTGGGAGAAAGAGGTTTTCAGGGCTGGGGCTAACCGGTTAGCATGCAAACTTCAGTGGATATCTCTGCAACACAATAAATAGATATATCTGACATAATGTCAACACACACCTAAAGGGATTTAAACCATTTTTGTGATTTTCTTTGTCCCAAAATGAAGCAACATCTGCGTGTTGTGGGGATAAAATCTATGGCCGGTTGTTTTTTGTGTACTTAAGTCAGTGTGCGTCTGTCAGCGAAATGACTTCATGTAAACAGAAAGTGTAAAAATATGCTCACCCGATGCCGCTGATGAACCTCATCAGCAGGAAGAGCCAGAACCACGGAGCCAAGCTGGCCAGACCTCCAAACACCCCGTTGATAGTCAGGGATACAACCAAGACCCTGCAACGCCCCCTCTGGTCAGCCAAGTATCCCCACAGGTAGCCGCCCATCATCATTCCTAGAAAAACAGAAAATGACTGTAACAAGACAATAATATAATTGTTTGTTTCTACAATAGGTTCAGTCGTTTCTCGCTGAGCTTCTGCTCTGAAATGTCAAAATCTGATTTTTTTTTTAATGATTGTGATTCACCGAGGAAAATACTGGCAGTCAGCAGTCCCATGTCTGAGGAGCTCAACGATAGATCGCAGCGCGCTGTTGGCAGGAGAAAAGACACACACAGGATCTCCACAGCGTCGCTGGCATTGGCCCAACCACACACCACCAACAGCAGCCAGTGGAACAAACCAAACCCTGGGAGCAAAAGCAGAACAAACAGTGGACAGACAAAGAGAGGCGTTATCTGTTAGAGAATCACCTGGTGTCTTTGTTGACCTATTTCAGACAATGAATGAGGCTGAATTCTTTCACAATAATGAAATTCTATTTTTTTCATGTCATGTCATCTATGTATCTATTTTATAACACTGTGTTTCTATAAAGCTTCATTTTAATAGAATATGAAAAAAACCACATTATTTTTGGAGCATGTAGATGAGGCATTATTCAGCTGAAGCAACCATTTTAAATTTTATTAGCCAATAGGTTGAATGGGATGTGCAGAAGCAGTTCAAAGTAAGATATCAGATTCCTCCAAACTGGCTTTGTTTTTTGTTTTTTTCCTTGAAACAAAAATTTCAGACACAGCTAAAACTTACCTGCTTCCTCCACTGCCTCCTCATAAGTGAGTCTTCTCTGTGCGCCCGCGGCAGCATCACGTGTGATGTTTGAGGCCCTCCTCTCGAAAATAATTTCACCTTAAAAGAAGCACAAAAAACACAATTAACTGAGAAAACCACTTGATTAAGTCCAGGTCTGCAACTCTCAATTTTCTTTTCTAATTGTTAATCAATTAATCTGCTGATTATAATTTTTTTGTCTGTAAAACCTTAGAAGTAATACCATTACAATTTAGTAATATCTCAGTCCAAGAACAAAGTCACAAAATCAATTTATTACAGTATAAAGTACAATATTTGCATCCAAAATGTACGCAAGTGGAAGTATAAAGGAGCTGAAAATCGAAATACTCACATTCACATACCTCAGAATTATACTTAAGTACAGTGCTTGAGTAAATGTATCCCAGTTACATCCTATCACTAGGGAAATAATGTCAGGATTACTGAAGAGTATTCTTTAGACTTGTCGTGTCTGTATAGTAAACTAAAAAGTAGGAGGGAAAAAATGGAGAAACTCAGGTAAGGAACAACTTCTTAAAAAAAACTAAAAGCTGTACTAAAATACAGTAACTGAATAAATGTACTTTATTACATTCCATCACTGTAGCTACACAAGGTGAGGACCACTGAAGTGTATTCTTATAGCTTGACGTGCGTCTGTTTTGTAAACTAATAAGATGCATAACATGGAAATACTCAAGCAAAGTAGAAGTACCTCAACACTGTATTCAAGTACAGTACCTGAGTAAATGTTCTCTAGCTAAATAAACAGTAAATTAATATATACATACATAAGGATAAATACATACATTATTAATACTCAAGTAATGTACAAGTACCTCGAAAGTTTACTAGTAACAGTCACATCAAGCTAAAAAAAATATCCGTCAGTACTCTGAAGTACCTTATTTTGCCTAATTGATGGCATGTAACTAAGTACATTTACATAATACATAAGTAACATTTTGAGGTACTTGTACATTATGTGAGTATTTCCATTTTTTGGCAACTTTTCAGTTTAATAAACAGACACATAGCGAGCTGCAGAATACCGGGTTGGCCATCCTCACCTTATTAACTACAGGGTTGAAATTTTTCCTAATATTTACTTAAGTACAGTACTTAGTATAATCTAAAAAGGTACGTGGACTTTATTTGAGTATTTCCATTTTAGGCCACCTTTGTCTGCGAGAACAGCCATATGGCAATCTGCAGAATACTATCCGCTCGTCCTCGCCTCGTTTATCTAACGTTACAGTGACGGGATGTTAACACATGTGATGGGAAATACTCAAGTAAAGTTCAAGCACCTCGAAAACTGCACAGTGCTTGAGTAAATGCACTCAGTGACGTTCCACCACTGTATCCACAAAACGTGCGAACTACTGAAGCATATTCTTCAGCTCACTGTGTCTGTTTAGTAGAGCGAAAAGTAGCCCGAAAAATGAAAATACTGCAGTAAAGTACGGGTGTGTGAAGGTGCCTGAGGTGCACAGCTCTCTACCTTCATCTGAGTCCGGCTCGCGCGGCTCCAGGTAGTCACAGGTGAGAAGCGGCTCGCGCGCCTCCGTGTCTCCGGTATGCACGTGACGAGACATTCCCACAGTCGGACGTGTCTAATATGGCCACAGAGCTGTAGAGCTACAGTAACTACTCTGCTGCAGCCCTGTCCAGGTCCATATCACTGCCTCCGCCGCTGCATCTGTCTCATGACCGCAACGCCCGGTTGCTAGCTAACACACTGAAGCTAACCTGACAAGAAGGAGGACCAGGAAGTAAAACGACAGCGGCGGCTCGTACGTCCTCACCCTCTCCTGCAGGCAGTCACTCACTCAGTCTGTTGACTCTGGTTGTAGGCACTTCCACCACCACAGTGTGTAGCCGAGCTTCAAGCCTCACATGAGCCGCGGAGGTAACGTTAGCAGCAGCTAAAGGAGACACGTCTGGTCCGTCTGTGCAGTGCGAGCGGCGGGGAGCAGTTGACGTTGCCTCCCCTTGTGTTTTTAAAAAAGATTGAAGATGGCGACCAGCTCGGAGCGCAGTCCTCCTCCGTTCCCCGACTCCGAGGACCAAGATGTGCTGGACGCCGAAGAAGTCGGAGGCCGAGACAGTGATGAAGACGACGGGGAGGACCTCTTCATGAGCGCAGTATGTCTGAATGAGGTTAACGATAATCTCAGGCGAGCTAAACCTGAGCCCCGCTGTGGCTAACTGACACCAACTGTCAAAGAAGGGACTAGTTAGCTAACATCAGCGGGGAAAGCTAATTTAGCAAAAGTTTTGCAGAGGTGTTGAGCAACATTTAGCTTCTATTAGCGTGGAGGAAACTCTCGGAAAATACTGTCGACACAAGCAGCTGTCATGTCAGATAATGTCAGACTTAGAGCATTAATTGTAACTTGAATTATCAAAGCATTGCGATGAGTTTAGAAGGCGAAAATCTGTCCTGACGTTACCCACCTATCACCGCTGGTGGCCTTAAATAGCTTGTGTTGACACTGTTGCAAATATTCATGATGCCATTGATTTCTTCCGGAAAAGTTGCAACAGGGAGGACTGTCTAGCTGAGATTTGATCAGGCAATCAGTCGACACACAATGCATCTGATATACTTCCTATGTGGTTAATGAAATGTGGATGTTTTCTTAAACTCTTCCTGGTTGACTTGCACTACTCTGGAGGAATCTCAAGCAATAATTTGGGTGTGCAGACTTTTTAGGCCATGCACAGGTGAAGCAAGTCTAACCTGCAGAGAGTGAGGTTGACTGTGAAAGTGGACATCTATGTTATATCTGTTATTCCTTTTGAATCAGTGTTTTAAAAGCCACAATCTTTGCTTAATGGGGGTTAAAAAGCTGGCACCAGCAGCCTCCTGTCATGTGAGTGAGCTGTGGTCACATGGGCAGAACCCGGATGTTTTCCCCCCCAGTCAAAGTTCAGAGGAGAGATTGGAAAGTTGCTGTCTTTGATTTTTGAGCGCTGCCCTCTCTGTTGCATGGAAAACCTTACTCAGCATTGTGGATGTTACGTTTAACAGAGCCTGACTGTAGCTGAAGTAATGCTTGGAGATGGACCAGGAAGTGGTCACTTGTGGAATCATGAGTTACCTCATGCAGTAAAAAGAAGTTTAAAAACTGTTTACTCAGTGTTACTCAACATGATAAATAGCCAGTACACCCAATATACACACTCTGCTGCCAGTTTATGATGTGCTCCTAGCTGAGAGGTGTTTCCAATGTTTTCTTAAGCGAGGGTGAAGTAAATATTACACCTCGTAGTAGTCCGACCAATATATGTCAGTATCCATTCTCTTGTTGTTTAATATGTACTAAGGGTCGACCGATATGTTTTTTTTCAGGGCTGATACCGATTATAAGTAATCCAGGTGACGGATAACTGATAATTGGGACCAATATACATTTACAGGAAAAATAAAAATCTTATTCTCAAAGTTGAGAATAGTCACTGATGGAATGTAACTAACTACAATTTACTCATCTACTTTCCTTTTTCAATTTAGTGTTATTTAAAACTTTAACTCCACTTAATTTATTTGATAACTATTGCTACTATTTACTTAGCAAATTCAGATTATTCAGTGTAGATTGGCTGTTCCTGGGGACATCAGATAGTATTGAGGACAAAGAGTGGTGACCTCAACAGAGAAAAGATGTTGTATCAGAGCCAAAGTAGTTCATTTTTAAATATATTCATTTAATGGCAGTCAGACTGGGAAAATCTCAAATTGACTTGAGAAGATGTTATTTAGGCCCTTGACTCACAGTCAAACTTGTGTATCCAGTTTACACGGTGTGCGCTATGGATACAGTGAAGATTTCAGCGTTAAAAATTATGTAAAAGATGTTGTTTCAAATCAGTTTTGGATCTCATGGCTTGTGTAGATCTGGATGACACTGGACAAGCTGTATGGGCCAAACCACAAGTATTAGCTGATTAACCCAGTCATCAGTTTACAAAAAATAAAACAATTTATCCTTTACAAAGCGAAATCCCAACACATTAATTCAATTGCTTTCTCACGTGAAGATCCACACCTTTTCTCAATTTTTATTACAAATCAAGACATCTTTCGGACTGTAAGACACAACAAAGAACTGGAAGACATAATTTCAAGCTCAAGGAAACTGGGATGGGCTATTTTTTTTGCTATTTTAGACATTTTATTGTCCTGATGATTAATCCAAAAAGAAATTGATAGATAATTGTTACAGTGCCATTCAAATACCAAAAAACATCTCTCTTTTTTGCCTTTTTCCACTCATCTACAGAGCGACCCTCCACTGACTGAAATGGACGCCACGCTGCCACCTGCCAATGAACCCACTGATGTTTTAATGAATCTTCCCACGGACATTATGGATGCTCCCTTAATTGAGCCTGTCAGCAGCCCAACAGAAAGCAAACCAGCGAGTGAAGTTGTCATTGAACCCTCTGATGATTTCGTCGATCTAACGAACAACATAACCGACTCTCCCGATGACTCAGTCGCAGCTGAAATTGCCGTTGCAGACGCAGCAAAAGACTCAACTGAAATCTCTCTCGATGAACCAACAGAAATCCCTTTAGATGAACCCTCAGATGATTTTGTTGACATAATCAGAAGTGAAACTCAAGCCCCAGAAGAGGAAGTTGCGATTGCAGATGTTACTGTCGAAGCACCAACAGATAAAAGTGAAGTGACCAGTGGGGCTACAGATCCACCTGGTGATGGGGAAACAGGAGAAAATGCTGAACAGGCAGCAAAAGAAACTTCCACTGCTCCAGTGAACGACCTCTTTGCTGATATGCCAGCCAGTAGCACACAAAAGCCGCCTGTCATTGACAAAATTGTCGACCCTTTGGTTGACCTCCTCGGTGACTCTCCACCAGCTGCTGATGCCAAAAAGCTTAGCCAGGCAACAGTTGATCTGTTCGAAGATGAGGGAAGTGACTTGTTCGCAGAACCACGGCAGACTAAATCTACCAAGCAGCCACAAAAAAGTCTCTTCGGTGAGCCCGATGAGGATCTGTTCGGTGAGCCACTGGGTGCCACTGCAAAGAAAACCATCAGCAAGGAGCAGAAGGACAAGTCTGTCATGACCAAAGCTGCTGGAGTTAGTAGCAACATAGGTGGACCTCTGCAAGACAGTAATCCTGCAGAACCTGCTGATATCTTCACTGAAGAAGCCATCACATCAGTGCCAAGCGTCAAAAGCACCAGCACTGTCAACTCCAAGACTAATGGAGTCCACTCTGAAGAGGAGGCGGATATATTTGCTGGTAGGTCCATTGTTTTTCTAACTTTCAGGATTTTAGGATTTGGCTTTTGAAGGGGATCACTGGTGTACATTTAAAGACAAAGTGTGCCTCCAATACTGCACTCTGGGATTCAAATGTTGGTTTCTGTGTAGTTTCAATGAGACATTTATTGAAAGTACACATTACTTGAACCAACTACAGTTTTTAAAAGACCAGATGGTCATATCAGGGCATTTCCATGTATTCTTTTTCCCAGTGTTTATTTTTGAAAGGTATGTTTGCAGTTATTAGAAAGTGGATATTAGATTGTTGCCAGGAAATGAGTGGAGACAGACTAAGGATAACAAAGTTTAACGACCAGACTCAAGCTACGGATTCATTTCATGGTCAATGTCTGAAACCAATGATGCCCCATTTCTGTTCTTAAAAAAATACTCTGCTGATGTTAGCATTGCCGTTCTACAACATTGTAGTTTAAATAAGGATCCAAGTGTATGCAGCAGAGCCAGGAATATCATGTTTCTTAGTCCACACGTCCTTCTGTCCTGGCCCCTGAATTACCCACATTGCTACTCCAAAGCTAATGTAGCCTCAAGCTTAGCCTCAATCAGAGATGAGAAGCGAGCCTCAAAGGGCTGGTAAGCTCATTTCTTTCTGACTCCTCCAGATTTTCTTTTTTTTTCCATCTTCAATCTTGTAGTCTTTAGCCCCAACTGACCCTGACTTTCACTTTCACACAGCTCCCTCTGGGGCCACTTGAAGCTTTATTCAACTGTTTATTTAAATATGCAGAAGTACTCCTGTCAATAGACTTTGATGTGTACTAACACAGGAGTTCCCCTTTTAACTGAAACAACAGAAAGGATGAATTACTACAAAAAAAAAAAGGGTCACATTACTGGATGGGAATTTAATTTGTTTATACTTCCCTTTTCAGCAAGACTTTGTCATTATTCCCAGAAGATGGGTCACTCAAACTCTCTCCTGTAAATGAGGCACTTGTGACTTCAGTTTATGAGCACTGGTCCTCTTGTAGGTGAGCTGTATTGGGGGCTTAAAGCAAAAAAAAATGACAGGCTGTAGTTATTCAGTTTGAATGTCTGTGCAGGAATTTAGGTGTTTATATTTGTCAGATCTATAGAAACAAATTGCCCAGTACAATTAATTCCTTAGGTTGCTTCTATGCAGTAGTCCAGCACTTGTGCACAGAAAAGACTGCAACTCAGAAGGTTGAACAGGTTGGCCATTAATCACAGAGTAGTCTTCTTTCACATGGCAATGTCCTTGAGCAAGACACTAAATCCAAAATTAGCCCTGGGGGAAAAAAAAGTGTAACATGTTCTCATATAACGGTTACAGAATAAATAACAATTGGATAAATACAACTAGAATAAAACCTATATAAAAATCGCATACCTGTTTATTTGATAATAAATAAAAAGCTCTCTTTGTCAGTTTTTTTTTGTTTGCATTCAAAACCTGTAATACCTGTAATGATATAAATAATATTCAGCGCTATTTAATGATTATCTTCATTCTCCTTTTTTTTTCTGCATTAAATTTGTAGTTTGGTCTATGAAATGTGAGGAAATGTCAACCAAGCCGAAGATGATGTTCTCGTATTATCCTCAGTATTCTCTTTTTTTTGTCTAACATATTCCATTGACTCTATTTTATCCCTGCTTTTTTCCAGTAATCTCTAGTGTTTTAGCCCTGGTTTTAGCCCACATTTAAGGCTGGTATCAGGGAATTATTTTCTTCATCAAAGATGACTAGAACTGATTAATTTATCATTGAGGTTGTTGATTAATGCAGTCATATACAACTAATGGATTAATAATTGCTGCTCTTATTATATGATAAGACTTTCTGCTGCATTGACAACTAATGAAAATACATTAACCTTACACAGCCCTTATAACAGGGCCAGGACAGTCCAGGATATAAAGCAAATAATGATGTCTCTCTGCACATTTCCATTCAGCATTTAATGACGTCAATCTGTTTTTTCCTCTTGAACAGAAGCCACTGTGGAGCTCTCTCTCGACAGTCCGCAGGACCAGAGAAAGAAGGAGGCTGCAGCCAAACCGTCTGTGTCTGCCCCCTCTTCGTCAGGAGCTGCAAGCCTGACCAAGCCACAGCCTGCTGGCCTGGAGGAGGTACACACATATCTAATTGCAGAGTAAAATCTCAGTGTTACTGCAACATCAACATCACAATTTCTCGTTTTATTTTTTATTTTTTAAACGTCTTACCTGAACAAACATTTCCAATTTAATTAAACTGTTCAAATTTCCCCCTGAAAAAAAATATTTTTTTCCTTTCTGTTCAATTTTTGTTTCAGTTGGAAGAAGAAGAGGAGGAAGAGTTGGAAGACAAATTTGAGATCTTTATTTCTGTCAAAGACCCTGAAAAAATAGGCAAGTCTTTTCAGTTTTGTATAAATAATGTACCTGGGTTTATTTTGTTCAGTGCAAGTAGGTTGCTAATTGGTGTGTGTTCTGTAAATATTAAGCAAGTAAAGGTTACTCTGAAGAGCTTCATATTTGATAACCTTTGAAAAAGACAAAGGGACCAAGAAGGGAGATTAGTGATTAAGTAACTTAGTGTAAGGTAACTTACATAACATTGAGATACAATGAAGTATTTCTAGCAATTTCTTTTGAAATTGACTAAAAAACAAAACAACTAAATGTATCTTTCTTTAATTTTTTTTTTCAGGGGACGGGATGAACGCATACATGGCCTACAAAGTATCTACACAGGTAAAAACATGTCGGCATACAGGGATAGACTTGATCTGAAGTGGATCATCTTTGAAGTGGCAGAAGCTAATGTTGTTACTCTTGAAAGGCACACATTTATTATATCAGAATTTAATAGCAGTTATTCACCAAAGTTAAAGGGCCACTTCATCCCAAAATCAAAAGCTGCTGAGTTTTGGAGATGTCAGCCGTAGAGATGTCTGCCTTCTCATAAATAAAAAGGAACTAGTGGCACTGGGCTTGTGATGCTCAAAGCACCAACAAAAAAATAATCATTTGAAAAACTCATAAACAACTTCTTTTTTCATTAATCATGACCTGGTTACTCAAGATAATCCACATAACTTTTTGTGAGCAATTATTAATTTAAACAATTGAGTTATATGCAAATTCATGCCCCATACAGTTGTCATGAAAGATACATTTGGTACAAACCAAAACCTTTTCTTTTTCTTTATTAGGCTGTAAATATGTTTATCTCTGCTGTAAAGTTGGGCATTTTAACATGACTTCATATGGGAATTGACTTTTGCAGCCAACCTCAAGTGGCCTTTAAAGGAACTGAAGTTTTTGATACTTCAGCATAGACCTCAATTCTAAGAGCTGGAGGTTGATGCTTGACTGTAACATTAGCTAGCTTGGTGGTGCTAGGTGAGCTAGCATCAGCCAATATGTTTAAAGCTCAGCAACTCACAGCAAACCAATCTAGATGGATAAACAGCCCAACAAGTAAGAGAAAACTATGTATTTTAGATTTTGGGTGAACCGTCCCTTCTAAGCCTTCTAAACAAGTGAAGATATGAACTCTCTTTCAGACCACACTGCCCATGTTCCGCAACAAGACATTCACAGTGAGACGACGCTTCAGTGACTTCCTTGGTCTCTACGAGAAGCTTTCTGAGAAACATGGACCAAATGGATTCATTGTTCCTCCGCCACCGGAGAAGAGCATACTTGGTAGGCTGACTGGTTTTACACTGGTAAACTATAAAACCTGATCTCCATCAGCTATTAAAAAAAGCATATTGTGTTACACAGGTATGACAAAGGTGAAAGTGGGAAAGGAAGATTCCTCATCTGCAGACTTTGTTGAGAGAAGAAGAGGCGCTTTGGAGAGGTAAGAGAGAAGGAGTCAAAGTATGTTTTAAAATGTAATCATGACCATTCAGTTACAGAAAGAAAAACTAATCTTGTCCTTGTTTTACTGTTACCCTTCAAGAAAGTGAGGCTTTTTTTTCTCATTTGACAGGTATCTTCAGCGAGTGGTAAATCACCCATCACTTATCCAAGATCCTGACGTCAGAGAATTCCTGGAGAGAGAAGAAGTAAGCTGAAACCTTGTAAAAGTGCCTTTCTGTTATACAGTTATTTATTTTTGTGCCTGAACCATTCCGATATACTGAACTCTGTAAGACCATAATTACGTCTCGCATACAACTTAAATATTAATAATAATTTGCTAATAAATTAATCTTCATCACATGTAGAAATCCGTCAAATTTGATGGAACGCAGGATTTATTATTCATCTGCCATTTCCTCCTTTTTGT
Source organism: Sparus aurata (assembly GCF_900880675.1). Taxonomy (NCBI): domain Eukaryota; kingdom Metazoa; phylum Chordata; class Actinopteri; order Spariformes; family Sparidae; genus Sparus; species Sparus aurata. Next base: position 19,928,978 of record NC_044194.1, on the reverse strand, counting down.
CTCTGAATTTGTACTACATTTTTGAAATGCAGTCTATTGATAGCGGTATTATACTGTGTGTGTCTGTGTGTGTCTGTGTCTGTGTCTGTGTGTGTCTGTGTCTGTGTCTGTGTGCGTGTCTCTTCAGTTGCCCAGAGCAGTGAGCACCCAGGCTCTGAGCGGTGCCGGCTTTCTGAAAATGATCAACAAAGCAACAGATGCTGTCAGTAAAATGACCATCAAGATGAATGAGTCAGACGTGGTGAGTCGAGCTGCAAACAGACACTCCTGCTGTTCATGGTTTTCATTCCCAAGAAGCTCTGACGTAGCAGATCATTTCTTGTAATGAGGAAAGCTGCCTTTTCCAGTCACAAACTCTCAGTGAAAGGCTGACTAATTCACATTTGTCAGAAAATGTGGTCTGTCAACTCCTTGGAATTTGCATGGAGGGAAAAAACATTCTTGAGTGTGTATGTGATAGTGTTTATTGTGACCTAAATGAATGCACAGACTTAGAGACACTTAATTATCAGCTGATCTGTTGGTATTAATTGAATGTGTTTGTGTCCAGTGCTGTTTGCTATAGTTTAGTGCTGGGCAATGTATATGATATATATTACGTTGTTTTTTTCCTGGTTATAAAGGCAGCATTAAAGTAAAGCGATGTCATCTTCTAAACCTACCAGACTGTTCCGCTTACCAGAGTCCAAAGTGACATCTTCAAATTGCTTCCTTTGCTCAATCAACATTTGAAAAATCAAAGATTCTTTATGTACTATCACAAATGACAAAGACAAGCAGCCCATTCTCACAATTAAGAAGCCAGAACCGGAAAATGTTTCACGTTTTTCTTCAAAAATGACTGAAACGATTGATTAACAAAGTATAGTTGATATCCTTTTGATTGACTAATTGATTTATTGACTAATCATTGCAGTTCTCAGGAAGCTGAAGGCACTAATTCTGATATAATTATATGAAAATAAATGTAAGGGTAGGAGCTCTTCCTTGACTCAGATTATGTTTGTTAGAGCTGCTCTTTGGATAGGGATACATTTGCAGTCTAGTTTTTGACCCAGTGTGACTTAACATGGCTCATGATGTCATGAGGATCAGAGTGGGAGATGTAAACTCAGTTATAGAACAAACAGGGGGCTTCCATGTTAGAGTTGCACTAACTTTGTGTTTTCCTGCAGTGGTTTGAGGAGAAGCTGCAGGAGGTGGAGGCTGCAGACCAGCACTTTAGGAAGCTCCACGCGCTGGTTGAATCTCTGGTGGTCCACAGGAAAGGTCAGTTACAACCACAAGAGGCTTATGGGTTCAAGAAAGGGTTGAGGATGATTAGATACATTTTTATTGGAGATAAAATCAAGCTCAGTTTGATGTTTTACACAGAGCTTTGCTCAGAAAGTAATTTGAAGAAGATAATTCATATGTTTTCGATGTTTGAGTAAAAATGCCACGTTTGTCTCGCTCTTCCCCTCCAGAGCTTTCTTTAAATACTGCCAGCTTTGCCAAGAGCACAGCCATGCTGGGCAGTGCAGAGGACAACACAGCTCTGTCCCGAGCTCTCTCTCAGCTGGCAGAGGTGGAGGACAAGATGGAGCAGCTGCACCAGGACCAGGCTGCAAACGACACCTTCAGCTTTGCCGAAGTCATCGCAGATTACATCCGCCTGCTTGGAGCCGTGAGGGTAATGAGGAACTTTCATTTCCAGATGTCAAGGTTAAATCTGCATAGTGTAGTATTCATTTCTCAGGTGATTAAATAAAAAATAAAAAAAACATTAAAGTAATTGATTGTGCTTTTTAAAGTTAAGGAGGCAATTTGACTAGCTACATGTAAAAGAAATATAAACCCCAGATTAGATTTTAAGTTGTTACATTTCATTGCAAGTCCAAAAAACCTGCCGCCCTTCAATCAGTCATTGTGGCTTAAGCCATGAGGTCTAGACTGCCATTTCAGTTTAGTCCAAGTAGTTGTGTTGAATCAAAAGGAAACAAAAGGAAAGGCCGTAAAAATATAATATATTCAATTCCAAAGCCTAAAGGTTGATTTCAGAACCTGTGTTCATTCTAATGGTGGTTTAATAGAAAGAAATAACAAGCAACATTTCCATGAAAAATGACTAAAGAGTTGACATGTATTTGGACAGAGCCTCAGCTACCGGCTACGTGGCTAAAGTAAATAGCTAAATATAAACATGAAATGATCCTCTGTGTGTTCGTGGGCTGCAGGGGTCGTTTGATCACCGGATGAAGGCGTGGCAGCGTTGGCAGGATGCTCAGACCGTGCTGCAGAAGAAGAGGGAGACTGAGGCCAAACTGCTGTGGGCCAACAAGCCAGACAAACTGCAGCTGGCCAAGGAGGAGATTGCTGAGGTACAACAGCAGCCAAAATCAACACAGAGAAAATAACTCAGACAAGACGTGCTGCAGTTTGATGTTTTCTGTTTTGTTTTTGTTTTTTCAATGACTTGGACTTTATTGAATTGAAAATGTTCAGATATATTCGAGTTGACATTTTATTGTCTTGGTCACTTGGAATGAAAACTCATCACTTCAAACAAATGCTGAGCAACAAATGCTGATTTCCTTTATCCTGATATGAAAGTGCTTGAATATTAAATGTTTAGGTTTTTCCTCCATATGAAAAAATATTTATTTTATACTTTCAAAGCCCAAAGTCTGACTGATCTCAGAATTCTTTAAAGATGACATTTGTTTCCTTTTTTGTTAATTTTGGATCAAATGTATGAGATGATGATGAGAAATCAGGATAATCATTGTCATATAAGCAGCAGCAGCCAAACAAAAAACCTCCCAGTAACAGAAAGGAAAAAAAAATAAAATCCTTCCTCCCACCCAACTTTTTATTTTTTTGTATTTCTGCCTTAGAAATCTAAATTTACCTTGCCATGACATGATTGCATTTTTTACGCCGCAGGACTTTAAACTCTTCTTCTTTTCTTGTTAACAGTGGGAGGCCAAAGTGACACAGTTCGAGAGAGACTTTGAAAGAGTTTCTGCTACTGTGCGCAAAGAAGTTGTCCGCTTTGAGGTACTGATATTTATCTATGTTGCTTTCATGTAAGTTGCTGGACAGCTGAAAAAATTTGTTACCTCTGACTGATGAAATGTTTTATTTAATCTTACAGAAAGAAAAAGCCAAGAATTTCAAAAGACAGATAGTTAAGTACTTGGAGTGTCTGCTTCAGTCTCAGCAACAGGTGAGTCTCTTTCTGTCAGACATGAAAATGTGATATTTACATTATCAAATATTCTTCTTTTCAAACTTGTCAGCGTGCATTTATAAAAAGTTTTGACCATGAGAAAGGCTTTTTCAACTCTGGCAGTGCTTGTTTTGACTTTGTCATGTCACAGAGTTGTGTTTAATTTATTCATAAGGGATTTAGAAGTGCTTGTCAATGCAGCACGTCTGAAGTGGTTGTATGTGTTTTACATTTTAAGCATTTAGCTGTTGATCTTATCCAAAAAAGACTTCATAAGTGCAGCATTTCAATAAGATTGAATTTTAAAATGATCAAAATGTAAAGATGATTGGAGAAGATTACAGAATACGTTTGTCTTTTAAAAAGGATTAAAAGTTGATAAATTAATTTAATGACAATTAAGGCCCTTAAAAAATATAGTTTTAAACACATTTCCCAAAGTATTACATTTTGTAGCTGTTTTTCTGTATGTATGAGGTTGACATTTTTAGATCCGATTTGAAATGCCTCCAAAATAGGCAAACAAGCAATTTTCAAATACATCAGTGAGAAATAAAATTTGAACAGGATATATATAACATAAAATAAAATATATGAATGTATAAAATATGTCCTGAGTTTTTTTTACCAAAGGTGACAGAAGTAGACACATTCTTTACTCAAGTAGAAGTACTGATTCATTGTACCTACTAAAATTAAGAAAGTACAGGCTCTGAAATGTACTCAAAGCAGCCCGCTGAAGGACATTTCATCAGAACATTTCTGTGCAAATCTTACTGAACCTGCACATTTATCATAACACACCTTTTCTCCCCATTCAAGTCTCCCTTTCTCTTAATGTCTTGCTACAGTTGCCCTGCGTGATATGCACTGATATGTTCAAATCAGTCTTGTGATGTTGGGAAGGTGGCATGCAATGATACCAAATTGAAATAATCTATAATTCTCCTCAAATGCATTAAAACTAAAGTAACATGTCTTTTTGAAAATGTGTTAAAATTAAGGGAGCAAAAGTAAAAAGATGCCAGAAAAATAATCTATGTAAGTACAGTTATGAAGTATTTGTACTTCCCACCTCTGGTTTTTACACAATGATAGGAAAAGGAAAGATTAGGGCTATCAGTAACGATTGATTTTAGAAAATGTTTAATGAATGTTGCATTATAAAAATCATGAAAAGTTGCTAAGTTTCAAGAGGCCTAAGTAATGTATTCAAATGACTTGTTTTCTCCAACAAGAAGTCTAAAAACCAGAAAAGTAAATTTTTCAGACATGTTTGAGTCCGTGGATCTCACAGATATGAATATATTTGCTTTATCGGATCCATGGGTAGAAACATTTCATGACATCTGTTGTAAATCCAAATTCTTAACCACTTTTCTTCTAGCAACTATAAATGAATTGACTCTGTTGTCTTTTTTTCTTCTCCAGCTGATAAAATACTGGGAGGCTTTCTTACCAGAAGCAAAAGCAATCGCCTAATCGTCGAGCACCAGCCTTTTGGACGACAGAAGGGAACAGACAGGCTGCCTTCTTCTTATACACTTTACCTCTTGCCTTTAAACCAAGGAAAATGTGTGCATTGTAAAGGGAGATACAATCAACCTGTTTTTTTAATCACCTTTAACATATAGCTCTGTATTCTATTGTATTAATAATTGTATATTTTCATTTAACCTTCCACAAATATTTTCTTATTAGATGAAAAAGAGTTTGCATATACAAAGATATGGACACACGACAAGAGAAAAGTGTAGATGAATGATTCCATTAATTTCCACAAGAGAAGGGAATTGAGTCCGTCGTTCTCAGGATTTTCTCCCTCGTGTGATCAGGAGCTCCTTCACATCAGCAGTGGTTAATTGTTTACAGCGCGGCTGCTCTCTCATCAGATACTTCTGGGGACCCAGATGAAGAAAGTGGCCAAAAGTCTCACTCTGTTGCTTCTTTTTAATGACTCAAAGGGATAAAAAAAAAAAAAAAACAGTTAATTGAATATGATTTATGAGCACTTCCACCAGGTGGATAAAATACTTTAGTACCAGTCATGTTTTTTTGGTTTCGTTTTTGTCTTTCAGATTTAAAATACTATCGATTGCTGAGGGGAGGGGTGCAGGGTGTTGAGAGGCATTAGATTTCTACAGCTGTGGTCAAGGGTTGCATCGTAGGTCAAGCTCGTGAGTTTAATGTTTTAGATTTCAATCATAGTGCAAACTTTACTATTGTAACTACACATGTCTGTGCCTTTTTGAAGCCAGTGTGGGAGAAAGTTGAACACAGTGCAGAGGCTTGTTAACAGTTACTTCAACAACAGCCATAATGATATGATGAGTGTCAAAGCTGAGGTTAAAGAGCATTATTGGTGGTGGTGTGACGTTGAGGCTCATTTACTACAAATCAAGTGTTTTCTTCCTCTATGTTCTTGCTGATAACTGCCGTTCTAGTTTCAGTCTTTGGATTTACTGTGTGGAAATCAACCTGCAGAGACTTAAAAAAAAAGATGGTTTTGTCAAAGTTGTGTCATTTGACACTTTTCAAGCTGCCACAAAGCAACAGTGACTAACTTTGAGAAAACGCTGACATATGTGCTGTATGGATTTGCCTTCTCAAGCAGGTTTAATTTCTTTGCAAGTTGATTTTCATGCTACTTTTGTGCGTTATTGTAAAACCTGAGCCCATTTCACACAGGACTAGTATGTTTGTGTTTTGTGTTGCGCATTCATACGGGATATGAAAAGTCTGTATTTCACTTATATTTACTTACAAGGCTCCATGTAACATCGACTCTGTGTCTGCTCTTCAGCAGCCACATTATTAATTCAAGGACAGACATCCTCAGCAATTATTACAAATTACTAGAGGCCCCTAGGTCATACTACTCCTGTGTGAATAGGGCTCAAGAAACCAAACGTTGTCTGGACGTAAGGATTCTCCAGTCCTGCTTTGTAGTATGGTTAGCAGTTAGGGCTGCAACAGTAATTCTGTTATTCTGTCAGGTGAAGGGGATGTATTGAAATAGTTTCATCTGACAAACAGTTTGATTAGTCAAGGTACCCTGTGGAGTTTTAATTATAGCATTGTGTATCAAATGTTTTGTCAGTATCCCATACTGTAGTGTGCCAACTGAAGCAAGGAAGAAGAAAACTGCCCGCTAAGGGGACCCAAACGACGCAGATTTCATTAGGACTGCAGCTAATGATTATTGTCTTAGTTGATTAAATGTTTGTTTTGTTTTTTTCTTAATGTAAGCGATCAGTTGTTTGGTCTTTAAAATGTCAGAACATGGTGAAACATGTCAACAAGTTTTTCCCAAAATCGTAGATGACCTCAAATGCCTTGTTCCGTCACCAACCCAAAGACGTTCCATTTACTGTCTCAGAGGAGGAAAGGAACCGGCAAATATCACACTTAAGAAGCTGGAATCAGAGAAACCGATAGTTGTCGACTTATTTAAAAGTTGACAACAGATTCATCGTTGCAGCTCTAATTTGGAGGCTTCCCAAATGAATGGCCCTGAAAATGTTTGACCTACATCCATTTAACACGGTTGTTAGATCTATAAGATAGATGATGCACTTAGGTGAGAAATGGTGAATGTCGACACAGCTTTGTTTACAAAGAAATCCACAGGTTACCTTTAATTTACTAAATATAACTGAGCAGCTAATGTGGCATTATAATTGATTATCGTCTAGAACTGTCTGCTGACTGTTTAATCATGTCAGGACTCCTCAACAGTGTGTGTATTGTCTTGTAAATGGGCGACAACATGCAAAAAACCCACCAGAGTGATCCTTTAAAACGGCACTGGGACATGGCTGTCGATGCTAAGTCACAGACGTGAGATCAATGTCGAATACTAAACTTACTGATGTCAAAGTGAACCTGGTGCTCCCCTGAAGCCTCAGTCTGCAGTCTGACAAGTTTTAACATCAAACAGTAACACGGCGGCGTCACAGCTCGATGTGGCCGGGCTGCCATCTTTTGATTACAGCTTTAATTTCACGTTTGCACACATACAGTGATGTTCATGTTTCATTTGTTGTCATCGCTGAATCTGCAGACATTTCTTTGCACCAGGTTTTTTTTTTTTTGACTGGTAGGTGCATGCTTGTTTTCAAGACGGCACCGGTCATTAGTGCCGCCTCATCCTGTGTGTCATCACTTGTCAATGTGCAGAGCAATGTCAGCGACGTGCACTGTGTCATAGAAATTTCTTCAAAAAACAAACAAAAGAAATCAATAAAAGTTGCACTGTTTACACTCGGAGATTTCATTAAAAACAACTGATTTCAGTGTCTTTCTTTCTCCACTTGGATTGTTTTCTGCGCCTCACCTTAGGTTTTTATAATAAATAACAAAACAAACTTAAATGGAGTCCAAAAACCTATAGTAACTGTTGCTGCTGAAGACAGTGTTGTATAACTCCAGTAATAAGGAAGAACTTTTACTAGATGTACATTTTCCTCTTTTTCAGAAGCATATACAAAATCTGCTGCTGTTACTTTTGTTTTTATTTTATGTGATGCTGCCTGACAAAGCTTGAATGAGTGAGTCCGTTCTTTCAGATCCTTTTTATCCACGAAGAATCATTATAACATTTTCATACCAGATTTAAAAACGTAATACTTACTAATCTGTTTTTGAAACTTACTGTATCTTTCATAGGACTACACCGCTGTTGCAGCTTCAACTGGTCTTTAATTTTTTAGTTTAACCAGGTGAAGACCTAACTGAAGATCCTGTTGGTAAGATGGTTGATTTTTGAGTCTCATTCCCAACTTGTAGAAAACTGATGCCAATTTATGATCCCACAGCGTCAGTATTTGACAAGTTGGGAAACCAAAGCTTCAAAATGACTATCTTACCAACAGAAGATTTAAAGTCAATGTACATCCAACAAGAGGCCAACTGAAAATTGTCTCGGGTAATACATCAGTACAGCTCCTACTCATCAACAGGATATGAAAAGTCAACCAAAAACACTATAATTTAAGGTAATTTATAAACAGTGTCTCTAATACAAAGATTGTCCACCAGAGGGCATCGCAATGTTATTTTCTAACTTTGAAAAGTGAAAATGGCTCCATACAACTTGTCCAGCATTATCCGGGTCTCAGGAAGCACAGAGATCCCAAATATGTTTGAAAAGAAATAATTTACACCCAACAACAAGTTTAAGCTCACCCACCAACATAAGGCAGTATGGCGGACAATAAAAAAGGCTATAGTGAAGATTTGGGCTTAAAGGGTCAAAATATCACCAGATGAGCTGTAGCCAGGAGCCATTTGTAATTTTCTGTTGGTCTTTCAAATGTCTCTTTAAACAAGACCTGCTTGAACCAGTCTGTATGGAGTATGGACTGATTGCTGGAGCTGCCACACTGCTGAGGTACCCTAAAGCAATAAAAGGCACCTTACTAATGTTCTTCTTCAATCTTACCAAAGCCAGCTTTAAGTTGACAAAAAATTTAAACTTATAATGTGGCATTTTGATTAAACTTAGTAAATACTTTGTGTACAAACACCATATGTATTTCAAATAAGAACCCTTTTTGTTCAGAATTCATCAAACTCTTTCAAAAGCATCTGCCGTTTTCTGGAGTGACATTAATGGATTCTTCACGCTGAAAAACGTTGACAATTTACCTTTAATGTGATGCAGAAGACTATCAGTTGTAGTAGGAGACATCTCTACGATGGGAGCTTTGTGATACAAGCAACAGCAAAAAGAAGGATTTCACTTTTTTCACAAAATAAAAGTCGACTGTATTAGGAGGCAATTGCACGTTTTGCAGAAGGCAATCTGAGGAAAGAAATATGAACAGAACTTCAGTTTACGTGAGATTGTTTGGCCGCAATGAGAACTGTGGGGAACTGACATCAATTCTGCAAAATTTTTGCAATGCACAAAATAAGACAATTAACTTTGTTGTGGCGGAAAAAACAATGTATTCATGCTGTAGTACCTAGCACCATGTTAGCCTTTCTAGGCAGGATTGTTTTGTTTTTGTCAGTTAAACAACAACAACAAAAGCAGACTGGATTCATTTCTTCTCGGCTGAAGAAATGTCCCCTCAGTACTCTGCAGATTCATTCTCCGACAATGAACCACAAGAAGATGTTCAAAGTTCGTTGTCTAGGTTACAATCTTCACTTCTCTCCCGCCCTTATTTTGCCTGTCTTGTGAGGTGAAACGCTGCTGACGCAAATGCAGAACCAGCCATGTGTAGTGATGGAGAAGCAGTTCAGGCGTCTCTCAACTCCCCAAAGTCTGGAGACGTTTATCCGACTCAACCAGACAAATCATCAGCCATTATGTTGCTCTGATGAGCTGTTTTTTTCCACCTGCACTGAAGACAAACTGGTGAAATGATGAAGGCTGCTGTTCATGAACCTCGGGCACATTCAGTAGGCTTGTGTTCAGGGTGCAGGTTGTTTCAGAGAAAAGTCCGGGCAACATATCTGAGATGGCCTCCGTGTCGGAAAAAGATTATGTCCATGTCGGTGTCGAACAGTGCCGTGACGAAGAAGGACTTTCCTTGGCTGGTCTGCAAGAGAAGACAGATACAACTTTCACTGGACTAGTTATCAAAATGCTTTTGGATTTAAGATATTTTACAGACAGTGAAGGTATCACTCATCATCAAATAATCGCTCAGAGGATCATCTGATGAGGATGATGCAAAATGTTGTTTTTATTTGCCCCTCAGTGCTTCTGTACAGCTTCACAATGTCAATAATATGTAAAGGCTGTGTTTATTCTGCCCCTTTTTAATATAGGACAGTTGTTTTGTATGGATTCCTGGGTACAAAACAATTAATAAAACACGAAACTAAACTTTCTGACTGAATTCTGACTGTTAATCACAGCTGCCTGTTTCCTACCTTGACAGCTAGCTGCTGCCTCGGACTCAGGCTGTCGGGCAGCGTGATGGTGAACCTCTCCTTCCCGCTGAGCTCCAGTGAGTCTGCGTTCTGGTCGGGCAGGAACTGCAGCGGCATGATGCCCATCCCCACCAGCTGGTTCTTGTGCAGCTTCTCAAAGCTCTCGGCTATGACTGCCCGTACCCCCTGCAGAGAACCAGGAGAGCGGTTAAAAAAGCGAGGCAGGGTAAATCATTGTGGACAACTTTTGTGGAACCTATTTCCTTCCATATCCGTCAGTGGAAAGTGGAGTGTGTTCGTAGTGAAATTTACCAGCAGGTATGGTCCTTTAGCGACCCAGTCCCTGGAGTTCCCAGAGCCATAGTCTTTCCCTGCCAGGATGATGAGGGGAATGCTGTCTCTCTGATAGCGTTCAGCTGCCTCGAAGACATCCAACTGATCAGACGGACAAGAGGAGGACATATAAGGACGTGTTGTTACTCACACATGCTTTAGCTCAAAAGTAACAACTCCACTTCCACTCACCGTCTGGCCTGAAGGAATGTGCAAAGTCTTAGGGCCCGGTTTGCCGATAAATCGGTTTTGGAGCTTGATGCTGGCGAACGTGCCTCTGGTCATCACTGCATCGTTCCCTCTGCGAGCGCCGTACGAGTTAAACTCCCGCGGTGTCAGACTGGGGAAAAAATATTCAAAGTGAGAGGTAAATAAATTTGACTTCACCAAATGAACTACAGTTAAACAAACCATGACTTTGTTCAGTGACAACACTTGCATCCTTTGTTGACCTATTGAGCCCACAGAATGTACAAACTGTATATCTGTCATCACCACTCTATATTCATGTCAGTGAAAATTGCAAAAAAGTTTTGTCATTATTTTGATTTTCAAGAAACATTTCAGTGAGTTCTGTTTTTGCAACAGAAAAATTGAACTTCACAAATAAGTTTTGTAGTTTTCATTCAGATCATAAGTAGCTGCACGATCACACAACAGACTGCTACAGCTACCATCAAGAATCAATGAGATCAATTGATGGACTGAAGAACTGGACAAATATGCGGGATCAATAATGGCAATGATATCAACAAAATTCCATCAGTTGTCTTCTCTAATTCTCTAGTCTGGACTTCTCGTAGTCCATCATGACTCTCACTATCACATTATTTGTGTATATTGTGAAAATGTGCTGAGATTGGCTCCTTTAGTGAAATAACACTTTTCAGAACAGCTTACGGATGGAACTTGTGGTCAAACTGTTTCATCAGTACCACTCAATCAATATTTCTGGTTTTCATGGTGTCTGACGAGCAGTGTTGGGTGTAATCACATTAATCACATTACTTTTTTCAGTAACAAGTAGTGTAAGGCATTACTGTTTGAACTGAATTACTGTTGAATGTAGTAATCACATAACAGTTCGCCAAGCTTGTTCCTTTAAAACATTACTTTGAATTTGTTGAATGTAAGGAAAACAACTTGACTGTAAGGTGCACACTTTGCCCGTGTTGGAAACTTCTCTCCACCGCTGCTAACACTACCTCAAACTTAATGAAGCACCTACAGAGACAGCACGCACACACAAAGCTTGTTGCTAAGGAACCGTGGAGCGACATGAATACAACGAGTAATGTAACTAGTAATGTAACTAATTACTTTCTTCAGGGAGTAATCATGTAATGTAAGGCATTACTATTTTTGAGAGTAATGTGTAATGTGTAATATATTACTTTTTTGAATAATGAGCCCCAACATTGCTGACGAGAAACTGACCGTTTGCTCTGCAGGTACTTGGCAGCGGCGCTGACCCTCGCAATGCTGCCTGCTGGTGAGATGTGGTCCGTGGTCACTTTGTCTCCGAGGAACAGCAAGACGTGAGCGTTCTCTATCGACTGTGGAGCTGTGACCTCTTTACTCTGAGATGAAAGACAAGCAGGGACAGAGGAGGCCCTTATTGTCTAATCTGCTGCTGTGCTTACTTCATTATGTGAAATCAGGAAACACGTGCAAAACAATAATTACCCCGAAGGTTGGAAGACTTACCAACTTGCTGAAGAATGACGGTGAACGGATATAAGTGGACTTGTGATCCCAGGGGAAGACCACAGAATCTGGACAGTCAACGTTGTTCCAAAATGTGTTCCCTTTCTGGAGAGAGGGCACAGAGGGAACGAAAAACATTTATATCATAAGTACATCACTTAAGTAAATGAAACATACATTAGACATAAATAAATGAAGGAAGAAATGACAGAATGATCATATCCTCACCTCCATCCTTCCCCTGAGATCCTTAAAAATGGAGGAGATGACTGTGTCCTCTTCAGTCTGTTGGACCTCCTCCCTGGACGGCCAGATGTCACAGAGATACACCTCCTTCCCCTCTGAGGTCACGCCTGCACCAGTGACAAAAAAAGAGTCAAATAAAACGTTTGCGTTAAAGCTTTTTTGTTAAACACATCACTTGTCACTACGAGACAACACATTGTTCTGAAGCTGCTCACACTGCTCCTTTGTCACCTGTTCCATGGCTGATACATGTCTGCACAAGACACCAAACCACTAATGCTTCAATGTCATCAGACAAATCCGCTAATGAGCATCAGGTTTTAGAGGAGCAGCTCCCCGATGTGTGCCTTCCTTACCCAGAGGCTCTTTCTCAAAGTCGATTCCCACAGTGCCCGCGAGGGCATAAGCCACCACCAGGGGAGGGGAGGCAAGGTAGTTGGCACGCACGCAGTCACACAGGCGGCCTTCAAAGTGCCTGTTGCCAGATAAAACACCGCAGGCCACAAGATCCCCCTAAAACACAGAAGATGATCCAGATTTGATTGTTGTGGGATGCACTTTTTTTTAATGACCTACAGAAACATCTTGATGTAGCTTTATGGAGCTCTTACCTGTTTGATTGCATCCACGACAGCCTCTCGTAACGGAGCCGTGTTCCCCACACAGGTGGCACAGCCATAACCAATCACCTCAAACCTGTGATGTGAAGGGAGACCATTCGGAATTAATTTGCTATTTACCAATGTTTAGTGCTTACTTCTTTTACTTTTTCTTATAACACTTTAACACTAAAATTAGTGTATATATGCAGGTTTTTAAAATTGCTAGGAGACAAGACTTTTTAAATCTTGTTTGTCACAAACCCATCACATACATCACGAAACTATATCCACAAGACATTAAAACATGTATTACAAAGTCTGAATCAATTCAACTCTGAATTACACACATTGGGCTTCATTCACCAATATCTTCTTAGATTCTTTCTTAAGTTGTTCTTAAGAGGTTCCTTAAGAAAACCCTACGTCAGATTCACCAACTCGTTCGTAAGCCTCAGAATTGTTCGCAGCTGTGTTCTTACATTGATGAAAGCTGCAGGAGCAATATATATGCCATTGTTTTGCGGGCCTTGGATGGAGAAATGCCACGTATAAATAGGGTGGGGGGGTTACTAATTGATGGCATGTTTCCAATTTACTTGATTTATCTTAAATCATTGGCACATTTAATTTATTTTAGAATTTAAATTCTTTGTAAATTACCAAAAATATGAAATAAATAAATAAATGAATAAATATGACAGAATTATCACTGTAATATTGCATTTTATTGAACTACACAAGAGAAGAAAACACAACCATGCCAACATTTCGGCACTGAAATGTGCGTAAGAGTACTCCTGAGTGTTCGTAGGATTTGTTCTTGCCTGAGAAAAAATCCTAGATAAGAAAAAATTCATGAATGCCACAATCTTCGTAAAATCTTCGTAAGTGGGACTTAAGAACAAATTTGTTCGTAAGAACGGTTCATGAATGAGGCCCATTGTTTTTCTGGAGCTGATAACAGAAGTCGCAAAGGAGTGAGACATCTCACTTTTTTTCTTATCTCTGTTGAGAGTTGCACATTCGCAGTACCGACCAGGCAGCTGATATGCATGAAAGCTACTAACAAGTAGGGGTCGACTGTTATGGCTTTTTCAGGGCTGATACCGATTACTAAAAAAGTAATCCAGTTTCTTCTACTTTTTACTTCCTCTCCACTTCATCCTACACATTCAGTTGCTAGTTACTTTGCAGATTATGTTTATTCAGTGTCTGTGACGTGTAACCGTCATCAGATAGTGTTTTGGCAGTACATTGTGAAAGAGGTTGCTGCATCAGAGCTAAAGTACAACATTTTTTACTTAGTTTATTTAATCGCCAATCTGACAGAAAAATCACCAGTACTCATAATCAGAAAATACTGAATATCGGCCCGATAATCTACCATAATTGGTCTACCCTCTACTGACAACGAGTACGTTTTAAATATCTTTTACTTCAAGTCTCTCTTTTAATGTCAGCGCCGACTGAGCGATGTACAAGCTGCTTGAACAGGGACAGATTTAAAGTCTTAATAAGCTGGCGGCCTCAACTTCAATGTGCTTCATATCATCACGCCTGAAAAGGAGAGTAAATTAGCGCCTTCACTGTGTTGTGTTTTCATCAGTCGATCGGAGCAGGGGCCAATAAATACCCGTGACTACCGCCGGCGAGTAAATGCTAATTGTACCCATTCATATTGAAGACAAAAGCCAGATGTCAGCAGGTGTTAGTGGGGTTTTTGTCCAGCATTAAAGCGGTATTACTGTGTTTATTATGGTTGTTGCACACCAAAATACCAAGACAAAAGTCCTTGTATGTTTAAAATCTCCTTGGCAATGAGCCTGCTTTGGATTTTGACACCACTTGCGCACAAAGCATGTAAGTATGAACTATAAATCTAGCGAAAAATAATGCAATCTGATAAACAACAGTCCTGCAATAATAGAGGTTTCTGTTTTTTAGTCTGCCCTTGATATTATAAAGGGGAAGTGACTAAATGAAAAATAAAGACCTGTCAGTGTAATGCAGAACAATTCAGCAACACCACGAACTACAACCTCCAAAAGAACCAATCACTCTTTCAAAACCAAACATGTGTTATGTTAGCGCTATGGTTAACTTCAGTCAAGGGGAGGTGGGTTCATTCTGGGTCATTGCCTTGGAGTTAAAGGGGTATTTGTGAGTGTGTGTTGTCACTGCGTACACATGCTTACCCCAGCTGGCTAAAGTAAGGCAGGACTCCACTGGTATTGAGGTAGTGAGTGACCATGCCACTTCCAGGAGCCAGGCTGGTCCGAATATAAGGTTTGACAACAAGCCCCGCCTCCACAGCCTTCTTGGCCAGCAGACCTGTCAATCATAAAAAACAGCTGCATTTCACAAATGTGCCTTTGTTGAGTAACCACAAAGACAAAATGGCACAGAGCAGAGTATTGTAATTGTAAGTAACAGTAAAGACGTGAGAGTGCAGCTAGAAATAGATTCATGCTTGAAGGAAACACTTCACATCTACTGACTCACACACAGATGACATTTGGGATTATTTTCAGAAATCTGATCACGGCTCCATCTGTTGACTCAGTGGTCTACCTGCAGTAAGCATGACAGACGGGTTGCAGTTGTTGGTGCAGCTGATGACGGCTGCGATGACCACCGAGCCGTGGACCAGCTGATACTCCTGACCGCAGTGCAGGAAAGGAACCCGGATGTCCTGCTTCTCCTTCGAGATGTGGAAGCCTTTGAATCCAACCTGCAGGGAAACCAAGAACAAAGAAAGAAATGTTAGATAACACCCAAAAACATGTCAACAATGTGTCACCAGCATAACCTTGAACCTGAGTCCAAATATCTGACTGAGTCATGCTTGTTAGTCTGAGGACTAGCAGAGTTTTTATTGTATGTTACCTTCTCATCGAGACAACTTTGGAAGTCTTCTTTCATGCTGCTGACTGCCACTCTGTCCTGAGGCCTCTTCGGTCCGCTCACGTAGGGTACCATGGAACTCAGGTTGATCTCAATCACCTGCCAATTAAGGAACAGTTTTAATTTCACTTTACTATGAAAATCTGTTCTAATACTGCTGCACCAATAATATGGCTGTCGTGAGGGTATTAGAACCATCATTACACAAAAAAGGAAACTTTATCCACCAGTTTTTCTCTTCTTACTCAGGAGAAGAGTAAGGTTGAGAGGGAGATGAAGATACTTTTGTCTGTATTCTGGGTATTTCATCTCTATTTCAGCACATTGTCTCAAAGCTTACAGATATGCACCAACAGAGCAGAACTTCTGCTAGTCGTTGGAAACAGAAGAAGGAAGAAAGTGAAGAAAATAAATGGAACTTTACGAGAAGAAGCTATGCGAGTTGTTGAGAAGTTTTTAACAAATGTACGATGCTAATTCACACAGTTGTTACTACATAAAAACTGGGAGATTAGGAGGGAGAACATCCATGCCAACGCGAAGGACGCATGAAAGTTTGTGGGCAGTGACAGTTATATCGTTTAAAGCGGTTTCATCTATTTTCATACATAAATGAGCCTTAAGTGCTCCGAGCATTTACAGCGAGGTTTGATACATTACCTCAGAATACTGGGGGTCCTCTGAGGGGTCCTCATAGCTTCTGAAAAGTTTTACAGCCTTCATGTAAGACTCCAGCAATTCAAGTTTTTCCTGGGTAAAATCTGGAAGGTAAAATATGACACATCAGCCAAAATGATGGTGACGTCTTACAGATTCAACTGAAACAAGAAAATCTGTTGATAAAAATAATTCTTTTAATGGCACAATATTATATACATAGAGCCAAATTTATTGCACCATTTAATGACTTTTAATAGTTCAACTGGTTGTTTTTATTTTCTTTTATGTCTTTGTTCTCTCTTAATCCCACAAATGTCCACATTTTTAATACCATGGTCGACTTGCCTTGATGTTTATAAATCTATTGTTTTTTCAAATGCTTTATTGAACAACAGTTATTACCCTGTAAATTCAGACTGAATATGTAATAAAACCAAGAATAACTTAATGGACTCGATAAAGCAGTGTTCCAGTTTGCAGCTATAAGGCAATAAATGCTTAATAAATAGTTTCACTCTCGTCTGACTCACTTGTCTTTTTAAAGTGCTTGAGTGTGACTTGGTCGACGGGGAAGAAGCTGACGGTGGCATTGTACTCGGGGCACATGTTGGCGATGGTGGTTCGGTCAGGAGCTGACAGCTGACAGACACCAGGTCCAAAGAACTCCACAAATTTCCCAGCAATCCCAGCTTGCCTTAAGTGCTGGAAAATCCACACACATAATAGGTTAGCACAGATAGTACGGCTAAAGGGAAATGTCAGTTTTTGTACCACATGATGGGTGATGATGGATGACATTATATCCTTGATAAGTTCGTCCTTGTTAAGTATCTTTTTTGATAATTCAATTCTTCACAACTGTGAAATTATTCGTGAGTGCATTTTCAGTTTTTCTATATTCTACTGTGTCTCACTGGAACATGTGTGATAAGAAATATAGTCATAATGAGACATGAAGCAAAGCAGAGCAGTGTTACCTTTGTGATGCCGAGGACGACGTCTATGGAGGTGGTCAGGGGATTGATGGAGCCCACCAGTTTACAACCCACCACCTGAGGAAGGGTCAGAGACACTGGCTGGCCCAGCATCACGGCTTCTGACTCGATTCCTCCAACTCCTGGTGGAGAAAAGAACCACAGGGAGAAAAAAGGAAACTTAAAGACATTTTCTAAGAACAGAGAAAAGTACTTTTTATTTCCTCACCCCCTGAAGAGAAAAACATGGTTGTATATTACAGTTCATGTGCAACTTGACCAAAATGTTAACAAGTGGTAAAAACAGTTTAAAAATGGTTTACCCCAGCCGAGGATGCCCAGGCCATTGATCATGGTGGTGTGTGAATCGGTTCCCACCACACTGTCAGGGTAGATGAAGCCATCGCTGACCTGGATCACGCGGGACAGATACTCCAGATTCACCTGGTGGACCGCACCGACGTCCGGAGGAACCACGTTCACATTCTTAAATGCTTTCGAACACCACTGTTTGGTCGGAGTATAGGAAAAGAGTGATGGTTAGAAAATCATCACACTATGTCTCTCACTCAAGGCACAAAGTTTATTTTTGTTTTGTCCTCTGCATGTCATCAGCCAAAATGTAGCCTTTTACATAAACAAAACGTTTTTTTGTAATTACTGCATTAAATACTCCTTTAAAAGATTCATATGAATATATGAAACACACTTACAAATGAGTAATACCATTCTTCTGTCTCTTGTAAAAAATTAAGCCAGCAGCCAACTAACTTTATTCAGGACTAATTCTTCATCATAATCACTTGACAGGCAACCAGGAGAGACTCCAGGAGGTAACATGAAATATCCTGCACAGCCCCTGTAAAATGGTTGTTTGGGTTTTTTCTACGCTTTTGTTTTAATAAGTTAGTGATCTACAGAAGTGCTAGTCGGTGGATTTTGTTAACTTTGGACGGAGCCAAGCTAACGGTTTCGCCCTGTTTCCCATCTTTTTCTTAAGCCAAATTAAGCAGGCTGCTGGTGATAGCAATTTTCCCTATCGTACAAACATCAGAGTGGTGTTGACACGGCACTGGATTCTTTTATTGAAATGCTAGTTATAGTCCCTCTATGCCAAACATTATGTTATGACATAATAAAAACAGATTTGCTCTTTGCAGTACCTTAAAGAACTGAAGTCTCTCTTTGTTTCTGACAAGTTCCATTTCCTGATTCTTCAAAGCTGTTTCGGGTCTGTGGAAAAAAAAAGCAAATTAACAGTAAAACATACTAAACGGGAACTAAATCGGTGAGATAACCTCAACTTTTACTGTTAAAAAAAGTGACATGTGCAATTGATTTCCATGTGAGTCATATTCCGATCAGAGTTTTCAATATAAAATGTAACTTGGACAAACACAAGTGTTTTCATCATTTCATCAGATAAGTGAATTATTTTATCAGAGTCTTTTGATATCAGCAATGTTGTATGTTAGAAACAGCGGCGATGAACAGCCATGTATAAAAACTCACTCAGATACAGGCTTCAGGTGGAAAGGGCAGAGGAGAGGTGTATTCTCGATCTGCTGGACAGACGCTGGAGCCTGAGCAGTGGAGGCTGGAGGGTCACTGCAGGTGGCTTTACTACAAGAGCCCCGCTGGCCTCCACAATGTGAGCCTCCTCTGGACAGAGGCCTGGAGGGTGTGGATCGGGATGGAGCCTGGCTCTGGTTTGGGCCGTCACCTCCACCTGGGTTTGGAGCATTCTGTATGGCACTGTGGAGACAAAAAGAAGTGTTGTATTACAAAATATAATATAAATAAGAATAACAGCGTTATTAACGTTAATACAAGCCATAAAAAAAACAAGTAACTTCTGATTACTTTTTTTATGAAAGCACAAAAATATCCAATGATGAGAAGTCAAGTATGTGTCAGTCTTTACTCACTTTAGCTCATTGTCTATATATATAAATGGAAAATATAAAAGCAAACACACCATTTGCTATAATCAATCTGTAATGAGTGATCTACGATGAGGTCAGTGGGGCATTTAGGGTTGACCAGGCTGGGGTCCATGCCATGTTTGGCCACAGCATCCCTCATGGCTGCCAGGTCCACCATGGCAGGAATACCACTGTCAAAGGAAACAGGAGAAGGAAACATAACCTTCCTTCCCTTAAAGTCATAACCTCATGTATCAACAAGGAACACAAAGAGAGAGCGTGATGACATGAGATCTACTATGCAAACTCCTGGTGGATCAGCTGTCT
The DNA here is from genome assembly GCF_900880675.1 of Sparus aurata. Classification (NCBI taxonomy): domain Eukaryota; kingdom Metazoa; phylum Chordata; class Actinopteri; order Spariformes; family Sparidae; genus Sparus; species Sparus aurata. The sequence continues at coordinate 19,909,201 of NC_044194.1, read as the reverse complement.
TCCATGTGAAACTCACGTAAAGTCCTGGAGAAGGACTCGTGCTGGAGAGAACGGCACCTCGGCTTTATTCTGCTGCTGTTGCCAGTCCAGGATGTTCTGGATGTCTTCCTCTTTTGTGTAGAAGCCATCACAGTTACGTATTGCTGCTTCCAGTAAGACACGGATGGACAGAGGCAGCTGGTCTACATGGAGCAAACAAAAAAAGGTGGGTTTATTTCCCACAGTAAACAATGTGCGATTAAATCTTACTGTGAAGTGGATGTGCACTAGCAAAAGCAATTCAGGCTCTTAAAGATTAAGTCAAGAATTACCTTCATCTACAGGTGTATTTACCAATGTTCCTTAAGATCTTTCAAATGCAAACATGTTCACACTGCTATCCTGGAAATCACCACCTTATTTGTAGCCTGTATAGCACAATGTGTTGATAGATATCCAAGTGCAATGACCATGAAAGATCTCAAAAGAGGAACATGTGCCTTTAAAATCACTTCACCCTTTCTTTAAGTCTGAGGGCCTGAACTCACCGTATCTTGGATCGTTTAGTTTCTGTGGATTGAAGAACTTGAACCTGCCATCTTCTAGTGTGTCGATTAGATGGCTATATGAGTGCTCTGCTGAGAGAGAACAAACATTTATCAACTCAACTACACGGGATGGGACGATAAAAGATTTATCACAGATCAGGATTACAAAAACACAATTTTCAGTAACATGATAATGGTGAATATCCTCACATGAATAACTTGAGAAAGCTGTCTAGCTCGCTGATGTACTGTCCCATATTGTTATTTTATATTTCCTTAACTATTCTGAAATACCTAAGCCTGTCACCATGACTGAGGGCTTGGCTTGCACATTGTATTCCTTACTGTCACTTAAATCAGATGTTTGTAAATACTATGGATACCAGACTAAAAGACGACAGGTAGATGAGTTTATCACCATTTTAATTTATGCTGGAACATTTGTGATGACTTATTACTTAAGCTTCTTTGATTGTTTTTCACAATTTAAACAAATAAATAAATACATACATACATACATACATACATACACACACACACACACACACACACACACACACACATGTATGTTTCTACGTATGTTTGAGGCCAATTTGTTTTTTAATTTTTATTAAAATTTTAAGAACATTTTTATAATTATTTGGACAATACTGTGAATCCCCATCATGGTCACATGCCTGGCAACTACAATTTCAACCTGTGTGTTACAAGTACAGGAAATTTACAGTTGTGATCACCTCAAATCTGCCTTTGTTTTGTTGTTTTTTGTCTCAGCATGTCCACTTGCAGGTAAGCCAGGTTTACTCCATGACTCTAAGCCAAGTTGTCCTTACTTTACCTGCTTAACCTTTAAACAAGGCACAACTCTAAGAAACTAGCAGTACGCTTCCTCTTCCTGTGCACATATTGCTTCTATACAATTGGCTTATCGCATATCAAGCTGTATCATAGTGGTTATGAGTAGCTGAGCATTTGGTCTAAACTCCCAGGAATATTCAAATTTTGAATTACAGATGAAAAAGAAATGAAAGTTATCTTTCTGATTTTACTGATTCCTTTGAGGTCTTTTAAGTGCAGTTAAGTTAGATAATACAGGATGTGGTAACCTTAGCCACCTAGGCAAATAGAAATGTCTTTATCCCTGCCAAAGGTTTTGTACTGTATAACTTACCTGTCTCTGGTTCTTATAATAATATAAGACCATATCAGATTTGTACTCTATATAGTACAGACTCAAAAAGTGATTAGTTTGGTCCACAAGACGAATGTTGGTAAGGTCATGTTGTAGCTGTGTAATGTTGGTGAAATTCTCCTTTAAGACTTGAAGAAAAAATTTAGCTAAGCAAGAGCTGAGCCCCTATGGACAGAGTAATCTTTTGAGTCTTGGCACAGCACTACACACTGGTCTCAAAACAGGACATCATGCTGTAAGACTGGCTCTCAGGTTACTACTAGCTTTGAAAGAAACATTTTTTCTGATCATTATGAACCCGAAACTGCGAGTTTCCAAAATTTCCCATATCCTAAATCCTATATCCTATTTAATGAATAAATACAAGAACAATCATATAATCCTGCAGAGCTGGAGGGAAACGATGCAAGTTCACACAACACAACAAGTTTAGCCAGATTCCAACAATTACACAGTAAACCATCATGAATGACACACTGGAGGTTTCCTATCTTTTTTATCTGCAGCATTTCCTATTTCACTAGTGGTGGGGCACTGCAGCAGGAGCATTATCACTGCTGCTGAAGAAGACGACGACAAATAAACACAACGCTGTAATTTGGCTCTAATTTACCTAAGCAAGCATCAACCAGTTCTGAAACAAAGCTTTAATCAAATAGTAAGATGAAGCAGTGTTTGTGCTCTTGACTCAACATCAAAATATATAGAAGCAAAATGAGCGCTAGTGATAAATTAAAAAACATGTGGCAGATTATTTTTAAACTGTCACTCATGCATTTAACTTGTCAAAGGATACATTTAACATCTATATATTTAAAAGGATCCAGATATGTTGCATGCACTTGGCACCAGCTAGACTTCCTGGGGTCCAAAAGCCGTTGCATCATATTTCCAATGCACTGTGTTAACCACCAAATGTGTAAATCAAGAAATGATCGTAAAATTTTGTCCAAATATCCATTCTGATACACATCAATGTCAAACTCTTGACTAGTTAAGTTACACAGGTACAAGCAAAGGGCACTGTACATCACATTTACATGAGGAATTTGTATGGTTTTTGTCAGATTATTTACAAGCAGCTTGCTGATCACTCTCATGTTTTGCTGCCTTTACCATAAAAACAATCTTGGCTCAAACTGCCCTGCCTCACAGTCACTGAGATGATTTTGTAAGCCAGAGTGCTGCTCATCTTGTTTAAATATCTTGATGCAAATACTAAAAGCCACAACCTGATGCAAAGCAGGCAAAATGGAAAACATACAATAATATCATAATACTAGAAACACAACAAAGATACTGATCACCACAAGTGAAAACCTTTGGAGAAAAGTCCTTATGGGAACCTGTTTTCTTCTGATATGCGGAAATGAACAGCGTGACTAAAATATTACACTGAGTTGTGTGTCTGCTTTGGCTTTTAAACACACTTTCAACAGATCTGTCAGGTGTTTAAATAAATGTCAGTCCTCGTCTTGTTGTACCATGTCCCTAAGATTAATATGACTGTAATTACACACTGTTATAACAAGCTTACACGCGATTATTGTGCATGTTAAGTGGTGATGACAGTGCTGCCTGTGGACATCCACACGCACTAAATCATCTCGGTATGTGTCCTCACGACGGGCTTTGAAGACAGCTACAAAGCTAGCTAAGGTTCAAGTTGCTAACAGTGGTCCTTATCGTGAAGCACACTCGCTAACTTAAGTACTTATCGTGTTACTGCTGAACGTCTTGGGGAGATAAGAAAGGCAATTTGCAGTCATTTTGAGCTCAACCACAACGAAGGCTTTGACATTTTCAACACAGCGAAGACACATTTAGCTCGCGGTGTTAGCCTATTTAACAGCTCTTGCTTTAGTTGTACAGCAATGAGTGCCAAGCTAGCTACTGTTAGCTTCCATGTCTCACAGCAGTTTGACGCCGGTACACTTTATGTAATGTTCACTAAAAGCTACCGACAGCCATTTTCAGGGGAAGGATGTCTTTCTTAATCGATTCCTGTCGTTAAAGGTAAACAACTGAGCGGACGTCGGCTTGCTAGGTAAGGTTAGCAGAAGACATCTCTTTACCTTTGGCTGGGGAAGTGAGCGCCATGATGACTTCTGAAATCAACACGACCCTGTTCTCACGGCTGACACTGGCAACACCGAGCCGACCAATCAGAGAGCAGAGCTGTACGGCCACGCCCACTCACCAGTCACTGACAAAATAATAATACAAACATTTTAAAACAGCAAAACATCGGCTGAAGTCCTTTTAAATTCATGCATTGCTTTATTCATGCGCTACCTAATACAACAAAGACTCCTGATAGATCCAAAGTAACTCGAGATCTGGAGGAGGTGAGATGAGGTGGCTCCCTCACTTGTCATAAATGTTGTCATGTTACCATCAGGTGACCTGAAAGGACCTTAGGTTATTTTGTCTTTTTTTTTTTGGTCATAATCAGTGCTGGAGTGAAACTAATTTTAACTGAATTTTGAGGTACATGCACTTTACTTTAAGTATTTCAATTTTCTGCTAATTTGTACTTCCAATCCAGTACATCCTGGAGGCAAATATCACACTTTTTACTCACTACATTAAAGATCCAATATGTAAGTATGAGCCAGCTGCCAAAATCCTACTCTAGAGCTCTAGAGCTTTGGACCAGACAGGCCAAGGCTATCAGGTTAGCATACTTATTTCAGTAGATATCTCTGCAACACAATACACACACATCATAATTCACATTCTGTTCATAGTTTATTTTTGAATGCTTTCGACTTAAAGATTCAACACATATTCAGATAATCAGAAAAATGCTAAACATTGGATCTGGTAATTGGCCAGGCTGATAACATTCCTTTTGATACTAAAGTACATTTAATATCAGATACTTGAACACTTAAAAGTACTATTCATATGGATGAATTTCACTTTTACCAAAGCAAGATTTTAACAGGATATCTTTACTTTTACTCAAGTGTGACTCTGCTGTACTTTAAACAACACTGGCAATAATAATACAATTATAATAATAACTTCTATTTTTTATAACAATATCTTTATTGGCTTTATGTGAATATTAAATGTGAATCCACTGATTATTGAAACAATGATGTTGACATTGTAAAAAAGCTAGCAAGTAAAAGATAAGGGGAAAAAATAATCAAAGAGCAGTTTAACAAAACACCACATGCATATATACACAACTTATCGTGATTTATTAATTGTTTAGATTGAAAGAATCCTTTGTGTTGGTTCTACGATGACGTCAATAGATATTTGTATTTATATCACACAAAAAGTGCACAATTAAATTTTACGACATTCATATGAAATCAAACAAACAATTCTACAAGGTCATACTGTAAATAACTTGTTATGGTCATTATATTAAACATCTGCCATGGTTTGTAAACACAGGGACACGGAGTCAGTGAACATGACCCTACATGTCTACTGTGACTTTAAAACCTCTGACGTCACAGCACAGATGTGACGCTGTATTCATGTTGCCTTTATGAAACCTCCGACTTCCAAGTACCTTGAACGGCTTCCGTGAAACATTCATTAAGCTGTCTGGTAGTCTGGTATTCAGATGTTGGTGCTGGCTGTTTTACATTAACTTCCAAATGTAACAAGTTTAAACTACATAATACAAGGTATGATAAGATAAGATAAGATAAGATAAGATCTTTAAGATAAGATTGTTTTTGATCTCCCGTAAGAGAAATTCAGTGTGGCACAGCAGCAAAGGGAAACAATCAGTGTTCACACAATACACAATGTAGCAGTGTGAGGTAGGAATTGACAAAGAGTCAAATAAAATAGAATTAAAGAAGGATATACTCAAATAAAAAGATAAAGTATATTGGAATAGAAATGCTATATACACTAGAATCTAGTGTATATAGCATTTCTATTCATCTAGTGACTAGATGGATCGGTGCACATGTACCTGTGCAATGTTCAAAAAGCATCACTCAACTAATCAATGAATCAATGAATCAATCACTTAGACTTAATTGGTATGGGCCTAAGGTGGCAAATTATGAGATTTCTTTTTGTTTTTGTGATTATTAAGCCAAAACGTATGTATTACTCAACATGAAAACACACATGGTACCTGGATTTGATGTCTTTTTTCCTCAAGACCTTATTGTGCACAAGTTTAATTGCAAAAAAAACCACACAGACAATACAAAACAAAATAGTCCAACAACATAGAAACATATAAATATTTACATCCACAATGCCAGAGTTAACATTTTCATGTTACAAGCATATTGTATAGATTTAATAAAAGTATTAGTATTCTTAACATCAGCTATGGAGGTGCTATACTGTTAAGATCATTAATAAGGGGCAGGATAGTTGGATACTGACATTTCCTTCTAATGAATATGGATTTTTCCCCCAAAATAACAAATCGTTATATATTATGCAGCATGTTATTTCTCATGTTATCTTGACTAAAATACAACATTACATCACGCACATTCATCTTAAATCTTAGAGTTTCGATATCATTCTGATAAAATGATCAAATAAAATCTGATCATCAATGTCAAAAGTTGCCTAATTTGACGCTTTTGTTTCACATACTCTTGGTACTCCTACGTTTGCCTCGGGCCCTGAACGCACCGCCCTCGTAACATTTAGGTTAGTTAATCAAACCGCTAGTTTAGTACACACAATCGTGACAGCGGTCACCTGGGAGACAAAACTATCTTCAGAGCACATTAGTTATCCAGGAAAAGTTTGTCTGACACCAGGAAACCGCTGCAGTGAACCGCAGCTAATGACCTTTCACCTCTAGACAATGTTTGCTTGCAGCAGTAATGGACGGGACTCATGACCCACCTTGTTGCAGAACAGGCCGTGTGAGTTCAACCGAGCAGCTCAGTGTTGTAACAGTGACCGCGGAGGTGGGAGGAGAACCACATGAGCCCCTGGCAGGTGAGTTTAGTCGGTGTGGTCGCGTTAAATCTTCCCAACACAGCTAACGTGTGTTTATATGTTGCTAAGCTAGCCAACACACACAGCGCGAGTACACGGTGTGACATTGCACGTGCTTCCTCAACCGCTGCGAGACAACAATAAAAAATAGTCGATTAACCGATCAGACGGTCACATGGTGGTGTTAGGGAACTGCGCCAGGTTGTAGTTGTAGTTAAAGGTGCATGTAAGAAACAAATAAGATGTTTGTGTAGCTGTCAGTCAGAGTGGCCTTCACTGCTGTGAAACCAGTTGTACAGCGGCCGTCCTGCCCTGTACTGTAACATACAGTCAAACCTGTCCGCTTTGTCCTTTCTATTCGTGTTGCATAAGGCAACGTTAGATAGTGCCAGTGTTTTATATAGCCTACTGGAATGCAGCATGCTACTTCTATGCTCTGCATGCTTCTCTGTGGAAGACTGATTTACTGATACACAGAGAGTTTATCCGGTTGTGACTGGTCCCTTGTGTTGTTTGAACAGCTCTGCTTGAAAATGAATTTGAACATACTAATTATTCCTCAGTCCCAGTGAAGCAGTGGGCCATTGGATAATTTCTGCAGAGATTTGTTGAAAGCCTCAGTGAGTTCAACTTTCAGACAGAGCTGCTTCCCCCTTTGGTTTGCTCAGATACTGACAAGTTCCTGATTTAAAATACTCTCTCCTATGCAATTGCAATCGCATAAAAGATCTAGCTGCCATTTGTCCAAAAAAAAAGAAAAAAACCTAACTTTTAAAGGGGTACTATGCAAGCCCCCAGAAAGGCTCTGAAGCCAACTTTCATAGTTGCCAAACCATGTAATTACATCATCAGGTGATGCACTGGGACCCAACCAGACTTTTCCCCCTAAACTTAAAATTGTGAAAGAAGAGTCACCAAAATGGTGGATAGATTATTTTTGAGCGTCACAACCCCCTCGAAAAGACTGGCTTCACTTTCAGAATTTGAGCCATTTGTTACAATTAAATTTAGAGTCTAGAAGAGCCCCACAATTATTTTATCCCCGTTCAAGTAATTCGGGGACTAAACCAGACGTTACTCGGCTTAGTCTGGGTTGCAAAAAAAGCCAAATGATTGTGGTGCATTAGAGTTATAGGTACAATTATCCATCATGTCTGTATATGTGAAAGGTGTATGTGTGTTGCCAAGGAGGATGTGTCCATTGTTTTGGTTGGTTAATTTGTGTGTCAGCAGGATTACACAAAAAAAAAAAACTTGTGGTGCTTAACTGGATCCAGGAATGTTTTTTTTTACATTTGATCAGAGAGATTTACTGATGCTGATTGTTCTTGTTTGCAGGTGTGAATGCAGTCGGAGGGCTGACGGATGCAGATATGTGGCTTTAGGGGGGCAGCGCTGCCTTAGCCAGCACCATGCAGCAGAAAGGTGCCATCCAAATTATTGAATGGGAGGACCTGGACAAGAGGAAGTTCTACTCCCTGGGTGTGTTCATGACCCTGACCACCAGGGCCACCGTCTACCCGGCCAGCCTCATCCGCACTCGACTCCAGGTGCAGAAGGGGAAGGCCCTCTACTCCGGCACCTTTGATGCTTTCTGCAAGATCCTGCGAGCTGAGGGTGTACAAGGCCTCTACCGTGGCTTCATGGTCAATACGTTCACGCTGGTCTCAGGACAGGCTTACATCACCACCTACGAGCTGGTGCGCAAGTATGTGTCCCAGTACTCGCCCAGTAACACGGTGAAGTCGGTGGTGGCAGGAGGGGCAGCATCCCTGGTGGCTCAGACCATCACTGTGCCCATTGACATTGTGTCCCAGCAGCTGATGATGCAGGGACAGGGTGAACACCTGACCCGCTTCAAGGTCAAACCCAAAATGATGCTCGCAGCTTCCAAACGCAGACTGACTTTCGGGCAAACCCGGGACATTACGGTGCAGATATTTGCAGCTGATGGCTTCAGGGGATTTTACAGGGGTTACGTGGCATCGCTACTCACATACATCCCAAACAGTGCACTCTGGTGGCCTTTTTATCATTTTTATGCAGGTAAACAACACACTGTCAGTTGTTCTTTATAGTAGCTGTTCTTAGAAAACTCCATCTCTTGTAAAATGATCCAAAGTCATAGTCAACATTTAAAAAATATACAGTACCAATTCTAAAGATGTGGTGAACAGAGCAGTGAAACAGATGCCTGTGAGAGTGTGTTTTTCTGTTACAATTCAGGCAATTTATAGCTTCACTTATACAAATCTGTGGTGATCTTTGAATATACTGACCTTACAATGTTTTTATATCCTTTGTGTTCACAGAGCAGCTGTCGTTGATGGCACCAACAGAGTGCCCTCATCTGATTCTGCAGGCTTTTGCAGGACCAATGGCAGCAGCCACCGCCTCCACCATCACCAACCCGATGGATGTTGTTCGAGCAAGAGTACAGGTAATCACTGAAGCCACCATTGTGCACCAAATTAATATATATTTGAGAAAGTAACCAGGGTTTATATAGTAAAAAGTAACCCGTAAATTAAATATTTACTCGCCAGGAACATTTTGTTTTCGGAAGGATGGAAAAAACTTTTAGGTGAACTAAAGATAATGTTGGACTTTGATACAAGGAGCAAGAATGAACCAAAACGTTTGTTTTAATCCAGGATGAAGAGTCATATTTACAAGGCAGCAGTTGTTTGGTGGAGAGAAGATGAGTCTATTTGTTAATAAATCTGCAGAACTAACAACTGAGTCTGGCCCTCATTGCAGTGATATTTCAGCACTAAATACAGCTGGAGTCAGCTGCTTTTCTCTGCAGATACACTTCCTCTTTTTCTGAACATTACTCAACAGTTTCTCAACTTGCTCTTTGTTGCAATTGAACAACAGACTGTTTTGACAGCACATGCTAGTAGGACTTTGTGTGAAGCTGATGTTTTTGTACATCCCACATGTTGTATTAGTTTCCTTTTCTTTACATGTCATTTGATTAAATCTGGTTACTGTTTTACTGCCTGGTCCACTCTTCCTCTGCAGAGAAGTTCCCCTCTTGAGAAGGAATTGTTGATTGTTGACATTTTTAGTTTGCTTACCGAATGGAAAGACTTTTCCTCCCTGTTGCCTTAAGAGAAGAAATTGGAAGTTCATTCTTGATCTTTGGAAGCAGAACAATTTTGCTCTTTGACCTGACCCCCCCCCCCCCCAAATTATAATTTTTTATGGTTTCTTTGTCAAAAGGCACCACCTGTTTAAAAAAGCAAGCGTCCAAAATGTTGTGAAATAAATTAATGGATTAGAATTGTTAAACCACAAAACCAGAACTTTTCCCCAGACAGTTATTCATCATCCAAATCTGGAATTGTTGCATCCCTACATCAACGTCCATTTAGCTGCTGTCATGGAGCTTTTGATCATATGAATCATACCTATCAGATAGTTTGCTAGCTTTAGTAATGATCTCCCTTCTTTGCAAATACCAGAGATGGTCTAACACTCCCCTGTCTGTTGAAGGTGGAGGGACGTTCATCCGTCATCGAGACGTTCAAGCAGCTGCTAGCTGAGGAGGGCATCTGGGGGATGACCAAGGGGCTGTCAGCCCGCATCATTTCCTCGCTGCCCACGTCGGTGCTCATTGTGGTAGGATATGAGACTCTGAAGAGACTGAGCCTGCGGGCTGATTTAATAGAGACGAGACACTGGTGAAAGGCCAGAGGGAACAGAAACGGAACAGAAAAGGAGAGAGTCTGTGGAAAACGCTCAGCTGTGTAGCGGCCTCCACATGACTCTTAGATCTCTGTTGTTTTAAATGCAGGTACAATGCAGCAGAGTGCAAATGGTGATGTTTGTCTTTGGGTACACTTGGTGTTATTGTTACCTTGCTGTTCTTTTTCTTTTTTTTTTTTCCTTCTTTACCGTCACTGTGAAATCCAAAGTTATCACTGAAACGGTTCTGTATTTTTGCCAATACTGAATGTCCCCATTTAAAAAGAAAACACGATTTTTTTAAGTTTATAGTTGACTGAGGACAGATGGCAGATAAAGCCTCCTCTACTGTATATTTTAACAATATGGAATCGACCGAACCAGTGTATTTCTTTATGCCTGGATATGTAACAGCTTGGGGTTTGCTTGTTTATTTATGGTGTCATATTTTTAAAGATGCAATATGTAAGATTTTGGTTTAAAACATTTAAAAATGAACTAAAATATCTATATGTACTAGGCCTGTCCTGTCCTGAATACCACCTCAGGCACCCACTAACTGCACAGCTAACCGAGCTACCTAGCTAACAGCAGCTACAGTTAACAGTAATTATGTGCTTACTGCTGATCTGTGCCCCTTTTTTTTGTTTGGAGTGACCTTCAACAGGTGGCCAGTTCTTACATATTGCACCTCTTGTCAACACTTGATACACCTGTGAGTTCGGTATGGCTAGGTCCAGTTTTTTTTCATTAAGGTATTCCACAGTAAATTACAGTATGTATTTTAAGAGAATATTTGACGAGGCCAGTGTAATGACTTCACAATGTACCATAATGGAGACACAAATGCCCTTGTTGTTCTGTTGAGCATGCCAAGAGTAGAAAAGCTTGATATCTGTGTGCATTCCAGTGAAAAGATACTTTTGTGCAGGTGTAAAAAAAGAGAAATTAGCTCTGATTATAATTTACACTATGTTGTTAAATTATGCAGCAGTAATGAGTATATCGTCCGTCTGTGTGATCATTTAAAACAGACTTCCAAAGGTGTATTTAAAACAAGCTTAATTTTCTGTTCACCTACAGGACGAGATAAATTAGATTTATCTCAAGAGATTTTTGTGAAACCTGACCCAAGTATGTGGATTTCTGTAAGACGTAGCTGTGTCAAGTGATTCATTTGCCAGCAGTCTGTAAAGACAGTTGTGCAGGTATGAGAATGAATTCTACGTAAAGACAAGTCGGGCAAGTGTTTCTTCTTCTTTTTGTTTCCATCTGAGTAAGTTGATTGTAAAAGAACAAAGTGGAGCTTGACAGAAAATGGCAGATGCAGCAGGAAAACCGTAAATGTTGTTACGGGCCTTCGACCACAACAGAGAGGTGGGAATCCAGGGCCTCCCTCATCGTCCACTACTAGTGTTAAAACATCTGTTGTGCTTCATAAACTGTTTGGGATGACTGAGGATCAGATCTGCAACTATTTGGTCACAGGGCAGAAAGTTAAACCACTAGGAGGTTCTGCTGTTTGGCTAAAGCAAGAACGCAGAGGGAGGGTAAAGGTAGCAGCAGCACCAGCAAACAAGACTAAACTCCGAAGTTGCCTTCAGATTCCACCAGTCACTTAATACATTTGAGGTGCATCAACAAGTTGTCTGAAAAATGACAATTACTGCCAGAAAACATCTCCGTGAGGTTCCTGTATAATCTGTAAATGGTTTTAGTTTTTCAGCACTTTTTATTTGTGCAAGACAATGTTCAATTGAAAAGAATCATGAATTTCCTCCAGTTTCTGAACTGTTGTGATTAATTTCTGTAAAAGAAACTTAATGGACCTTTGCCTGTATGGAGGAAGTGCTACAACTATGTACATCTACCAACTACGCTACCTGCTGTGTGTGTTAGAGATACAGTTTTTGAACTTGTCCATCTTTGATGAAAAGTAATAAAGGCTTCAGAATCACTGCAGTGGTTAGTATCTGTTTTTATGGTCTGTACATTTAAGAATCTTGTTATTCTGTTTTAGAAATTACTGTCAATTGCACATCAGTTTTATCTACGGTGTAAATAGTTGTCACTGTTTTTCTTTTTTTATATTTTTATATTTTTCATATAATTTTTTTTTTTTTTTTTTTTTTTACTTTTTATAATAATTTGTTTTTAATGTGATGTTTTTCATTCTAGAAGGGCCAACTATATCACAGCCCAATTTCTCCCCTCAGGGATCAATAAAGTGTCGGAGTCTGAAACATGATTATGGGGTTGCAGTACAGCTGCTGGGCCACTGGGAGGAGCACTAGATCATACTTCACCTGCACACATGCTGAAACGACTTCCCTCCAAAATTGCATTTCCTAATTGGAGTGAGGAATAGACGTCAACTGGAATACCATGAATCATTAGGTCTGTGTCTTTTCTGTTATAAATCTATTTATTTATATTTCTGACTCATCTGATTACTATTAGCCTTTTGTCAGTTCTTAATAATTACATGGATTTATAGCTGACCTACAAGAAGGAACTAAGAAGACAAATTAGTTTAAATTTACTTTATATTAAAGGGAAATATGAATAAAAAAACAAAACCTTATTTTATAGCGTTGTATATGTTATATAGCTTTCTATATGTTTTTTAAACTCACTTTTCATTATTATAGTAATATTATCTTTTCATGTCAGTCACATTTTCCACTCTTGTCTGTTCCGGGGCTCCAGACCAGAGAGCTTATTTCATCTGAACCCTAAAGACATTCTGGTTCTGTAACCAAATGATACCACTGACACGAAAAATTATAACTAGTTTACAAAAGAATTCAGCTCAAGCCAAAGTAAAAAAGCAACCCCTTTATTTGACCGTGGTGGGCCAGTGGAAAAAAAAAAAAAAAACTCCATTACATTTACAGCTCATCTCCCTCCCTCCCCTAATTAACAACTTCAAATGCATGATTTGAGTAAACAGCTCTGAAGACTCCCTCCACCTGTAGCCTGTACTGGACGTCGTCCATCACATGGGGCAGTCGTAGATGTGGATGGCGCGATCGTCTCCAGCTGAGATGATCTTTGAGCCGGTGCTGTTGTATTTCACACTCCACACCTGAAGATAACAGAAGAGATGGCGAAAGGATCGGAGTTACACAGACCAGTGTCCACATTTTAGAAAATATTATACCTAGGGTAAAAGTTTATTAAAAAGTTTTCCCGGATGCCATTCCTTGAATGTTTTAAAAAATACTCTAAAGATCCCCTCCACACATGTATTAAAGCGTACAAAAATGTCATTTTCACAATGAAACAAGCGAAACAAGACGGCAGAGTCAACCTCCTCTGATCTCTCTGTGGAGCTGTGCCTCTATCACAGAGGACAGATCATCCCCCCCACAGGCGTCTGCAACTGGCCATCTAATGACAGCTGAGATTATTGGTTTTACCCGAGCTGAAGGATCAGCGGAGGGTCATTTGAGAGGCCAGTCGGTGACATTGGCTGTATTGATTCCCACCCCAACACATTAGCACCTATTTTCTTGCTTTGAATTTGATTATGACACGCTCGGTGCAGAGATGGAGGGTTTTCTGTGTCACCTGGTCTTGATGGTCAAAGAAAGTGTTGATGCACGCTCTGGAGCTGGCGTCCCAAACCTTCACGCTCTTGTCGGACGAGCTGAGAGCGACGGAAGAAAGAGAACGTTTGAGAAAGTTTTGTATTTCATGTTAGAAACAAAGATTTGTGTTGTTAATCTTGGTCTGTAAAAACAGCCTCAGCTGCTTTGAGTGGTCATAATGTCTTCAGCTTCAGGTCTTAAAATTCAACCTCTGATTTGTGGCAACCTGAAGCTGTTTTGAACTTTTACCTCGAGACAAAGTGGGTGTTATCCGGGGAGAAGGCGACGTTAAGGACCCAGGATCCATGTCCACTCAGTGTGCCGGCCAGGTTGGCATGTTGCCTGTAAATCACACATTATTAGAGCAAACAAAGGCTTCTTTCTTTTTTCTCTCAGGATCTGTGTTTGGTAACATCCTTAACAACCTTTCCCTCCCATGTTCTCTGCTATATATTCTATTTCATTATGAATATCTGTTCTATTTCCTTTTGGTACTGAAATTTCCTTTGGGATGAATTGGCTGGCGAGTGTATTCACAGCAAGCTGCCAGCTGAACTCACACATCATATATTTTGATGTAACCGTCGTCGGATGCTGTGACCAGGAGCTGGGAGTCAGGGGAGAAAGTGAGGGATCTGATGGGCATGGCGTGACCTGGGGGGAGAGGAAACAAGTCAGTTAGCTTCCTCACTGAGTCCTGGTGATCTCTGCCTCTCTTCTGATTTAGAAAGGTTTAATATGGCTGACTGGATCCTGAATCCAAGGTTTTAGGGAGTATTTTAAGGAGTATTTTTGATTATTTTCTCACATGTAATAATCAAATTGCTGTTATTTCAAGGTAAAAAAGCTTAATAATGTTCCTTTTATATGTGAACCGACCTTCCAGTGTGTGGAGCAGCTTTCCAGTGGCGATGTCAAAGATGTTGATGATTCCATCGATAGCTCCGCTGGCCAAATATTTTCCATCAGGGCTCTGAGGGTGCAAAAACAAAAACAGAAATGTAAAAAAAATATCGAGACACGAAACTGGATGAGCTATAGATAGTTCTAAAAGCCTATAAAAACAACCTCTGCACCTACAGAAGAAAGGCTAAGCGTTAAAATAGAGGGAAACATTGATGTGAACGACAGGAAACACAAATCAAGGTGAGTTACTTTAAAAGCTATGACAGTGAGGTCTCAGCCTTCAGAGACGTCACCACCCAGCCAACCAGAGGGTGATTTATGGCGCCTTACGTAAGCTATACTCAGGATGAATTTTCCTCGGGTGTCCAGAGAATATTCCTTCTTGCCGCTTTCCACACCGAAGATGTTGACCTTGCCAAGATGACTTCCTGTGGCAATGTATTTAGAATCTGGGGAGAAGGCGACCGACCACGCATCAACTGGAGAGGAGAGCAGACAGACAAAGGGGACGTTGAACACATACTACTATTTTAACAATATCTACCGCAAATTAATGCAATGCGCCTTGTCAAAGTGTCTTTTTTGTGATCTATTTTCTTATTGTCAATGTGTCTCATCTAACTGCCCCTAAACACAACACCAAATTATAAGCATATATAATGTGAATAATGCATTATAATGTCCGTCCACACAAAGAAAACAGGTTTAACATAAAGAGGACTCACTTCTGAAGAATCCAAATATACCAAAATGCAGAAGGTCCACAGTGGGGAGAAAAAAAGAAAGGGGTCTTAAATCCACCGACCCAGACCAACCACTGAGTGAAACAGGGCGTTACTAATGGAAGGTGACGTGGCATTTAGATGAAGTACAGCCTGATACAACACACATTTCTGGGAGTGGGGTTTCTGAGAGGTGAGAGTGAAAAAAATACTGTGTAATGCCGTGCTACACAGCAGAACAGACAAGCTGTCAGCCCCTGCAGGTTCATTTTAATACGAAACCCGGTGACGATTTCCTTTACAGCCACTTTATTCCAGTGTTAGACAGTAAGAGGCAGTGATTGAACACTCAATACAGGAAGACCACAGTAACAAGGTTAGGTCAGCTGTATTTTTTTATCAGACAGGCATCGTGGCTGTTAAAGAGTAGCTCAAAATCAAAGTTCAAATTTTCTCAACTGATCCATCAGTCAAAAAACATGTTTCGATAAACGTCAGAAAATAGTAAAAAATGACACAGCTTCCTAAAGATAACTGAAGTTACTCAGTTTATTATCACATAGGACAAGGAGCTTTCGAGAAATGAAATTACCACAAGCAAAAATGAAGAAATCAAATCAATTAATGTGCTATTGAATGCCTCAAAAATAATATTAAAAATTAAATGTTTTTATTGAATTTGTCTATGAAAAGAACTGAAAATAAAATGGAAAATGATATAAATTGGGGACTCAATACAAAGGTGGATACAAGAAGCAACTAAAAACAGAAATATTAATTTAAACATCACATTTTATGAATGAATTAATGCCTATATTTATTTAGTGCATTTAATGGCATATTAAGTAATTTATAGAGATATTGATTTATTTTCCCAGTATTTTGGCAGTTTCAGTCCTCCACAAAGAGCAGCACTAACTTCTCACAGATGAGAAGAAAAAAGTATTTGGGATTTGTGCCTGAAAACTGACCTTACTTTAAAACAATAAATAAATTAATCAAAAATAGACTTTGCTGACTATGTCCCCAGGAATCAACTAATCAATTAATTGACTAATTGTTTCAAAATATGTACACATAAATGAACTACAAACACACATGCTGACTGTAAAGTGGGGGTGGTCAGCGATCAGTTTGTTGAATCAATTGCTCATTTGAAAAAGTTAACGTAAGCAAGTTAAAGTACAAAGGGAACTGTGATGTCCCTACTCACCATGACATCCCAGTGCAAACTAATCGATAAAAAAAATGTCAGTGATCCTCTGAGGCCCGGTCTTACCTGGCCCTGCGTCCATGGACTTGATCTGTTTTCCTGACTCCAGGTCCCAGAGACGGATGTGGGCATCGAGGGAGCTGGAGGCAGCGATGGCCCCGTTGTGACTGATGTCCACTGACACCACACCCAGCTGGTGGCCCTCCAGAGTCCACTGCAGCTCCAGCTTCTCGTCTGACCTGCAGGAACAGAGCGACACAGAGATTATTCCGTCACGTCAGGTCAAATAAACTCCAAGGATAAGACAACATGGACGAGGAGCTTGTAAAGTGCTCAGAACAGAAGAAGATTTTAGCTTTGGTACATAAGAATGGACTTTATCTATTTACTATCAAGAGTTAATGGCCTAGTAGTTGTAGAATATGGTCGTGCAGAATGAGGCGTTCATTAGTGCTGCATAATGACTAAGAAACAGCCAATATGCTACTGATAGGCCTTCTAATAAGTTAATAGTTAATATATGTAAGGGTATATATACTGTATGTCAGTTTCCTTTGTTAAAGATCTTCTTAAAAATAAATATCTAAAAACACATTGCCATAAGTGTGCTCTTGAAGTCTTCAGCTGTGGTCTCAAACAATCCCCTCACTGCCCCTTCAGCTGAATAACACAGTCAGGCTCAGCTAACTAGGACTGCTGATGTGGAATGAACACAGACGCGTCACATCTTGTCAGAACAGACACTTGAACTCTTACAGAATGTTTTTCTTATATTTGTCTCTTGTTTTTTGATTTGTCACTCACACTGATCATTTTTATTATTATTATATGTATATTTTGATCATAGGTCGTAGAAAAGACAATACATAAAATGAAGCAAATATTAAGATAAGAAAAAAGAACACAAATGTAATATTTATGAAGAAAGTGACTTTACAGCCAGCTAATGGCTTTATAAACTATGGTATTGTCACGAGGAGTAATGTTAAAAATACTCACCATTTCCAGACTTTCACCATATCATCTAGTGAGCCAGTGACTATCGTTTCTGTCACGTCTGCTTCACTTTTACCCCATGCTGCTGTCCAGATAGCATCATCGTGTGCTGAGAGGAAACAAACACAAGTTGATAATGACAGTGAGAACAAGCAGCGTTTCTCGTGGAGCTGTTGGGAAAGGCATTTAAAACACAAGTCTGATGTTTTATTATTTTGTTGTTGTCAATAAATGCCTGAAAACACAATCAGGTAGTACGACTCTGAATACTTTCTGACCTCCATCCACTGTCTGTGGTTCTGAATAACAGAATTTTTTAAAGTACCGTAGCTTATTAAGTTAGAAAACGATTAAGAGATTTGTCCGACCCTAAATCCACTCAAATCAGTTATGAAAAGTATTAAAAAATCTGTTTAAAATGAGTGACATATAATATGATCTGAGACGAATTTGGAAGTTGTGAGTACCAAAGTAAAACAATTTATGGTTTATGGATCAGCTGTAGTGATGAATTGAAAGATGTAGCACATTTTTTAAGTTTTAAAAAGATGCTAAAAATGACTGATTGATGATTATTAACAAATATATAAAGCCATGATCAGAAAGCCAAATTGTCATGATTATGACAGATTACAGAATGCCTTAAAGTTCTGTCTTTTTCACTTGACATTAGCTCTTGACTCAAAAAGGATGCCTATAGTATGTGTAGAGAATCGGCATAACGCACTTTAGCTTCAGACGACACCTGCTGAAGTCTCTAGAAATCCATTTGTACTGTTATGTATTGTCAAGTGTCAACAAGTTATTGCCTTAATTTTTATTGATTCCAGTCTAAAAAAAATATGTAAATTAAATGACATTCCGATTTCATAAAAAAATTGAAAATTACTTCTGGGAACAGTTTATCTGCTGTGTTACTCACCATGTTCTTGCTTGAAAAGAATGCTGTACTGAAATCAGAGCACAAACTCACAGTTAGTGTTTCATCCAGAAAACAAACAAAGTAAGGAAATGCTGATTTTCTATTTGAATTTGTTGCTTACTTGGGTGCTCATGTTTTGGTCCTGGGAGTTGGACAGCCAGTTAGACTACTTTTATCTGAAACAACATTTAAGCACGCTGGTGTTGACAAAGCAGAGAACCTTAAAAATCGAATTAGTTTGCAGTTGTGAAATGAAAGCACTTTTACTCAACTGCTGTGTGTTAAGTACAAATTCAAGGTACCTTATTTGACTGATATTTTACAATTTAAAGGGTTTGCTGCTGAGCCGACAAAATATGACAATTTGTATAAAGCTGTCATCCAACAGTATATACAAGGACAAGTGAAACGTTTAGTTGATTGACAAAATTCACTGGCAAATATTCTGATAATTGTTTAATAATTTTCTTTCTTTCTTTTTTTTAAATAATAACGTTGAAGTTTGGACTGTTGTTTGGAGAAAAGAAGGTTTCACTTTCAGCTCTGGGCGTTTGTGATGACAAAGCAAATAATCAACTGATTAATCAGGAAGAAAATATTCAGCAGATTGATCCATTATGAATACAATCATTAGTTGCAATACAACACAGTTCAAAATAGCTAAATTTCAACAAACTGCCGCATTAAAATCCTGCTTTTACATGAATGACTGAGCAATAACAATCTAATGATATAATAACAGCACAACAGTCATCGAGTACACTACGTTGAGTACATTTCCATGACTACACGTAAATTTAAAGTATCTTTAAGGTGTAGTATTACTAATTATTACTTTTTTACTTCAGTACAGGAGCTCAAATGTTGCTCCACCACTGCTAGTTTAGCTGCCAAGAAACAAACACCTTGTAAGATTTGACGTTTGTAGACCTGCTGCAGTCAAAGGGAGAAAAGACGAATGAATAACTGATGAAACTAACACATTTATGCAGCTAAACAGATTAAAAATCTGCTAAAATACTCTGGTTTACGGGAGCTAGCCCCGATTAGCAGCGGCTATCACAGCAGGTTAGCGCTGCATCCAGTTGGCAACAAAGTGCAGTGTGCAGTTTTTAACGGTTACAAGAGCATCAGGTGGTCGCCCAGTTTACCAGACTAACTATAGTAAAAATACACATATCATATGATTTAATATGCGCCAACGTACCTATAAATCTCCTATTAAGATGTTTTATTCAATTTCTGAAGCTCGTTCATTTACATGTGAGACGCCATGACAACATTAGGCGTAAGTTCCGGTTTGCGTCTTCTTCGTTTGTTAAAGAAAGGCTGGTGAAGCTCACTACCGCCACCAGCGGCACAGCGGTGGAACAGCGTTTCTACAGTTATGACTGAAGTTGAAAAAGATGTTTGAAACAATGAATCCAAGAAATACGATCCAAAATTAAAGACAAATGAAATAATTACATACACGTTTGAATTGATAAAACTGTTAATAATCAATAAAGTTAATGTGTAGAATAAGTCAGTAAAATGGTTGTGAGGGGGCGTCAACATAGGCATGATTAGAAAACAATGACAGGGAAACATTCAGTCAAAAAGCAGAGAGATAAAAACATCAAGAAATATGACAAACATATATTTGTGAGCAGAATAACGAAAATCAATATTAATAAATTAGTACAGTGAGACACCTAGAATTATTAGGCTGCTGCTCATCCTAGAGACTCTGATTTAGGCTGTGCCACATCTGTGGTGCCCAGACGGCCAAAACTAGATCAATATTGTGAGACTTTAAAATGTTCAGCAGCTCCCTGCCTGTCTAGACTGAACTAATGATGGCTTACAGTAAAGTAAAACCTCTATCCTGAAGAGAGAAAGGCAAGCAAACTTGAGCCTCAAGTGTAAGCAGAAAAATATTCTCACTTTTTGACAGTTGCTGCAGCAGCAGTCTGAAAACACACACACACTCGGAAGACGGCTGTCAAGATAACATTTCAAGAGAGTATTTCCAAGTGGAAGGAAGCAAATACAGCCTGGGTGTTTTAAAATAACTGCTGGAGTAAAGCTGAAACGGGCACCCGAGTTATAGAGAAATTAAATGAGTGTGAACCTCCTGACAGCCTGAGTGAAGAAGATGAGAGGTGTCCTATTTACAGCGGTGTGTGTGTGTGTGTGTGTGTGTGTGTGTGAGTGTGTGTGTGTTCCAGTGTGTGTGTGTGTGTGTGTGAGAGAGAGAGAGAGACAGAGACTCCTGGGATTTTTTTTTAAAGCCGTAAAATGATTCTGATATTTGCAACATTTACACTTTGCATAATATAATTCCAAAAACTCAACATGTCACCTGCAGATTTGTTCTTGTTGGGGTTTAAAAGTCTTTAAAGTAGCAGTGAAACCAACAAAGATGCTAAAGCCCCACTCAGCCCACAAGAATAAGAATAGACTATATTGAGGGTTGGCAGATTTTTGAGAAAGAGTGCATTACTTCTGTTTAACAGTCAGGTCTTGCATACAGCCTACACAATCTGAATTCATGGAAATACTTTTAGAAATACATAAGGTCCTTTTGTGTTGTTGGGAAGTCTCTGACGGTTATGAAAATGTTGCCTTCCAGTTTAATCAAGTCCACATCTTGCCGACATTGATGCAGATTCTATACAGTGTAATTTTTTGTCATCAATATGAGGTATTCAAATAAAAAACCTCACTAAAACACACTATAATGTAACTATGCACAGATGTCTACATGAATTTATTACTAACATTGCTAACAATTCTCCTGGCATCTGTAACTGGTGTACTCACAGTAACTGACTGTGCGTGCTGGATTTTACAATACCTGTTGTGGTTTCAGGGATCTGCTTGTGTAAAGCGCAACTCTACTACTGCGAATGTGAAAGAACAAAAGGCTTTTCACTATTTTTCTCATGTACTGTAGTGCTCCCTCAGACCTGAGAACACAAATTGGAGGCGTTACCCTTGAAGTAGCTGTTGTGGTTTGAGGAACCTTCAAATTTAACCGTAGCCTGATATATATATTGTAAACACAAATGTTTGTAGCGTGCTTATAAATGCTAAATGGGAGACTTAAATATAAACCAACTGTCCCTCTTTCTATTTCTGGTTACTGCCATGATGAAACTCTTCTGATTTGTGAACACATGAACCACCTGTAGAGCAGCAGACATGAATGAAAAACCAACATTTGACTGATGTATCGCTCAGTTTTTAAACAGCTGTTCCAAAGACTGTCATATCAACAGTTACAGCCAACATCATTGTACTTTTTGGTATATATCATAAAGGGAATGT
This sequence comes from Sparus aurata, assembly GCF_900880675.1. Classification (NCBI taxonomy): domain Eukaryota; kingdom Metazoa; phylum Chordata; class Actinopteri; order Spariformes; family Sparidae; genus Sparus; species Sparus aurata. The sequence continues at coordinate 19,887,175 of NC_044194.1, read as the reverse complement.
AAATCCTTTAAGCACCTATATGAGCACAGAGAACGGCAAGCTCTGAAATATGCATCTGTTCTTCCAGCCTCGGCAGGAATTAATTTCTTCTCCCGGCATTTTGTGTATTTTTTCTTTTTGTTTATCCTGCAGGCAGAAAACGATCATTGCTATTTTCAGCCGAGTGATTCGTATTTTCAGGGCAAAATTAATGGCGGGTAATGAAGCTAATGTAATGGCATCAGCTGCAGGATGCTGAAAGCGGAGCAGGACTGCTGTTGTTATTATCTTTGATATGACAAAATGAAGCTTTGAGGGCAGAACAACATGAAACATTCGAGTATCCATCCATCTTATTGTGTAATCATCCTGATTGTGGATCATAGTGAGGTATCACTGTAGAGTGAAGAGCACGTATTATATTATAGTTTTGCTTCAAGAGGAGACAAAAACCTTAAATGCTTCTTTTCAACAGAAACAAAGAGCAAGCTTGGATGGATTTTACCTTACAGATGGCAGCTTTTGCCTTCGCATGCAAACTTTTGGAGATTTCCAGTATTTTTTAGATGCATAGAAGTGCCTCTGTCTTTTGAGCACAGCTTGACATGAACACGGACTATAACTGTAAGAAGTTTTTAAAAGTTTCAGCTCCTTAGTAATCGCCATTTTCCTTCCTTTTGGCTTTTAAATGATCAGTCTGGCCTGATTACGGGATTTGGTCCTGGCAGACTGTGTCCATGGAAATAAAAATGATTAATCTCCCCACAAAAAAGTAAAAACTTTTAAGCTGAGGTGCCTGTTTCTAAGAGGTTTTGAGTCATTTAAATCCCTCTTTTGGAAACTAGTTTTGATCCCACAACCTACTTAAAGATTAAATGTTTGAATTTAGATGAGTGCATTAACACGTGTCCAACCATTAACAGCTGTGTTTGGTTGTTGGTGTTCAGCATACACATCATTGTCATATACGTTTTAATAATTATCAGCTTCCTCTCAGTTCATTTGGATAAAACTCCCTTTCTCTCTGTTTCCTCTGTGGACGTTGAGATGAATCGAGGACAGTGAAGGTGAAGTCAAAGACACAGACGGAATGAGTGCCTTCATTTAGCAATCTGCATTTCAGTCTGCGATGAAAAATGGGTACGTTGTTGTATTTATTGTAACTTGGCAACTAAAAACCACTCATAATAACAACGTCTGTGTCATGCAACTCTGTCTTAAGAAAATACAATACATTAAAATGCCCATTACATGAGCAAGGTTCATATTTCTTTAGGTTATTTGACGGGGGCAATTATAATTGATTAACAGACAACAACATGAAAACATCCCCGAAAAGACAACACCCACCCCAGCCACAGTCTGTTTACCCCACTGCTATCTGCCAAAAGATACACAAAGATACAAGTGTCTGCTGCCAGAGCAGCTTCTTTCCCCAAGTTGTGAGTCAATGTATCATTTTACCCTCCAATTCACAAAACAGAATTGAATTTCTTCCTATTCCTATCCTTCTTTCTGTTAAATACAAAGAAACGTGAACTTGATTGTAAACGGTAACTTAACTTGATAAGATTGGGTTGCAGCCACTTTACATAATAATGCAGACTAATACATAATTAATACAATAAAAGACAATAACATAATAAATACACAATAAGGCCTGGGGGACATCAACAACATCCAGATGATTCCATATCAGTGAAACCGACCCTCTCTTAGATCCGTGTTTGTGGTGTAGCATCGAGTCTACGGCACATCAGAACAACCACAGGCAAAATCCCCCAAATGATCACACATTCTTTAACAATACATTATTAAAACAATACAGTACAATGCTACACAGAACCCTCATAACCCATGTATATGTAATAAATACACACTTCTTTGGAAATGTCCCAGAGGAATTGGCAAAGAAAAAATTGAGATGATGATCATTATTGGTGCAGTAAAACAACACTTTGCTCTGTTTGTGCTTCAAGATTAGCTTTGGGCCAACTTAATATCTAATCTTATTAAGTCATCAGTGCAGAAGAAAACAGAGTAAAGCCGGACAAGAAAATCCAAAGATAACTGTTTAAGCAGAATATTTAATATTTCAGGGATATGTTCATCTTGAATAACTTATCAGAGTTTAACAAACTTTATTCTGTGAAAGTAACATAACTGTTTAAAAGAAGCCTTTTTTTTTTTTTTAACCATCTTGTCTTTTGAGACCAACAAAACAATGAATATTCATAATCAAGTTCTTGGCAAAGTGAAGCACATTAGAAACGCCCTGAAAGGGTGAATTCAGTAGTTTTACTCCCCAGAGAAAGCAGACACGTCAGTCTCGCTCTCCTGTATTAATGGGACAGAGCTTCCAGGGGGAGGGACCTCCTCTGACTCCCATTAAAGACAGCGGCTATAAAGGAGCTAATGACAAGATTGCCGCCAGCTCACAGAGACACACACACACTCACACACACACACACACACACACACACACACACACAGACGAGGCAGAACACGAGTGTGTGAAGAGAAAACAAATACTAAGGAAGCCCAGAGAAACACTTGGGTGTAACGGGAGGCTGAGCCCAGAGCAGAGGAGACAGGAGCACAGGGAAGGAGGAGGAGGGTGAGAAAGAGTCAGAGAGGAAAGAGAGGAAGAGAGGCATCAGAGCGTGGAACAGGTTCTCTCGGCGGCTCCTTTGCACTCAGCCTCAGCAGACATGCCTAACTTTGCCGGCACCTGGAAGATGAAGAAGAGTGAGAATTTTGATGATCTTCTCAAAGCCCTGGGTAAGCCCTCTCTTCTCCTCCCTCTCCTCTCCTCTCTTCTCCCCTCCATAGGCATACAGCGCTTCATCCCGGCATGAGGTTGACTATCCATCATGTCCATATAGAAAAAGGCTTTTCTTGTTCCTTTGAGAACGGCATGCCTGACTTCCAACAACATCGTATTGTTCGGAGGAGCTCCCTGGGAAAAGAAGGCAGAGATCCACGGGGAGATGCTGCTGGAGGGAAATCCCTCGGCTTCACAGGAGATATGAAACACTGGATGCTGAATTCCAGCCTAAACAGACGTGGTATTGTTACATGAAGAGAGGAGGATGGGGGGGCACAACATTATTCATGTTAAGCATTTAAGTAGGACATGCATTAGCAATGCCAGGGGAGGTCTCTGGAGCCCGCTGCTATTCTCTTGTGTCCTATCTTTTTTCATTCTTTTTCACCCGTCTTCGTCTTTACTGATGACTGTGATGGTTTAGATTTGGACCAGTTTAACTGGGTCACTCAATTTTGTTGCAGCGTTTTTTCCGTCACGCCGGGGCTGCTCAAACAGACAGGACACAGCAAAAGGGCTGTGTGTCTTTAGAATAACGCAGAAATCTTTAGGGAGCGCAGGGAGCAGCTCACACAACTCTCCTGGAGCCGTTCACACAAATACTGAACTACAATTAAAACTTTTGAGACCACTGACAGTCTAGTTTGTTTGTGCATCGCTGCAGCACCTAACAAGTCACATGAAAGATTTCTGGAGTATCGGAGCGCATAATTGGCTCTGAAAGCTTCTGCTTTCTGCTTCTGGTTTCAATCTCTCTTTGAATACCTCCACTTGCTATAATTTGCTGTACTGTTTCCTACTCTAAATAATATGGCTGCTGATATTCTACATTTTTCCTTTCATCAGCCAATGCAATGAAAAAAAAACAAACGTGAATTCATTCAACAAGTTTTGCAATTGCAGCCTGAAATTATTTTACAGTCTTAAAGTTCTTTCTTTAAAGTTCTTCAAGATGAACCTGGGCACAGTAGTTTATTTTGAATCAACCCCAAAACACACTGTCTTGGTGCTTTCATTAACAAATGTGTATTAATCTGCAGCTGAAAATAGTCCCCAGCAAATAAAAAGTTTACTTGTGTTTGAGTAACATTTGATTAAAAAAAAAAAAGAACCCACAATTCCCAGCTTTTCCAGGAGATAAAAAAACATTTTTGGGAAATTAAAGTTTATATTTGTGACCTGTTATTTAATATTTATGTGTCAGGTATGAATGAATAGACATGGGGCTGACACAGAGTAGCGCAGACAGACGTTGGAAAAGTTGTTTTTTATAGGATAAGTTGACAATATGACAAATGTAGATTAATGTCGTCCTTCTCCTTTAATCTGCAGTTCTCTTTACAGCTCTAAAATCCAAGTGAATCAGAATTACTTTTAAAATCTCCAAGCTGTAAAATCATTCAGTTTGAATGACCTTTGATGTACGAAAGCATCAAAAAATACATCCCTTCAACAAGCCTCTGTAAGGCAACTATCCCTCCAACTGCACTGGAAGTCCATGGAGAAAATCAGCCCCTCTCCAAGTTTAGCACTTCATCCATTCATGGCCACATTAAAACCACATCTGCCCGAGCTTATCACTCGTCCGCTCTCACACGAGTGCTCACTCAAAGGAAAGCTGCGATGGACAACCGCTGTGGATTCCAGTGCTGCAGGGCCGCCACTTTCCATCAACATCCTAATAATTATCTGTTGAGCCTGAGGTTTCCCTTCGGTTACATCGAGGGTGCAGATAGCAGAGGAGCATGCTGAGTGGACAGGAGGGCTGTACGAAATGATCAGACTCACACTTTGCTAATTGAGAGCAGGCATGTGTGTCTGCATTTGATCAAAGCATGTAGAAGTACGGCACACTTCAAGAAGAATTTTAACACAGAGGAAACAAAAATGTGGATTTTTTTTTAAAGATCTGAGTTCACGTGGGGTCAAGAAATGCAAAAACATCAACAAACTAACCTTCCTCCACCCAACATGTACTCCTTCCTATTTGCTGCTTGTAATCATGGTGGTCCTGTAACTGAAGCTTATTGTCGTTTCACCTTTGCTTTGGACACATGTGATGCATAAGGTCTAATATTTTAGATGTAAGCAAATTTAATTCTGAGGTCCATTTCTAAGAAACGAGGACAGACTGTTTGGCCCGCTGATACTCATGCATATCTAATGCTATAAAACACATGGCGTGATCCCTCAGATCATGGGTGGGGTCCAGTGTAAGCTGTCGAGTTCATATGTTTTTATGTCTGGGTGTTGACCAAGTCACCCTCCAAGAGCTTTTTGGGATGAGTAGGATCCCTCAAAAGTAATCAGGGTGGGATATTTGATTTGAAAATGCATGAAAACAAAATTGAATCATGTTTGAAAGATTTAAAACATAAAAAAAGACTCAGGACTTTGGCAGGACATGAAGCCAGATGGCCTTACAGCCTCAAACTGGGCATGCCAAAATTGTTGCCACAAGCCTGGTCACTGCCACGCGAGGGATCACCACCAGACAAAAGCAGAGGCAGTGCTGACAGGCCCTGACATCCTCAATAGTTCACTTTTCCTCTGGACGAGGCCGAATTATCCGTCACGCAGACCTGGGTGCCAAAATTCCACAGATTTCTCTTCGCCTTTGAGAAATAAATTGAGGTTTCTGTCAGAGCATTTTTTACTCTCAAACATCTGCATTTTTGTCATTTTTGGTTGAAATTTCGGCTCGGAGATGTTCACCACACAAATACGAGCAGACATGCAGCGAGCATGTGCTTCTGTATTTAAAGTCCAGAGTCTGATAGGAGCTGGCATGAGGGCCTGGAGAGGTTTAAATCTGGGTGGGGTCGGGAGGACGAAAGACAACAGAACATGCTGGAAGGTGTTTCGATGCAAATTTTAGGACAGGCGGAACAAAAAGAGGGTATTTGGCATCAAATCACAAATGTCTAATTTTTCTCTTTCTCCTTTCTGGCCTGGTATGTGTCTGTCTTTCACTTTTTCTATCATACACACGTACCTCTGAATCTGTCTTTTCTTCCTTCCTCATTACTGAAGTAGATTGTGTCTGCTTGGCTCATTTTCAGCTACAAACCGGGTTTAGAATAATTAGCAAAGTGCCAGAAAAGTCAGCAGTTTGTATTCACAAGTCATGGGAACAAAACCAAAACATCCTGAAGAATCATTCTGCACTACGAGGCAGTGAGACATATTGCTAATTACCCCTAACTAAATTAATCTTGTTAAGACAGTGAAACTGACCCGTGTTTCTTGTTGCCCTGGGCTGTCTCGTTACGGTCAGGAGTGAACTCCATGCTGAGGAAGGTGGCGGTGGCAGCAGCCTCCAACCCCCACGTGGAGATCCGCCAGGACGGGGAGCAGTTCTACATCAAAACATCTACCACCGTGCGCACCACTGAGATAAACTTCCACATCGGTGAAGAATTCAATGAAGAGACGGTGGATGGACGAAAATGCAAGGTAGATTTGAAAGATGACACCCTCATACTGTATATGAATTAGTTATGTGCAGAATGGGATAGAATACTATGAATTGTTTTAGATTTTCTTACTTGTTTCCTGCAGTTCTGGCAGCTGTTGGTTTTTCGATTATTTCTGTTACCCCACAGTTTGAAACTCAGTTGCCAGGATTACATTTTGCCAGTTAACTTTTCTGCAAACCACAGATACATTCACATTTGTGCGATCATAGGCTACTTACTATATTGACATTTCTACAAATTGTGTCATAACGCGTTAACGTTACACGTTTACTGCCCGACTTGCACATCGAGACGTGGAGGGGATGGTGGTGGAGTTAAGATGCCAAGCCAGTGACCACTGTTCAAGACTATGTTTCAACATTTGTAAGTGTGATACCACTGGACATTTTTTTAGGTGACGTCAGGACAACATCCAGCTGTGTTTGTGGCGACCAAATTCATTGTATCATAAAGAAACTTACATTACCAAAAATTATTCTGCCAATTGGGTAGGACATTTCTGAATGGTTCCACATGCTCAGCCACTACATTTTAGGGTTATATTTTAATGAAGATAAAGACTACATTTGAGGTTAAGATTATGGATTGGGGATTTTGTGTGTGTGTGTGTGTGTGTGTGTGTGTGTGTGTGTGTGTGTGTGTGCGGGTGTGTGTGTGTGTGTGTGTGTCAGTCAGAATCTCCTATGTATATTGTAAACTTGAACTCGTGGACATGAAATATAAACACAATTATATATTCTTGGACATGTATTGAATAATTTCTTTTCCAAGAGAGACACATTCGTTTCACTGTAATATCTGTTTGATGTCAAAATGATTAACAAAAGAAACAGCACTTCCTAAGTAGATCCCTAACATCTATGGACATCTTATTGAATATATCCTCTAAACTTGGATTTGCAAGGATTCTCTATGTTTGTATGAGTGTATTCAAGGTCTATAAAGCTACCTCTGCATTGCTGCTGTTGAGAGTTGGATTAAAAATTAATACCTGCATGCACTTTCATCCGTTGGTATCACCCTCACGTCCGTGCAGCAGGATTAAGGGTTGCTTGAGGTTGGATGAGATGAGAGTTTCTCTCTGAACCTCTTCAGTCCCCGAGGGGGGGTTCTCACATTCTGATAAACTGTCAAGAGCTCCTGCACAGGTTTGGAAAGGAGGCACAGACATGCAGACTTTTCATTTTTTATTTTTCAGGAACATCAAAGTCTTCTTAACTCTGGGAGCCCAGACTACATTTAAGTGTTGAAAAGTTTCAGAGTTGGGAAGTTGTTCTTTTGACTTAGGTGTTTTTGTGAGCCTATGGTTGTTATGATACAACAATATGGATGCTACAAATATAAGTTGTAAATAAATGTTTTAACTAATCTAGTCTTTAGTCTCAGTCTAGATGGACAGCAACAGTTAAAACCTTATACTGGCTGTAAGCGCAATTATTGTTATCTCAAAGTTTTCTGAAGACAAAGAGATAAATTAACCTTTTATTTAAAAGAAATATTGCACCTACATCTTTTTTAGCATTGTAGATGTGCCAAAGATTAATTACTACAAAAGTTACATGCCATGAAGTAGACGTTCAATTTTGTCTGCTATAATTCTGCACATAATACAACTAACTCAGAAAGTCATATACCAACATTTTCCCAGTCGTTGTTCCGATTCGATGGTTGGCTACTCATCTTTCCAATTATTCTGACAACACGTAAATGCACTATCACTACAAATTCTGCTAAAAAAGTACGAATTTTGAAATTGGAAAAGGTGTTCCCGTCCTGATGTAAAGGTTCTGTCCTGTCACATGTAATACGAGTAAAATCTTTATCGTTTCTTGATCTCCACACTGTTACAATAACATCATCGGTGCAATGAATATGTGGGTTTTTATAATTAGATTAAATGGTTGAGGCAGCATGATTGTGGAGGCTGATAATGTGGAAAACACATTATGGCCACAGTCCCAAAGCTGACACCCATCTCTGTTTTTGATTTGTGTCAAAGCACAAAACTCCCCTCTGACATATTCTTCTATCATTTTCATCCAAAATTCATAGAAAATAATTTCTTTATATATCTGCCATCTCTTCATACAGCACACTGTAAAATATTCATAGGGTCTTGGGAGAAGAAATGAATGATGAGCATCAGAGGAGGTGTTTTATGTGCTTGAAAAATCATTCCCCAACAAGACTGTGGTCCTAAAGCTTTCCCATGTGTCGAGTGTTTTTGTTGATTTCGTGTTTTGGAACAAGTATCCAGTTCACTTTACAATTGAATTATAGCATCACAATGAAGGGAGTCAGGGGTCCGAATCTGGGCAAGTTAGAGACGAGACGTCGCAGCAAAAAAAAAACACGCTGCCACTGAGTCATGTAAGGTAACGAGTATCCTGCATTAACGGTCGAGAGGCTGACATGTATTCATCACCCTCTGCTTGGCAACATAAGCATTTTCTGGAAATCACAATGTCCTTCTTGGTAAGAGCAGAATTCGTTAAGGGTTAAATCTGTGTGCTTCTGCCTTAGGTGTTGACATAATGCTTGTAAATACTAAATAATTTTTAATGAATACTAAAAAAACAGCTAAAATCTAAAGCACCGTTCTTCTTTTTCTTTTTTTTTACCTTTGTTTTCTAAGAACTACATGTTGCAGTCAGGGAGAGCAGACATGACCTATTTCAGTCTCAGGAGACAGTGTCACTCCTTCTGTCTATGCCCTGAGGCATGCTGGGTACTGGGCAGGGCTAGACGGCTCTCAGTGTGGCTTTTGGCCACACGACACCTCTTTGCTATGAGGCAGACAAGTCGAGTTGTCATCGCACATTTGCCACATCAACTTGTTTGGGTTTGAGGAGCAGCATTAAAGCACTCACCCACAGAAAATTGTTTTTTGAATGGTTAAGTGCTTTGTGTTTTTCATTTCATTTCATTTCATATGGTTTATTTGATAGGGACAGATACAGATCATGTGGGTTGTACAACAATCCAACAGAAAGCATCATAGCATTTATAGCCTTAGCTAATTTCCAATGCCCGTCCCTTTCATTGTTTTGTCCCCGAAATGCAGCACACTAGATTTATTTTTCTTTAAATTAGCACTAGGTTGTAGGGATACCTAGCTATTAAGTTGTTTGCACCAATACTAGGTGGATATTTTCATGCACCTGCAATTTTACAACAGTATGTTGTTTTTCATCATGATGTAAGATTACATCATCTGCATCACACCTGTCAATTAAGTAATACACAAGCCTGAAAAGACTGAATTAAATTTAAAAATGTTTCAGCAAGTGGCTCAGCAGGCAAAAAATAAAAACAAACTCACTGCAAATCTGTGGTAAAGCATTTAGGCTTCATTCAGACTGTCAGCCCAAATCCATCTTTTTGCCATACCCAGATTCAGTCCAGACTGATCTTAATAAGTCTGGACATGAAAGTGCATCTCATGAAATGTGATTATTGCAAATCGGATCCAAACCACATTTGGAGGTTTGAAATGTGATTCAAATCAGATTTCTATGGAGGCAGCTCGGTCATGACGCTCTGGCCCCTCATATCTGATATCGGATGTCTTTTGTGTCATTCTTAGTGCGACACACAATGACGATGTTAAATCCAGAGAGACGGAGGTGCGTTAGCGTGACGTAGCAGACGGGCCTGCAGCAACCCATGCAGATGTGTTGGTGAAAAAAAAATCGGATCTGATCTTGTGCGGACAAATCAGATTTGTCAGGTGTCTGAACGTAGGCTGAGTCTGCCACTCTTAAATGACTAAAACACAAAAAACAACAAAGGCACACTAAACATATATTGCAGGTTCAAATGAAAACAAGCAAAACAATGAGCTGAAAGAAGCTAAAACACGACACAGAGCATAGATGAGCTTAGAGCAACCGCAGAGTTAGGGGGTAATTTTATCGTCCTATCATGCTCTGTGCCCCACAATTAGGCGTGTTGACCAGCCACATTCCTCACACTGTGGGTTTGGATGTGAACACCCTCGTATTAAAGCTGAGAGCTACACAGTCATTGTCTCATTTCAATTCAAATGGGAAAAATCTCCAGATGATATTCGACATGACGATACATTTAGTCTCTTTTTTACCAAGATAAACATGAAAGAAGCATCTCTCACCATCTCGCAACAAGCGCATCATGCTTTTGTGTGGCAGTTACACGAAAGGGTGGAGCTTGACCTGCAGGAGGCAGCGCCCACTGACGCTGGCACATGTGCCGGAGGAGCGAGGGGGGCAGCGTCGGGTGTTGGCGGGCTCTCAGGTGGTGGTTGGCAGGAGAGCCCAAAGTGGGTTTTGGCTGAGGCCGGCTGCCCCTGTGGTTAAACGGATTACATGCTGAACAGTGGCTGGCGAAGAGCAGAGGGCTGATTAACACCGCCACAAGGTTAAAAAGCTCCAGTTAATCTGCATGAGCGCGGCGGGATCAGAAGGCCTCTTCTCTCTCAGAGGAGGAGAAAGTGATAAGGCTCTTCCTGTCTGTCTCAGAGGAAACAGAGACACAGACACCAGACTGGCAGAGTGGAAGTCATAATGAGGTGATTACGCACCGGGTCTGATGGATGAAGGTGTTACAAAGAAAAATACAAACATGGGCAAAAGATTTTCAGCTGCCTTGGGCAGTTTTGCTGAGTAATAAGTGGAGTTTTGAGAAGTGAAACAGCACGTGAGCATAATTTCCTTGTGTACATCAAAGCATGTCACAAGACTGAGACACATCTTTTAACACAGCTGGTTGCTATATAAACATAATTTTAGTATCAGTAGCAAATGATGCAAACATTTGCTCATATACTGAAACAAGGACATGATCGCACATGTATTTCCAAGTAATGACAGTTGATGGAGTTCATTTTTATCCTTGAAGCTCAGCAGCCCTGCAGACGTTCAGGGTAAATGGATAAAACTAGGGATGTTTTTCCAGGAAAGATTGAACCTCATGTGGCTGAGACTCGACGTGATTTCTTTGCTCTTGACAGCATGTCATTTGGTATTGAGAGGCAGGAGCACGCCCGCTGCAAAATGACAGGCAAATCAAAACAGTGTTGAAAGAGAAGCAAGACGGAAGACTGAGGGCAAAATATTAAGTTTGGTATTTTCAGCCTCATCTGTAGACTCTGTGTCATTCATTACCCTCAAGACAGGGCTGAAAAAAAAATGTTGTTATGTCCGCTCCTCACATTGATCTGGTATAAATATCTCAAGATTGTAAAAAGAAAGTAGACACTTCCAGATAGGGGGTAGTTGATTATTGCGTCTCATTCCCAGATCATCAAATACCTTGGGAGGAGACTCAGTATTTCTCTAGAATTGTCTACCTCAGCTTAAATGGAGAGATAACGAGAAAAAAAAATAGAATAAGAAACAAACAAAATATTGGAAGTGGAAAATTAATGAGGATCACAGCTTGTTATGGAAACCAATCATTCAAGAAGTTGGGACTTTTTGAATGGAGTTCTGTACTGTCATATTTTTTTCTTGAAGTCAGCGTTAAAGGAGCAATTTGTAAGTAAGTGTATTAGTTATATTAAGAGTGTAAAGAAACAACATGTTCACGTAATCAACGTGTCAATGACGTATTTGCATTGTGTTGCAGATAGTCTACTGAAGTTAGCATTCCTAGCCCTGCTTGCCCTGGTCCGTCCTGTCTCGTAAAACAACTTTAGTATTGCTGCACGCCTCTCATGTCTCTGTCTTGTCGTCCCTGAAATCATTGTCTTGGTGAGAGCTCCTGTAAACCACCTCCATACTGTATCACTTGTTGTCAGGTTGACAGTCCTGGAGGTTTTGGTCAGTCCCAGTTCGGTGCCTAGCTGTCACAAAGGTCACGTAAAGTTGCCAGATCCAGTTGAGTTGGGACAAACTTGGGCCACTGGCTCAACGGTTAACTAAGTCATGAGCTAATTAGCTAGCATCACACAGTTGTGATATGCTGCTAGGGTTGCCAACCGTCCCTTGAAAAACGGAATCGTCCCGTATTTAGAAACAAAGTTACGCGTCCCGTATTGAGCTTAAAAGGGACGCACTTTGTCCCGTATTTCCGTGAGAATCAAAATGGTCTTTAAAATGTCAATGGAATCAATGAATGACAGGGCGTTTTATATGAAAATGTACGGTAATCTTATTGCCAGCCTTCTCCTGCTCTGTGACCAATGAGCTGACAGCACACTCAAACACGAGAATAACAATGCAGAATCCGGCTCTTCTCATTGGTCGAGGTACTGTTGCTTGCAAGAAGATACCGAAAGACAAGAGACTGAGGCAACTGGCAAAACAATCCAGCATGGCTCACAACAACACAGACGGTACGCCTTCCACCATGAGCAGTAACGTTACTCCCCGAGAAAAAAAAGAAAAGGCTGCAAAAATACAGACTCAAATGGGAAAAAGAAAACGTGGCTGGAAAAAGTGTAGATAATGTCTGCCGGCGCACTTTTTCTGTAGCCCATGGTGAACTGTATGACGTGAAACAGCATGCATCTAGTGGTCGACACATTAAACACGTGAGGGACAACCAGGTGGACCCTTGACTGGTTTGTTGTCCACCAGGCAACACCAGAGGCAGATATGGTATGTAGAAAAAATAAGAATGTTTTTTAAGTCCAATAAATGTCAGTATTTTGTGGCCAAAAAAATGTTTAGTGGAATAAACACATACAATTGATAGATGAATACATAAAATAGATAAATAATACATAAAAGTAATACATAGATGAATAATAGATAAAGAATACACACTATACTATATACATACATATATACAACCTTACACATGTCAGTTCAAACAGTCCATAGATAGATAGATGTAACGTGCATAATTTATACTGCACAGGCAGTTGATATACTACACATGAACTATAAATCAGTAAGAAAGTAACAACTTTCTATTGTTTTCAGTTATTTTATACTGTTTTCAGTTAAGCAGGAGAGTTCTGTTAAATAAATAAATATTTATTTTATTCTGTCAAGCAGGACAGATTTCTGTTAAAAATATCTTTTATTTTGCACAAAAAAATAAATTGTTGAATAATTTTTTTTTCCAATGTATTCGTATCACTCAAAAACATGCATCAAACTAAATTCACATTCGAGTCAAATTATTTGGAAATCGTTTAACACACAAAAAGAGCTAAAAAAGAAAGTTACCAAGCCGTCCGGGGGGGTCCCTTGTTTATTTTTCAGGGAGTTGGCAACCCTATATGCTGCCCCCTATGTTTTTAGAGCTACCTTCGAATTTGGGCCATATTTTCCAAAATACAAATTAAATTAATTGATTAGAGCTACTGCGCGTCACATTTGTTGTTAAGGCATGAGTTATTGAGAGCGGGAAAAGTGATGAGCAAATATTGACATGAGACTGTGATCAAACTGTGGGAAGAGAGGAGCGAAGAGGGAGCGAGGGTGTTACTTCAGGCTTTGAAATCCAACATAAAAACTTTAACCAAGCAGGAAATTAGATGTTCTCCGGCTTCTCGACACACCAGTGCTGTCTGATAAGCAATAGATCCAAGCCAGTGGTGGCAGAAGTTGTTATAAGTTAAAGCCTGAAAGCAAAAGCAGGATGAATTTATCATGGTCTCAAGTGTGTGGGCTCAAGCTCTCGAGTATTATTTCGAAGAGAAAGACTATGTGTGAGAATTTGTCTGAGTTAATGTGCGAGAGAGAGAATGAGAGAAAATCCATCCAAGTCAGAGGCTGCGACTGATGCTAACGTTAAAAGGGAGCCGTAGCTAATCGACTCTCTGCATTCTGGCTTTATTACATGAAAAAAAAAAACAGAGGGAGAGCAGCAGAAAGCCGTAGAAAAACCCTGCTGTTGTTCAGCTTGGCGCAGCCTGTGGACGGCAGCCCGCAGGGAACAAATGATGGCTTTCCTTACCTTTGATATGGTGATTAACATTTGCCTCTGAGAAAACTGCTGCTGCTTCGTCCAACCCTGAGCAGTGCTGCTTTAGAAAATACTAAATTGTACAAATTGACAGACAAATTGTCTTTCAGCATCTGTACAAACATCCCACCCTGCAAGAAGAAACATGGTTTTCATAACGTGCATCTCCAGATTTTGAATTTGTTGGATCTAGATGTTGTGCTGAAGAGTTGGATGAAGCAGTGGCAGCTTTGATCAGTTCCAGGCTTTGGAGCGGGATCATTAGCTTTAGATGCTATGTTGAAAAGGAAAATGCAGCTGGCTTTATTGAGGGGAAAAACTAATTTCAACAGTGTGGAAAATTATAATCAGTCAGTGACGGCAAACATGAAGCCGACACTAAAGAGAAAATGATCTGTTAATAAGCCTTGTAATCTCTGGATTAAAGACTTTTGGCTCTTAAATGGTCATTAAAGTAGCTTTTGCTCAGAAGACCTTCATATTGAAATGAAGCTACAGTCTGGTGAGTTAGCATAGCTTAGCATAAAGATTTGAAAATTGAGGATAAAGGGTGCTGCAGGGATGGTGTATTTTTGTAGGCTATTCTGTAAATTAGCATTATCCTGGTTCCCTTTGCAAAACGCTCATCAAATTCAAATTTTGGAATTAGATTTTGGTGTATGATACTTACACATATTATTCAACAAGATCATCGTCACAGATCACGTCAACATCACTTTTATTGAGTATTGAAGCGTAAACTAAATCGCCAGAGGTTAAAAACATGAAGATTTACTACACTGCAGTTGCGTGACTTCAACGTCGCTAACTCTAAATGTTGTATGTCTGTGCTATAGTATAAACATTACAGTATAAACTGATTAAACTACAAGTTACAAAGTTATAGTTAGTATAGTTTGTAGCTAAAGTTGGCCTATAAAGACAGACTAGTGTGTGGATGAGCCTCTGTGTTCAGCATGATGTCATTTATAAGTCATGTCCCCGACAGCCTCATTTAGTCACCTGTTGACCCACCTTTTTTAAGTACATCAACATTTTATAGTTCAAAAGTGGGGCTTTTACTGGCCTGTTTTATGTGTAGAACAAAAGATTTCTCTTAAGCTTGTGTTAGCCATAGACCTTATTTCAGGGACCAAAACCAAATTCAGTTATACCACCAACTTCAAGGCTGGAAGTGCGGAATGCTAACTTATTTCTGTGTTTTAAGACTCATTGTATAGCCTGGCTCTGTCTGTGCACATGTAAAGATCAGTAAATTGTTATTTTTAGACCTCAGTTTGTGTCTGCTTAAATGGAGAAAAGCCAATTCAACAGTAAGCTTTTGAGATGCTGGTCGGCGGATTTTGGATTAGCTTTGGGCAATCAAGCCAGCTGTTTCGCCCCTTTTCTTGTCAGCTAACCGTCTCCTCGTTACAGCTTTATATTAAATGGACAAACACAAGAGTGGTCATTTTTTTATAACTTTTGGCAAGAAAGCAAATAAGTACATCTCCATAAAGGTGTAATTAATCCTTGAAGCTGCAGCTTGGTTTGCTATCTTTGCATAAACACTGGAAGCGGAGAAAACAGCTGGCTCGACCTCATCCAACAATAATATCAGCATCTTTAAAGCTCACTAATTCATTTTGCTTGATTAACTTGGGTTGGAATATGGATTATGTAAACAGGATAATGTGGTAGCCTTAGGAGTGGTGGGCAAAGCCAGGCTTATCCCCTGTAACTGCTCTTTATGCTAAGCTGGTCTCCTGCTTTCAGTTTCACATTTATCACACAAATATGAGGATCGCATCAATGTCGTCTAACTTTAAGTGAGAAAATGCTGAACTGTTGTTCTAACAGTGCACAGTTTAGGTAATGAAATATGAGTGCAGTTAATGGACCCTAAGCTGACGAGAAAGATAAATTCTCTCCATTACCACAAATTAACACCACAGGGTCACCTTGGTCCTGATCTTGTATGAATACTGAACTCTCTGATAGGCAATCTGAGCCAATTACTTCAGGAGAAATTAGTCCAGAAGTCAAAGACTGACTAATCCTGTTGAAGTCATTTGAAATATGATTGGAGTGAATTAGCAGACGGGGACCCTGACTGACCAAAGAGGTTTTTTCTTTTTTCAAAACTCAGGCTATTGGCTCAGGACACTGATTTATAATATCATATGTTCACTGAGGGCTGGCTATGGGTGAATTAGCACAGGACAGATGATATTTTAAGTAGGCTGTGAAAAATATGGCCAAATGTGCACATTACACACAACTCTGATTGTTGAACATCTCAATCCAAAACACTAAGGAACATTAATTAGCTGCTAGAACATCCTACATCCTCCATCTGGGAGGGTTTCTACCAGACTTTATATTCTGAATGCAGAAATGTTTTTCCCATTTAGCGACAAGAGCATTGCACCCCGTCCAGACAGGAAGAAAATGGGAAAGGGTGGCATTTGCATTCACTCCTGGATCAAATGACTATGGCACATTGAAGTTAAACTGTTGGCACGTAAATACTTTTTCATCGGTGTCCATTCAAAATGTATAAAAAAGAATAATTCTGCCACTAGCCTCCATGCTGCTTTCCCTGTTTTCCGGCATGTTCATGACAAAAAGACCTGCATTTAAACACTAGTTTGGTGTAAAACTAATATCGGAGAAGTTGGGATGTTGCATAAGAAGGTTTGGATGACAGGAGATGTTCCAATTACTCATACAAATGTTGGATGTTTTTTCCCGCCCCGAAAATGATCCTGATGCTACTGCAATTACACTGCGAACTGGTGCCCTTCCCAAAAGAAAATGAGGGATGAATTCTGTCAACCTACACTCTGAAGTGTGTTCTTTCATCATCTGGAGGCAGTTCTTCATCAGAAATCTTATGATGTGCTTATGCTGGACTTCAGTACAGCTGACAGCACAGTCTGGCACCAAAGATTCAGTGATGAACCAGGAAGTAAGGTAGAAAGCATTTTGGGCATATGTGCCTAGCAAGCAATTTACATTGGACTTAATGGACGCCATCTTTGGGTTCACTCTTTAGTTGTATTTTAAATCTGTGGTTTGAGGAACATTAATTCCTGGACCTCACCTCAGTTGAAACAATAACAGACATTCCTCAAATTAATCTCACAAAGATGAAAGCTGTGTTGGTTATGAGTGCAACAGAGAACATTTTTCACTACACTGATGATCAGTAATGCTGGTATTGGGTCTGGTGTCAAGTGACCCTTAAACTATACGTCTTACTAATGTGTTCTACCATAATACTGACCTTTCCATCTTGTGTTCCTCCCTCCCGCAGAGCCTCGCCACCTGGGAGTCGGAGAACAAGATCCACTGTAAGCAAACTCTGGTGGATGGCAATGGCCCTAAAACCTACTGGACCCGAGAGCTGAACGGCGATGAGCTCACACTGGTGAGCGCACAGCAATGACTCATCATCTTAGTGAAAGCCTCTTAATGGATTGCTGCTTAGGAAAAGCGGAAAAAAAAAAAAAAAAAAAAAATCCCCCTTTAAAAAGACAAAAGCTCTGAAGTTTAGTGGATTGATGAGGTCTTTGCTTAGCTCAACAAAGGGAAGACAAAAAATAATTTCCAGAATGATTTCTCAGTACGGAGAGAGTAGGATCCGATGGGTAGCTAATCTGTATGGTTGGTCCGTTGCGTGACTGGTTCTCATGGAGACCTCGAAAGACATCGGATGCATTAAGATGGGATGTTTTGTCAAGCAGCTGGTGTACTCTGTTTGAGAAATGGTTAATGAAATGTGGCAGGCAGTGTATGAAGTCACCCTGGAGATTCATCCGTAAAGGAAATGAGAGAGGCCGTTTCCCAAGGAGCCGAGCTTTCATCCACCCCGTGGAGAGATGTGAAAGGAGAACAAGGGGAGCTGCTAGGCTGACATTGCAGTAATACCCCTGTATTTAACCAGATTAATATGGGCAGAAGTCAATGGGTCCAAAGCCCCCTCGAAAGATGTGCAGGGGAACAGTCCAAGACCAATGGACTGTGCGAACAGTTCTCAAGGAATCAACAGCTTTGCTCCGTCAACGCTCCCACGCTCTGCTTTGTTGTTCCTCGAGTGCTTGTTAGATGAATGTCCAAAATGCAAAAGCTTGAAACAACAATGTTTAAAGATTAGATGTTGAACAAAATGATCTCAAGATGTTTGCACAGCTTTCTATTAACAGCCACAAGCAAATACTGGGAAGAACTAGGTTCAAAGATGCCTGCAATGCTAATACGGAATCTCAATATTCCACTAGAAGCTGCTCTTTGTTCAGACTGAGAAGAAGGTGAAATCTTTTGTAGTGTTTTTCGGTGATAAAAGCAGAATGTGTTACAGCGCCTGTCCCTCTGGTGCCACTCTGGCCCGGCTGCCCTGGAGGAGCTGGAGCACTCATGTACTAATGGAGATTGATCTGGCCGAGCTGTGATAACAGCCGAGTCTCTGTGCTCCTCTGCTGCTCTTCTCACCTCAGTCCTCCCTGCTGTCACACCATCATACAACCTGCAAACAGACCATGTTTACAGCCCCGGTTTGGACATTTTCTAGCCAGCATCAGCGCCAAACAGCTTCCTGGAGCCATGTTTGTCCATCGTGAAGTGTAGTTTACAGATAGGTGAATGGCAATGTAACTGGTTCTCAGTGCATCTAGGTTGTATATTTTATAACATTAAAAGTCAATCTTGTCATCATTCACATGAGATAACTGTCCTAGTTTTGGTGTGGCAGCAGCAGATCCTGTTGATGTGAGCATGATGCTCTGTCATCACTGGCAACAATTGAAAAAAGATGCTGGCGCTCAGAAAGAAATGCAAAATGGACACAGACCCTAAAGGACGTAGTTAAGACATTCATGGCATGAAGCTCAGCTAAAAGCTCAGCTTACCCAATCTGTTAGGGGCCACATTTTGGGCATTGTCATGGCTCAAAAATGTAATTTGGTTGACCTGCTTGAAAGTGTATTTTTAACCAATGACACCCTGGTCTCAATAACAAAATGGTTAAGGTTGGCTGAAGTCACGAGATGTCACCGTGGCCCGCTTGGAGGTGTACTGGATGCGGCTTGGCCCTACTCCGGAGCAGGTCCTTCGCCGCCGTGGATATGTCTGTTTTTAGTCTTCAATCAGCTTGGTGCAGTATAACTGGTGATGGAAAAGCAAATCAGCGCGGCTTGGTTTGACTTGGAGTGGCCAGAAGTGGTAGTGGTAAAAGGGCACAAGTGTTTTCTCTGAATGAGAATTGGTGTGACTTTCTCCAGCACAGACAGAGTGTGTTGAGATGCATGAATATCCAACCACAACCCATGAAATGTTTTTGGTCAATATTTGTCTGTGAAAGAAACTTTTATACACTTACATGAAGGGGTAGACGGATAATCGGGCCCTGATCACTTATCAGGGCAGATATTCAGCATTTTCCAATAATTGGTATTGGTGATTTTTCCGTTAGATAAAATAAACTGATTTATAAATGAATATGCAAAGTAACTTTTAACTAAATCTTTCAAATAAATGTAGTGGAGAGGAAGTATAATGTAGAAGAAAAAGGAAAGTACCTCAAAATTTTACTTGAGAACAGTACTTGAGTAACTTGTACTCGGGTTTGTTTCATAACTGGTTGTTTGAAATTTTGACACAGATTTGAATTTTTACTGCAAATGAATATTGCTCTCAATTATCCGTTTTCAGTTTCTTCTTATAATCTGTATCGACTCTGAAAAAGCCATATCAGTCAACCCCTAATTCTGTACGAAACTAATGAATTAACCACTCTGCTAGATGTTCAAACTAACCAGTCAACCAAATATCTTAGATATGCGAATGCCTATAAGTGTGAAGAGTGAAAATTAGCAAATACAAAACATCCTTTTCGAATGCTTCAGTGTGTGTAAATAAATCCCATATCACTAGAGAATGAGGCATGAGTCATCTGTGCACCCAGACAACCTTTTTCTTTTAGGACAAGCAACCTACAAAAAAATCAAAAACAAACACTGAATCAGACTGATATCTGTTTCCAAAAAAGCCTGCAGACACAGAGACAACCAAACAATTGCAGAGCTTTGGCTGGGGACTCACTGGGGAGCAGTAGAGATCATAAAGCAATGGTCTGATTGTCTGTGGCAGTTCACACTGTAAGTGGGGCACATTTCCATACAATTTGCATGATCCGTTTAATCTGTTTAGTCTAAAAGCATTTTAAGGGTAGAGTCGGGTGGATTTTTTGCAGATTTATCAGCCTGAAATAAAATCTAAAAATGATGCCACATCAGAGGATTGGACTCAATCAGTTTGAGCCCATGCATTCAAAAGATGCTTAAATCAGCTACTGAGAAGTTTCCTTTGGTTTCATCAGCAGCAGATGACGCGTCAAGATTGATGAGCATCATTTTGATTGTGATGTTGTGACCCATGCGTCATGGTTTAATAGGATTTCCTTGATATTTTGAGATTTAGCTGTAGGCCTACTAACGTTCTTGTTAAACAACAAACAACTTTAAAATGTGAAGCTAATGTAATATTTTTCACCCAGCGGACTAAAACGCTTAAATATCTTTTTGTTTCCTCCAGATTTTCGGGGCAGATGACGTAGTGTGCACACGAATTTACTGCCGGGAATGAAGCTCTGCGACCTCCATCAGAACAACCCAGCAGAAACCCGGTTGGACAACAATGTAAACCCAACAACACTCCACATGCTAACACGCTAACACATTTGGGAAGTATCCTGTGTAATCTCTCAGCATCAATCTGCATAGTCGCCACAAACAGTAGCAATGTTTCTGTAATGATCTGTAGTGAGTATTGTGCCTGCAGTTACAGTAGCTGGATATCTCAGTGTCCATATCTGCAACCCTGGTGTCAGCTGTTAATGTAGGATTTAGTAATCACTTGCATTGATTCAGTATCCATATCAAATAACAGGAAACAATAAAAACAATAGAACAAACAGTATCAGAGCCTCTTTCTTGATGACATTCATTTTCTTATATACATATATATTGAAACTTCCATCAGCTCATGGTCTTCTTCGTTGCCCTGTTTTGTTGCTACTATCTGTGAAAAACTGTTGCTTGCATGAATCAGACATTTGCATTACTGTGCTGCAGGTATTTGTATGAACCTCACCCAAGGTCCCAAAATCCAAGCTGCTCCATGTCGCCACGAGTGGCCATAAACACCACAGAGCCTGTTCTAATAAACGTTAAATAGGCATTGAGATAAAAAAAAAAAAAAGTAATTAATTACCCTTGAAACAAATGTTGGCAAAATAAAACAATGGAACCTTTGATCAAATTCATCAGCTCATAGGGTTTCCCCAGTTGTCATGGAAAAGATGTTCCATGTTTCAAAGCACTTTTACTTCACCCAGTCTAATAACCTGGTTTGCTCTGACAACTGGTAGTGACAATATTCTTCTTCCACATCCTGCGCAGGGCACAGTCACTATACAATAAATTGCACCTGACTATGCCAAGAGGTCATTTTAGGTTCAACAGACCTAAGCCTCATTTCCACATGGTATGGCTCAGCTCGATCCAACTTTGCTCACTTTTGCTTACAGGCACTTTTGTCGATATCATCCTCCACTCAATGTAGACGGGATTCTTAGCCGATTGTCACTGTGACTCTGCATGAAACTGCATTGACATCATTGACTTGACAGCACAACACAACATTGTTTCAGAAAGGGCTGCAGGAAAAAAAATATCCCAGGAGTGTTCAGGGAAGGTGATGACGACGAGATGACTGGTTGTGTCATGTCATGCAAGAGACGATTCCAGAGGCAGTTCGCTCTGATCAGTCACTGGCTCTGCAGTCCTTTCACTTTTTGTCTCAAGTTACTTGGAACCTCAACTGAGGTGGATACCAAATATGTACCAGGGACTCTTCACAACTTTTTGCCAGTGGGAGACCAAAAGGAGCGAGTCAGTCAAGTCAAGTCAAGCCGTGCCATGTAGTGGAAGTGAGGCATAATACCTTTCAGCCTTTAGGTTGAATCACCAGATATCAAATTCATGTTATGTAAAATAACACAGTTGATTTTCAAACTATTTGACATTAAAATGTAGATGTAAAATCAATCAAATATGACCCGTTCCCTCTTAAGTGACGGGTCTTTGTGTCCAAAGAGGTCTTGGGCTGACTGTGCAGCATTGTTTAAGATCTTCACAGGTTTCTGGCTTTCGGAACAAAAATGTAATCAATTATAGATCAAGCTGTAAGCAGTCATGTTTGTGGGCATACACCAATCAGTCAAAACGTTTAAAGAACAGGTGAAGCGAATAACATGGATCATTTTCTTACAGTGCGATGTTCTTCTGAAAAAAACCTTGGGTCCTGGTATTCATGTGGATGCCATTTTACATGCACTACCTATTCGAACACCATTGCAGAATGTACACCACCTCATGGCAGTGGCCACACCCAGCAGGACAATGTGCCAAGACACAGAGGCACAATTGCTCAGGAGGTGAAGAGCTTGACCTGACCTGACCAAACTGCACAAATCCCAATCTAATCGAGCATTTGTGGGATGTGCCAGAACAAGTCTTATCTATGGAGGCTCCACCATGAATCAGACTTGGCTCTGACCTACCAAGGCTTGAAAATAGGACCTCTGGGGTTGTCCTGTGGCGTCTGGCACCAGAGCATTGAATCCTGTGGTTTGCGGGTCGGAGCCTCGCTGGATCTAACTTATTCGCGCACACCCCACGGTCGCTCGATTTGGGGGATTCGTAGGCCATGAGGTCTTTGTCACATTCCTCAAGCCGTTCCTGGGCAGTTTTATAAGTGTGTCTGAGCAAATTGTCCTGCTAGTGCTGCTGCTGCCATTTGGGACTGCCATCCGCATTTGTGTTTGGGTAGTGCATGTCAAGTGGCATCAAGATTTCCCAGAAGAACATTGCATTATAACAAAATGATCAATGTTATTCACTGTGAGCTCTTTGTCACATTTCCTGGGCCCTCTCTTAGCGAATTAAGCGTTGCTGCAGGGCGCACAGTCCTGTTGGGTCGGCCCCTATTCTGGAGTGATGTTGCCACAAGAGGCTGTACTTGGTCTTCAGCAAGGTTTTGGTGAGTAGTTCATGTCAAATGACATCCACATGAATGCCAGGACTTAAGATTTCCCAGCAGAGCATTGCACTGTTACTAGATGATCCATGTTATTCACTTTACCTGTAAGTCCTTTTAATGATGCTGCTGATGGGTGTTAATGAATTTATAAACAATAGTTCCAAAAATCCTAGACTGCCCCTTTAAAAGAGCCTTGGGTTGAAAACCTCACACCCCGTCATGCTCCAGCCTCCCACTCCCCGCTGCCATTCGTCACTGGCTCTGCTTCTTCCCAGACACTCCCGAGACACACGTCTTTGTGTCTGATGCAGTTCTGAAGCAACACGATTAAAGACGCAGGGCGGCAAGATTAGACCAGACAGACTGGAGCAAATACAGTCCAAAGCTTCCAAGCAGGGCCCTGTCGCTTCAGTGTGACTAATGCCATGGCTGCACATTAACATAAGTCGTCTCTTCAGAGTGACAGGCAACATAAGAGCTTTCATCCTTTGCAGCAGGCTTTATAATCAGAATAACACGTGGAGATGTTTGTTATTTTTATGTGATGTATTTTGGAGTTCGTACAGAAGCAGATGTGAGAAATGAGGAAAGTTGTCCTCATGTGGCTTTCCCTTCAGGGCCTGTCATGTGGAAGCAGCATTATTGGGACGAACAGACACAGTAGAGTTGTGGTCAGTTCATTTATCTGACCTCTTTTGCTTCACTGGCCTTGTTTTTACCAACAAGGTGGTCAGATAGATTAGAACTTCAAAGTCCAGTGAACAGGAAGGCAGTGAAGCAATAATGAAAGCAGATTCATTTCAATAAAGAATCAGAGAATAATAGCTGAGACCGTGTTACACCATATGACACGTGAACCAATCACAGTGTGAGCCTAACCCAGCTGACTGTAGAGAATGATATGAAACATGGGGGAAGCGAGAGGGGGACGTCATGAAGAAATCTTAAAGTGACACATAGTAATGTGTATGCACCTGTCAATTAAGGTGGGTGTTGGACTCCATACAAGATATTCATGCTGTTCATACAGTGAACATCCACACTGGGAATATTTCAGTCAACCATAATGACCTTCGTGCAAAGCTTGTCTTTTTTGAAGCCAGTTGAATTGATTCAGGCACCTGGTAAAGATGCAACACATGTGCCCCCCATCCGAAGGTGGTCTGTGTATGATAAGGCCCCAGGGCTCATGATGCAAACTGACCTTGAAGTGTGAGGCAAGCCTCTTGGGAAGAGCTGAGGGTATTCACTGAGGGGAAGGTTGTGGACTGTGGTGCCCTGATGCTCTGGACCCATTGAGGAGAGGCTCTTTTAATATTGTTATAAACTACAGCCAAACTGTTCTCTGCATTTGCTTGTAACAGTACTTGCCCTCTTTCTTACTCTTTTGCCGGGAAGATTTTTGTCTTCTTCTTCCAAGAGAATTGGCTGACTGAATAAATGAACCCATTCACACAGGTTAAGTCCATGGTCCAAATGTTTCAATTGGATGACTAAATCTATTTTGAAGTATGAAGTACAATTACGTGATTGTATTCCGTTTTCTTACGATTTTGGGTTTGGACTTTTTCTGTCATGACAAATAATGTAGCTTTTTCTCTGACTCAAACAGAGTTTCACTGCTGCTCAGGAGATAATTTACTGCTTTGGTGTGTGAGCCAGCCAGTGCACTGCTGCCATACAAAGCTTTCTATTGGAAAACCATTGGGCAACTTATTCGAGACACTTCCCCAGAGCAGGTGCACAACACATGAGTCTATGATCCGGGCCAACACAGCCTCATTGCAGCCACACCAGTGGTCAGGAGCCTTGGCGTGCAGTCCTGTCTGCGGGGTGGATGTGGCGAGAAAATGGCACAACATCAAAAACAAAAAGCAAATCTGTCTCTGTCTTTCACGGCTGCCAGGGATTAAAAGGTTGTCCTTTCAACACTTGGTCTTGCGAGGACTAACACAGTGGCACAGCGACTGTTCCCATTCCTCAATGCCAAGGCTGCTGGGACGAGTCTATACCACCCCTGCTTTTTGACCTGATATCCCCTGAAAGAATGAGTTTCCTCCTCAGTGCACCACAATGCTACGGGAAGCAAGGGCCAGGGCGCGCGCCTGCTGTGATGTTAATTTAATGACAAGCCGCTGTTCAGATGGCAGGTCCAAACAGCCAAATAAAGGGATTGTTGTGTTTTTGCTCCACTTTGTAGGGAAGGGGCCCCTGTGCCTGTCTTACCCCTCTCTTCTGGTTACCAAACAGTGAAGCGTCTGTGTGGACAGTGGAGTTTAACGCCACTTCCTAAAGAACAAAACAAACAAAAGTTTCCCTCCTCTTCTCCACTTGGTGTGCCAGTTAGCTCCTACCAAAGCTTGAGTGGGTTTTGGAGCTTGGGACGCTGCTTAAAAAGGCCAACTGGGTTTCCAGCACATTAACAACTTCACCTAATTAGTGCAAGTTCTGAGGGTAGTTCCATTTTATAGGCAAACAGAATTTACTTAGTTTGGCCGGCATTCCTGTGGGTAATTATATGCACCAAGTTTGGTGCCGAGGTGTGGGAACTTGGCAAAAACGCTAAAAGGAGGTCAAATGGGGGGAGACTACTACCCAAACTTTAGATTACTGTTTATCCTTTATTAAACTTTGACCTACTGTAATTAAGCATAGTCGAGAGCTCACTCATTTGGCTTGCAAATAAGTTGTACTAACCTGTAAATTTCCCAGTTCCCTCCTCTCAAAGTCTAAGACTATTTTATGTTGTTGAATGATTGAAACAAGGTCTGTGGCTACCACAGGCTTAACATCACAAACTTAATACATCATTAAGTTTATTTATCAATTTATGGAAAATGTGTATAGTAATTATGTAGTAAGACACTTTGTGGTGGTATGTTTAGGTCATGTGACCACCGTGTAGCTTGTTTATAGCCCAATTCTGATATGTTTGTTTTTGTCATGAATTACATTTTTGAGCAGTCATGTGACACGGCTCATTGTGAAATGCGACTTTAGAGGCGAGCTCCTTGTCCTTTACTGATTCTGCTAACCATCTTCATGGTATACAAACAGCAGTGATCTGTGAGTGAGTTTGCATTTTTATGTTGAAAATGATTGAAAAGCCTGTAACAGTATAATGCAAAATAGTACAACAGTGTAATTAACTAAATTTACCTTTATGGTTGCAAGTGTGCTTTAACTGTGAGCATTATATAGCGCTCTGTTTTGTGGCTACATGGCTAAGCTTGGTTGGCTACTACTGTCTCTCTGTTACTGTAGTGTATATTTAACATACCACGCAGTAATATTTATAATAATAATGATAATAACAATCACAATCATAATCATAATAGTACATTAAGCTTATATAGTGCTATCTAGATACTCAGATGCTATACAAAAAGGTAGATGGACTGTGTTGACTCAAGTCATTAAAAAAGGGCAAATGTCAAACTATGCTTATGCTTATCTGAAAACCCTTAGAAAATTATTTATTGGACATTTATCCATTAGCTGCAGCTTATAAATCAATTGAAAAGGATGCCTTATCAGAGAGAGGTAACAAAATAGTGATAGTAACTTTGGCCCGTCATGATGCTGCTAAACCTATACAGTACAGGTGTGAAAACTGTCGGAAAATGCTAATCAATCCAGTCCAATCCACTTTATTTATATAGCACGAGTTTAAACAAACACAAGGTTTCCAAAGTGCTGCACAAAAGGATAAAACAGAGATAAAAATAAATAAAAATAAAAATATATGCATGTGTACACATAAAACAAATACAATCACATAAAATCAACACTCTACGTGGTGTTAAAAGCCAAAGAAAAGAGGTGGGTTTTAAGACGAGTTTTAAAATGAGACAGAGAGGAGGCCTGTCTAATGTGCAGCGGCAGACCATTCCAAAGCTTTGGAGCTGCAATGGCAAACGCCCGGTCCCCTCTGAGCTTTAGCCTAGCTTTAGGCACTGTCAGGAGCAGCTGGTCAGCTGACCTGAGAGATTGGCTTGGCATGTAGGGGTGCAGCAGCTCAGAGAGGTAGGGTGGGGCAAGGCCAGTCAAGGCTTTAAAAGCAAATAAAAGAATTATATCAGTGCGCTTGTATTCAACCCTGGCAGATGGTGCTGACTAACCCTGTCGAAGGTGCAACATGCAGCACATTAACTGACATGTACTGGATATGAACACCAAGGGAAGATGGAAAAGGTCAAGTTCAGCCAAGTGTGTGTGTGTGTGCGTGTGTGTGTTGCTGTCACATTAAATTACACAGCATGCTTTGTGCCTCTGACTTCCCCAGTGACTTTCATCTTGCGATATATTTAGTCACGCTTAAGTCTCAATAAATGGCCTTCTCAGGAGGCAACACGCACACATTCAGTCTCTGGCAGTCGCAACTCTGCACGAATGTCTGCTCAGAGAAGAAGAATACAGTAATAAACATGATGTGATGACAAAGAAATACATTTACATTTCAGGCACCTGACTAAGAGCAACTTTTTTGTGTATATCAGGGCAAACAGGATTATGATATGGGTTTTTATTTTCCCAAACTAAAGGTTACTGCAGATCATATGCAGTAAGAAGTAAAGGCAAACTGGAAAACCATTGATTTCCACTAAACCTTTCACACAATGTAACAACGTTGAATGTGTGTCGAGGCCAACAGAGGTTTAAACACTTTTCTGTTGTTTTTCCAGACGTTGTTACGCAAAACACATGTAATTTGGTCTACATGTGTGATTTGCTTTGTGTTGCTGTTAGCCTTTTAATGAACTTTATTCAGTTTTTGGGTAGAGTCACAGTAAAACAGCTCTGTTCATAAATCTTAACATGAGTCACTAGTTACTGTGATTCAAAACACATCTCCCTTTGGTAATGCTCGAGACAGTGAGTTCAGAATGTGAGAAGAAAACAAAGTTGACAGTAATTTAAAATTTACACATGACCGCCATCACGTCTGAGTCAAACATCATCGACAGAAAAATTCTCAGAGTTTGAAAGTGAGTGCAGACTTCCAGATTGTTAGTGTCCATTAGTCCACTGTGATGGATATAAGGGCCAGTAGGTTTTTTACAGAACTTAATGGAGCATTTCTGATGCACTCATTTGACAAGCAGACATTGATGTTGTGTTAATAATGCAAGGATGAGATTAAACGTCTAGACCAAAAGTCTAGGTTGCATCTTCTGTTGCATGAGGTCCAAAAAGCCGGAGCATGAGCATGATGGCTTAGTCACTGCAAAATGCTACTAAATGCATGATATTTTTGGCATTTGTTATACTATTGGGACACACAAAATCTTTTTCTAGCATGTTAAATAGTATGAGAGTATTGGTATTGCCAGGTAGCCTGAGAGCCTAAACCTTCAGTAGGTTTATTACAATATGTATAGTATGCCTGTTGCTTTGTGATAAATGATGTGCTGAATAACCAAAGTCATTAGGTCTTATCCTCTGGGAACCATGAATGTTTGAACATGGTAATCAATCCCGGCCTGGGTCCCTTTGCTGCATGTCATTCCTCCTCTCTCTCGCCCTGTTTCCTGTCATATCTTCAGCTGTACTATCAATAAAGCCATAAAAGGCAAAAAAAAAAAAAAGTGGTTTCCAACAACACGTCACTCAAAACCACAAATGTTAACCTTATCATGGTGCTATAACAAGAATAGTCAGAGACAACCAAATTCATTAGGTTTTATCCTCTGGGAACCATGACGGTCTATACAAAATTTCCAGAGAATCCATCCAAAAGTTGTTTCCACCAACATTTCACTGAAAACCACTAATGAACCTCATGGTGGTGCTATAAGAGTCAGAGGATAATCAGATTTATTAGGTTTATCATCTGGGAATCATGAATGACTTCATAATTTTTCTGCTAATGCATCCAGTAGTTGTTTCCATCAACATGTCACTCAAAACCAAAAATGTGAACCCCATAGTGTTGCCATTACTGGAGTTAGAAGTTATCCAAACTCATTGGGTTTTATCCTCGGGGAAACAAGAATGTTTGAGCAGAATTGAATGGGAATCCACTGGATAGTTGTCGAGATATTGTAGCCTGGACCAAAGTGTTGGACTGACAGGTCCACAAAAGGTAAAAACGGTTGAAGAGAGCTTGTTGCTGGAGCTGAGCATGTAAACTCGACTGTTCAGCACCGGAGCTTGCAGCGGTTATGTAAGAGTGCCAGACTCCACTAATCCTTTTATAGAGGAGAGGAGCCTGCAGGGTAGCGCTTTCTCATCATCATCAAGACAATTCAGCCTGTAAAGCAGACATCTCAGCTGGGCTGTGCATCCACCAGCATACACAAAAATCCTCTCACATATAAAAAAAAATGCCGTGGGTAGAAATCACCCAGAAATTGTGAGACAGGTGGAAAAATGATGAGTGCTTTGTGTTATTAATAGCTGCTCTGACTCATGCTTCTTATTCTTTTAATCTGCCGGTCTTCAAACCTTATAACCCTTTCCAAAAATACATCATAGTTTTGAATAATCTGCCCTTATTCAGAGACGCTATTGATGTTTTGTGATTGAGAACCTGCCATCATCCATACGCTGTTTTCTTCTTGTCACGGTTGCCAGGTTTGTCTGTACAACAAGTATTCAGAGGTATTATCCTTCATAGGCACTGTAGCCTGTAAAAGAGTGAAAGTGCCTGTTGAATTTTGAAATAAAGCACTGCAAAATGCCCTCCCAGCCTCCCCACATACAAGAATAAAGAAGAGCAATCTACGTGGTCACTCTCACCGAGTTAATTGCTCTGCATTGTGAGTGCCAAGGCCTCCAAGCTTGAACGACAATACGAGCTCTGTGGCTGTGACAATAGCTCTGCTCTCTGAGTCAGAAGTTGCGGAAGCGCCGACATTAGGGAGCTGAAAGCTGTTGAAAGTTCAGGAGTGTGCACTCCAAGGAAGAAATCATGCAGAAGAGCTTTGGGGAGAAAAAAAAAACCCCTCTGCTCCCCCTCGGCCGGTGCTGCCTTTGAGGACCTCATTGTTGGTGCTGCCAGTGGGAGGCATGGAGGGCTCTGCTGGCATGTGTCGGCCTCACTCCTCGTCAGGGGCCTCAGCACCACGACAGCCAAGTGGGTAAAGGGTGCGTGTCTCTGAGTAGATGTGTTTTGTTAAGGGGCTGAGAGCTGCAGGTCCTGTAAGTCAGGTGGAGTTTGGGTTTGGCACATGCTCAGTCTCCTCTCTGCCCTCATTGTACTGTATGCGTGACCACCCATAGAGGCCCGCTGGAGCAAGGCCAGATTTTCTGTGGAATTCAGTGTTTGAATCATAGAGGGATTGTACTCCATCGGATGGGGATCTCACACAACTCTGCCAAAGAGATTCCTTCCCTGTAGCTCTTAGATTGAATCAAGATAAATTAAGAATCAATTAAAACCTGAAAAAGTATATTTGATGTCAGATTCTGGATCCATTTAAATATGATTACACAACCAGGGATATGGGGGCTGCAGAGAATAAATTGAGGAGTCTCACAGCCTGCAGGATAGAGCTGCTCTGTAGTCTGGTGGTTTGGCAGCGGATACTTCTGTATCTTTCCCCAGACAGCAGCAGGGTGAACAGACTGTGGCTGAGGTAGGTGTTGTCTTTTAGTTTCCTTTGGGATCTGCGCAGACATCTCATTTCACCAATATTTTTGCTGGCAGTTTTAATCACCCGCTGTAGAGCCTTCCTGTCCTGGGCCGTGCATGAACCATGCCAGACTGTGATGTCTCCAGCCAGGATGCTTTCTATTGCTGCTCTGTAAAAGTTAAGAGGAACTTGAAAATGAAAAAAGGAGTAAGAGGGTGGTACGTTTTCCAAATGTTTTCTTAAAATTTCATCAAGATTTCATTCAAGCCCTCCTGAAGTATTGGGGACCACCTGTTTTTTTAACCTTTTTGATTTAAGAATGATTAACTAAATAAACTACCTTTTAACTGACCCAGCCCACAACTTCCCAGGTGTCTTCTGCCAGCTGTCAGTGCTGCACCTGGAACAGGGAAACACAGACAAGGCACACACGCATCCACACAAGCAAAAGTGCAGGATACAGAATGAAACGTAAAAATCGTCACGCCCCTTTTTGTGACACCTTTGTAGGCAAGGGAGATAAGAAGATTGTGATCTATAAAAATCACCGGCTGCAGAGTGGAGCCGATGTAAGCCTCGATATACTGGAGGGCTATACTTACATTTGGCTGCAGAGAACTTCTTAGAGATCAGTGCTGCACCAAGAACAGGAAAACATAGAGCAGGCACACACATGCAAAAAGGCAGGACACAGACTGACATGTAACACTGTTCATAAACTACTTTTGCCTGTCAGCACTGATTGAAATCACAGCAGGAATCCTCATGAAATTACTTTAACTGTCTATCATTTATTTACTTACCTATTTGTCTTTCTGGCTCCTCTTCGAACACACTTGCAGATTGCTCTAATCACAGCTGGGCACATGTGAGCACCCGCTTATAATAATAATAATAATAATAATAATAATAATAATAATTAATAATAATGCATTTTATTTAAAGGCGCCTTTCAAAGCACTCAAGGACACCGCACATAAGAACAACAGTACAACAAACGGGAGACAATTCAGTGCAAATGAGGATAAATAAATAAATAAGATGCAATCACACAGTGCCAGGAGCACTGCGCAGAATTCATATTCCGCAGTCCTCACCATACGGGAAGTCAACCGGGCCGGGTTAGGCAGGGTTGAGCTTCCGGGGTGAGAATAGTGCAATAGAGTGGAAAAAAGAATAGGCAAGAGTGTGTTTATATGATTAGTCTAATACAGAGTAAGCCACTCGGATTAAGTGTGTTATCAGGCGAGATTTGAAAATGGAGACAGTGTCAGAAGTGCGAATGTCTGGTGGGAGAGAGTTCCTGCCTTTATATACTTTCACATTTTCATACATGCACACAGACACGTACAATCACTCCTGATGCTTACTGCTTCTGCTGTGATATAAACTGGCACTGATCCAATAATCTCGGAGGCAAGAAACCGGTTAATCTTAAACTGTAATGTTGCTAATCGGCTAATTAATAACCTGTGAAGCTGTAATGGAGTCAAGTCTTTGAGTGCCTTTAATTCATCTTTAAGCAGGCTTAATATCCAGTAAAATTCTGTGCATTCAAGATGCTTCATGTTGGTGGACTGTATGAGGGCTCCCTCTGCTGGATTTAAAGGGATCAGACCGTTTGATGGGGGCAGTGGTCATACGGGCAAAATTATAATGGAAAACAGTTCATCATAGAATAATTCATTATTAAATAAAAAAATGTCCAGTACTTCCCAGCAGCATACAACAATAATTCCTAATCATTTAATCGATTTGATTACTATGACCCAGATCTGCAGAAGCGGCAGAAAATAGTTGATTGAATTAACCAGTTAAAAAAATGTATCCATTTAAATTCTGGCCAAAATCGACACTAGAGAAGATGAGCTCTCCAGTGACTGTGGCTGCAGTAGTGACTGTTTTTAGCTACAGGTCTGATGGTGCTCACTGTTGAAACTATTCCTTTTTAAGTTCATGGGTGTGTGACATCTCCTGGATATTTAAGGTCTTTTAAATCCAAAAACTTTTTCTTGAATCTATAAATCAAATACTTCAATTGAGACTTTTGAATACCTTCACCAGCCTGTTTGAAATATACTGCCAGAGCAACGGCAGAATCACAGCTGTGAGGTTTTCATAAAATGCTCCTGAGATTTTGCACAAAAACAGCTTAAAATGAAATGAATAAACTGTGCATGTACAGACCAGACACTGGAGCTGGTGTTGGTCAAGTGTTATGGTAGCTGAAAGTCAAAAACTGTGTTAAAAACTTTTTTGCGTTCTGTAACTTCTCGAACAGCATGGACAGATTATGATTGGAACATATCAGGGTGTTGACAGGTATCAGACACTTACGAGTTAATGCTTCGTAAGATCTTTCTCTTTGGATAAATGCTCTGTTTCTTATTGAAGCAGTACAAGTAAGTACACAGAAGTATCTAGTCTGATGTATGCTGGAGCAACTATGACCTTGGGTAAATGTTTGTGGCAATTAAGACCATAAAAATCCAATTATAAGACTGTTTAAAGGTCTAATTTTTAAGCTGGTTGATTGCTGAGTCTCATTCTCAACTCATCAAAGACGCTAGTGGACGCTCTCACCCACCAACCCTATCAGTCCATCAGCTACAGCATCTCACAAGTTGGACCTTTAATGACTTTCACTGGCTAATATTTTTTGAAAATAAAACTTTTTAAGGACATGCAGACACCCTACATATTCCACACTATATACTACTGATTGGACTGATCTAATGAATGTGAACATGGTGTATTTGCTTCTTGTAGTCTTGAGAAGCCCAAAAGACAATTTAAGAACTATATCTGACAAGAAAACCAAGGCTAATCTGTGTGTTTTGTGTGAGTTTGATAAGCGGTAAACAGAAAATGTTTCTTTCCGGCCAGGCGAACAGAACAGAAAGTGACTGAATGAGACAGATATCAAAAAAATGCACACAACTCCACAAAGGGCTCTGTAGGCTACAAATGTCGTTTTTATTATTACTTTAAATAATGTCTAAATAAAGGGACTAAAGACATGCTCGAGTGACTTTTTCCATTATCAAAAATATGGTGTGTGGGGTGATGTTTGCAGCAGAAATCTATCCAGGGAGGGAAGCGTGCATCACGAGGTGAGACCGTTGAAGACTGAACTTTGAAATGAGTCCCACCATCACCACGGACGGTGTCGGCTGTCAAAAAGGGGGGCAGTGATTTGTTTTTACCGACCAAATGTCACATTCAGAAGAAAAGAAAAAAATGTTATTTTTCATATATAAAAACTGAAAGACCTGGATACATTTCTACTTTTCCACATGTTTTTACTACAGAAATGAAAAAGAAATGACATAAAGGAACACACAAAGGGGGGAAAACAGCTATTTTTATAATCAACTCCCTTTGGTAAAAACTGTAATAAATGGTCTTGCATTTGTCTTTTTCATATACATACTAACTTTAGCCATGTATCACTAAAGTCCACAGTAAGCTTGGAAAGTATTACTAGCACAACAACACAGATCTGTCATAAAAAGTCTGAGACTATATACAGTGTATTTACAATGTGAGCGGCATGTGGACAGTCCTCCCAGAATGAGACGAGTGTGTGTGTGATTGTGTGTGTGTGTGTGTGTGTGTGTGTACAAGCTGGTGTATTGGCAGAGGGCAGTTTAAAAAGGTTGACTTCCAGGGCGGCGAGGATCATTTGTGTTAATAGAACTATATATAATATATATACACAACACATACACTGGAATACATGTCAGTATCTGACATTCACAAGCTATACAATTTTACAGTCTGAGACCAAACAGTGTTGTGAGGCTAGTTTTTTTTCTTCTTCTTCTTCTTTTCTATTTTTTTACATAAATGCAACAGTGCTTTTTGATGTTAACCCGACAATACTGTTTAGGGCTCAGGCACAGTTTCTAATAATGCTGCCATGTGTTTTAAAAAAAAGGAAATGTGACCCTCTTTCCGTCTAGTGACAGGTAAGTAAATTGTGATTCGGCCTCAACGCAGGAATGTCTGAACCAGATCTCTCAGACTTTTGTTGTGCTCCCTCCAAACCTTCAAATCTGGGAAACAAAACTTCTGAAACGACATTTTCCTCTTCCTGAATAAGTGCACTTGTCCACCATACTGTTCTCCATGGATTCGGTAGAATAACACTATCGTAAAGAAATCCCTGTACGCTTGATGGAGCTCTGACTCTGATGGCTTCAGGCGAAATGGTCAGTCAAAAAGCTAAACCGAAGCTCAGTCATTGATAAAGTACAAAAAGCACCACTCTATCTCTTTCAGGCTCACTGTTTACGTCGCTAAGCTCTGTCGAAAAAGGATCGGGGAAGTTTGAGAAGTGGCTCTGAGTGCTGGTAAGAGCTCAGGTCTGCGACGACTGGATCATGACGATTCCTAAGTTTTGGCACCGAAGGCCCTGTGAAAAAAATGGGCCCAGCTAAAAACGCTGGTAAAATCAGTAATCCTGCCGCCCCGGGTGCAACAGACACGGTAGCTAGCTTAATTGTGCTCCCATGTCGGCCTTAAAAACACATTAATAAGCCCTCGTCCCTACCTCTACTCCTGACCTGTTTGACTTCAAACCAAACACCCCCAGAATTCAGTCTCTCTCTTTTGTTTCTCTGCAGCTACGGCGCCTTGCTGGGCGAGCCGTATTTGACTCGGTACTTGTTGATGTTCATGAAGTGAAGGATTTCTGGCTGGCGGCTAGTGGTGCAGGGTAATAGGCCGTCTCGCCCTTCGCCCATCAGCCACTTGTTGGTCTCGGCATTCATGTCGCGGGTGACGTGCTCCTTGACCCACTCATCCACCCAGGCCTGGAAGCGGTTGTGCAGCCGTGTGCTCACCCTCTCGTGTGACTGAAGAAAAACACATGGGTGTTATGTGACTCTTAATTGACTAGAGATGATTAATACATGAAAGAAAAAATCTTGAATCCACACTGAATCCACAAACTAAACCAGTGAACTGAATCATCAGTGACAACGACTAATGTCTGAGCTTCTTGCATCAGAGCTCCCATCAAGTGAAAGCCCTAAACATTATGTTCTTTCCCTCTTTGTGGCTATTAGTGTCATGAAAAGGGCTTAAATAGCCCTGATTTGTACCGAACTGAAAGGAATTGTTTGCACATTTAAACCACTTTTTTGTTGAAAATTAGATGAAAAGAAATGTGTTTATCTCATATCTGTACATCTTGAACAGAGCTGAAAGTGTTTCCCCTTGTTTTCTGTCTTCATGCCAAGCTAAGCTAAGCTAAGCTAAGCTAACTGGCTACTAGGTCAAGACAGATATGATAGCAATGTTTATCCTCCCACTTTTAAATTCTCTGTAGATGTTTTTATTGATTTAACTGTTTTCTAATATCATTGTATTAATATTAATTAAAGGTCAAACTATCTATTAGCATAATCTGTTTATGATAGATTCCTTTATTCCACCAAACATTTTGGCATTTTTAATTTCATTATATTCTTTTTTTATTTGTCACTCGTCAATTCTTGTGTTTACATGTTACTGTATGTTTTAGTGTGTGTGTGTGTGTGTGTGTGTGAGGCCAGCTGTTCAAACTTTAATTAAGTTGTCTGAATCTAACTCCAAGAAAACAAATTGCCAAGGAAACAAATACATGTATATAATAAAATACACTAAGCTTTCTGAGTTTTTTGCATTAGAGCTCCCCTCAGTGGTAACTTGGAGCAACAACATTCAACTGACAGTATTTTAGGTCCCTCTACAGGACTACTGGTCCTATAAACAGTTTGTACTGAACTTGAAGGAAGAATATGCTTAAATCGTTTACTTGTTGAAAATCAGTTCCAAGTCACTTGCTCATCTCTAGCTTCATCCAAAAGGCCACGTTTGGATGAAGCTAGAGATGGCCATTTCTCATGTCTTCAGGCTGTATGCTAAGCTAAGCTAACCAGCCAAATGTCCCAACTACATATTTTCCAAACAGATATAAAAGTGCCATAAATCTTCTCATCCATCTCTTGGCAATCCATGTAGTTCCCACCTGTCAACTTTAAGTAAACCCAACAGGCTGAACTGAAGACAGTCAGTGTTTAGTTTTTTCAAACTGTGGAACAACTTGCTGAACCGCTATCAATTATAGTCAAATACTGGATTTTGATTTATGGTTTTTCCGACATGTTCGAAAAATATAAAATTACTTCTCCATATCTTCAAATCTGCAGAACAAAATACGGCGCGAAAGTTTTAACAAAGGCCATCTCACACCTTCAGTCACTCAGAGATATAACCTCAACATTCAAGAAATCTTTTTGGCAAAGTGCAGAGTATGTCATTAGGAGGCCAGGTGATAATAGTAGAAGGAAAAGACGGTGAATACCTGGTGAGCTCGCAGCAGGGCAGTGCGTCGGTACATGTAATCCTCAGACTTAAAGACGTAGACCATCTTGTACGAGTTGAGTTTGAACATGCACTCCATTTTCTCCTTTTCCAGGGATTTCTTGCCTCCCTCACAGGCCTCCTTGTCCAGCTGCTCTCGGCCCTTCTGGTACTTCCTGATCCGTCTCAGATTTCTGGTTACAAGAGCAAAGATGAACATGATGTGAGAGAACAGAATCATATAGAATCGGAAAGCTTACTGAACAAGATACTCTTAAAAGAAACCATGCCCATTAACGTTACTCTGTTTATTCTGAGCAAAAGGAAGTGGATTACATTCACATATTAGGAAAAACAAATGTGACAGCTCACCTGGGAAGAAAAACTGGCTTCTGGGCGAGATGCTCCCTCAGCTCAGGTGTGGTGGAATCTGGGTTTAAGTAGCGACCGACGTAATCAGACCAACGCTGTGAACACAGAAAACAATTTCAAAAGCAAAATTTATGATAGATTCTTCAGATGTTTGAAAGGTTTTTCCGGACTTCTGGAAATGTGTTGTATTTTATACAAGTGATTTTATCCCAGACTTGTTGCCGCACTAGTAAATTTACTCAAACCACAAAAAAATATTGGTTTGCCTGACTTTTTATTATGGTTGATGCTAATTAATACCTTTTCTAGCTACTCTAGGTTTATCAATGTGACAGCAACTCATGGTAACAAGCCAATACTGTATTACATATTACATGTGTGCAATAAATGCATCTTTAATTTTTGAATTAATTCATAGGTGTGATCTGCAAAGTACAAAAAAGTAGGAAAATACACGGCTCCACTATGTCTCTCTTCAAAAGAAAATTTTGAAAAATAACCCTTTAAATGGTGACTACTGGTGAGATTTTTTATTTTTTTTTAATTCATTTACAGAATCAGAAACTAAGACATGACACAAAATAGTGTAGAAGCTGACATTGCTGCTTGAAAATATGTTAACCTCTTGAGCATTAGATAACTTTTTACCATTATTTTCTTCATTATTATAGATTTTTATGGAAACAGAATCTGTTTCAGAAGTCAGTGGGTCACTTGACATGAAAATTATTGAGAAAAAATATATAATTTCTGCATATTAATATTCATATAAAATAGAGGAAGCACTAAAATACAATAACGATAGCTGTGTCTCATTCGTCCACTTTACGAATACAATGTGCTGCTGAATTGGAGTCACTGGGTCACAAAACATGGGAGATTGGAAAAAAAATGCAATTATTTTGTATTAATATATTTATGCTAAATAATTCAATGAAGGTCCCTAAATCAGTCTCCAGTCATTCAGCGAGGCTCTGGGACGTGAGCTGACCGTCCTCCTGCTGCTGACGCTGGGTGAACCTCAGTAAAGTCTCGGCTGGACCCGAGTGAATATCCGCTGAATATCCAACCAGAAACTTCACCCCGGTCCGCCTGTTGCAGCCTTTGAATAGGATGACGAGGACTTCAGTCACTCAACTTAAACGGTGACTTGTAGAAATTAAACAAATAGCAGTAATGACAATAATAATCAATTTCAAGATAACTTAGGGTGCAACTTAAATTCGCCATTCGCCCGTGTTATTAAACATACAGAAATCATGTCTTTTTTTTTCTTGCAGCGGTAGCACTGAAAATCAGGCAGCAGAATGCATATAGGAGAAACACTGACACATCAGATAACCTTCTGCAACGATTGCAGGCTCTTTGGTGGAGCTCTTCTTTCAATGAAGTTCTGTCGTGACAAATGAATGGACTACTTGCAGAGTGACATGAAGACAAAAAATAAAAAAAACGGATTTGCATGATTTACGAGAGCCTCATTTTCAGGTCGGAAAATCCGGATTTATCCCGAAGAATCACACCCTTGATTAATTACAGGTTTTAAACCATCAGCCAACCAAAAAATGGTTTTTGCCATGTTCCCGCGTATATGATGTCAAAATCACAAAGTTGTGTACCAAAAGTTTCCGAATTGTTGTTCTGACTTGAGTCAGAAACTAATATTTCCAATTACTCTGACATCACACGAATGCACCATCGACCTTACTAGTACTTCCACTCCAGGTGGAACAGTGGACCCTCTTATTGGTAGAGTTGCAAAGATTAATCAATTAGTCACCTAACTATTAAATTCATCACCAAAAATTTTAATAAACTTTTTTGAATGGTTTTATTAAGACACTGAAAAGGGCTGATGTCTTGTATTTATTTCTGTGACTTGAATTCAAGTTATTTTCAGGCGTTCATCCAAACTCCCCACACCCAAAACTTTCGCAATTACATTATTTGTGTGGGTTTAACAGATTCTTACCTCTGCCTCCATCGGCTCGTCTGAGTTCTCCTCCTCCGTGTCGAGCAGCTCCACTGTGAGCTGAACCTGCCCTCTGTTCCTCACAAACATCACCTGACAAAGTGACAGACAGACAACAAATAATTCATTGTGAGAAAGATTTAAAAAGCAAGGACGTCCTCAGGGTTCAGAGGGTGAAAATCCCATTTGAATCCAGGATCTTTTGTTGCCCTCTTTTACCGTTATTTGACTCATTATTCTTCCAAATGTAAAAATAAGTTGGCAAACATGTATTTTGTGGAACAGCTCTTACTTCACTTTCCTCTTGAGTAAAGTTCATATCTGACAACAACTGAAATTGTTTTCAAAATAATAATTTCTTCTTCTTCACGAAACTGGATATTATTGAATGATGCGATCAGGTGTTTTTTTTTGCTTGAGGGTGACAGGTGGCTACTCTACACATTGCAGAAAGCACAATACAAGGCTGATTTGAACACTTTTAGTCTCTTTATGGATGAGGAAAAGGATCTGACTCTGGTAAGTGCAGCTTTCTCTCCTGTTCACAGCACTGCTTCCATTTCACTCATTATTTGTTAGAAAGTGGAGATGCGTCGAGAAGATGTATTGGTTGTGAACACACCCGAGAACAGAATTGTCTCAGTCGGTAAGGGTGGGATGTTTCTCTCTGCAGCATATACATTTCCATATCTTGCTTAATAAGAGTTGCTGCTCTTGCTGACATGGTCTCATTAATTTTTTGGATATAGAAGACCCTCATTTAATTATGCTTTGGTCTCGTCTTATTTTTTTGGGTGAAAAACAAGAAAGGTTTTTGAAAAAAATTCAAATAAATTAAGATTTATTCAATTAAATTTTTTGCCGATATCGCCTGGCCCTACCTTGAAGCAGTTCTCATCAGACATGAGCTGCTCGGCTTTCCGCTGGTAAATGGCCTCTGCAGAGCTCCGCGAAGTCTGGGTGGACATGGTTCCTCCACTGGCGCCGTTTGTGCTCTCTGAGAGGTAGAGGTCCGTTACCCGGACGCAGATCTCATCACTCACAATGTGCTGAAGCTGGATGGAGAGAAAGAATTGTGATAGAGTGGAAAACAATTATCTAAAATTGTCAGAATTACTGAATCACTGTACGAGCGAAGGCTTAATATGACTGCCGGAAAGCTGAAGGTGTGTGAGCGAACAGAACAGATGCTCACCTGCCGTACGATGCTTTGGATGAGTTTGTCCATGGTGAAGGCGGTGTAAGCGTGAATGGTGAACATTTCCCTCAGCGAGTCCTCGTACTGAGAGGCCTCCATGTTTCCATCCAGCAGGTTCCTCACCATCTCCAAGAAGGCTGAGTAGTAATCTTCCACCTCAATGTCCACTAGAAAGAGGAAAGATGATCAAACATCAGACAGGATGAATGGATCGGCACATAAAATAGGCACTGGAGGCATTTTGATATGTTCTGTTATACTGTCCATTGCAATCAGCTACAACAGAGTTCTAAGAGCTTTTTAAGAGTAAAATTCAGGGAGTTTTTAAGCACTTTCCAGGTACTCTTGAAACTTTTATAACTACATCTAAATGGTTATGATGAATTTATATAGCAAAATTTTAATTGTTTCACCAGTAGCTCATATTAAGTTGAAGTTCTCATTTTGATCATGATTATTTGGAGATAAAGCAGTATGACAATTGGAATATCAAATTTCAATATTAAAAGATTTTTGGTTTACATGAACAACTGTGTAGATGATCTAGCAGTTTTTGAAGGCTTATTTTCAAATTCAACTATATTCCTTACTTTCAAGACTTTGTTACGACCCTGCTACAAACATTATTTAATTTGAGCCATCTGTGAGGAGGCAGGAATGTGGACCAACCCTCAAAGGAAACAAAAGTTTTATGCTCCATCCATAAATATAAGTGTATTTCTGATCTTGAAAGCATAACGCTTTAATGATCAGCTAGCAAACAGTCTTTAGACAGACTCTGCTACAAACATTTAAAAAAATACTTTTCTATATGAAAAAGTTCATATGTCAGAGAGCAGGAATTTGGCCTTACAGTCAATGGAAACAGTCCCATCCTCAATGAGATACACATCAAAATACAGTCTGGTTAATTAACAACATAGAAAACGCATGCGAGTGGATCTTGTTTAACTCACTGGGCTCCTTCAGTCTCAGCTGGATGGCTGGATTATCGTTCTTCTCCTTCTTCATTCCCAGGACCTCCCTCTCCCAGTCTCGTTCTCTGCCCTCCTCCTCGATCTGCCGCTCTGCCTGGCCGTACAGCCGCAGCAGACGAGAGCACAACGTCTGGTGAAGCCGCAGGAAGATGTACCAGTTGTTGTTGACGTAGAAGAGGTTGTATGCATCGTCGCAGCCACGCAGCTTCTGCGCCGCCGTGTTGCTGAACAGAAGCTTGGACTTGGAGGGGCTACCGCTGCCGGGGACGCCGTTGTGTTTTTTGGAAGCGCCGTCCTCCAGATCCATCTCCTCTTCCTCCTCCTCCTCTTCCACATCGGAGAGCTCGCCCCGCTGAGAGAACAACATGTCGGGGATGAAGTGGTAGATGATCTGCTTGATCTTGTATTTGTCCTCCTTCTGAATGCTGGTCTGCCGCTTGACGTGGTGGATGATGAGCGCTGCAGCGTCCTCAAGGATCTGGCTGTCCTCATATGAAAGCGTTAGGTGGGGGCCTGTGGGTGGAATGGCATTCTCCTCGGAGGCCTGCTCCTGGCGCTGCAGAGCAAGAACAATTCAAAGTCAGCGTTTTGAAGCACAGAAATGGAGGGTGTGGTTCTACAGTTCCTGTTTATTCCATATTTCATGTTAATGCTGGCAGTTTACTAAGGTGTAGAAGAAAGACACTTACCTCATCATAAATG
This sequence comes from Sparus aurata, assembly GCF_900880675.1. NCBI lineage: Eukaryota > Metazoa > Chordata > Actinopteri > Spariformes > Sparidae > Sparus > Sparus aurata. Next base: position 19,844,761 of record NC_044194.1, on the reverse strand, counting down.
CTTTCAATTTCATTCAGCAGCGACTTGGATCGAAGCACTTTGGTGTCATTCTGTTTGAAGTTGATGCCTTGATGGTCAAGAGACTTGAGGTAATACTTCTCGTTCTGCTCCCTCCAGATCTTGTTGAAGCCTCGTTGGGCTTCCCGCCACTCTTCCTCCTTGGTCTTTAACCTGGTTAGAAAACAAAATCAGGTTAAGTGCACAACACAATAAAACAAAACACAGCCATCTGCTGCAATTTGATGCATTTGAGGCAGAAGAACCAAACTGAAAAACTGGCTTGTTTACAAATCCTTTTGTAGAAATGGAGAATGTAGTCTATAAAAGCACATTTAAATCTCAGGAGCCATTTTTAAAACCACCACTCCACCATGATATTGGCTTTTCCTCCCCTGTGTGGATTAGTGGGTTTATAAGCTGTGGCTCATAACCTCAGTTTGGGCCCAAAAGAAGCTGGTGTGCACACATTAACTGCACTCTGTAAACACAGTTGTGTTTTAGCTTATGTGCACCTTACGGATTCTTTGCCACGCTATTAAAACTACATGATCAAACCCGAAACCCTCATATATCAGCAAATTTTAAGGAAATAAACACGTGAGAGGTAACAGATGACAACATGACCGACCTCTTTAACACGATGGGGACAGAAACAGCAGGGTTTTTCTTCAGGCCATCGATGATGTCGGGCGCCTTGTCTCCGTATATCCTCTGGATGGCCTTGCGGTGCACAACTTCCGAGGAGCCACCCAGCGTGTTGTCCAAACGGAATTTGGCCTGCTCCTCTGCAGACATGCGGGACAACTTCCGCTGTACCGCCTCGAGCACTCTGATGGTAGCCAGGTTGGTCTCCAGCACTACATCCAACTGTAGGCAAGAAAACATAGCTGTTTTAATATCCACTGCTGTATGTGCACAGCCTATAATTATAATCAAAAAGCTCATAATGTGATTTTTTAATAACCTTATCTACAGTTTGCAGCTCACCACTTACTGACTTCATTACAAAAAGCAGGAGGAGAGGAAAATGCAAAATCTATTGAAATAAATTAATTTTAACAGACAAATCGTAAATCTTTAATCTTCCTTCTCACCTCAAAGCGTTCATCCTCACACCTGTAGATATGTTCCTCGTACTGAGTCTTCTTCGAGCTGACAAAGGTGGAGTCCTCAGACCAGGAGGGGAAGGAGACCCAGGTGTCATTTAAGACCTGGACATCACAGGGAAAAAACACTGTCATCTTTAAGTTCCACACACTTATCAATGTGAGAAACGATTGCTGGTAGTTTAATGCACTTATTGATAGAATAAAATGATTCAACAAGTATTCTACTCCAACTATCATTCTCACGTAACATCCGTCTCAGGATGTGCCCCAATACAATTTTTTTTTTCTTTATAGTATATCTCATCTGTGCTGCATGAAGCATTCCCATGTATATGTTTGTCAGTTTCAGTAACCACACAATTAATCATAGAGTTTATACAAAAACTTCACTGATTGCACACAAATGATTTTAAATCCTTTTGATATCTTCTCTTAAGTTTAGTTTCTCTCACATCATTCCAAATCTTACCTCTTTACAAAGTGGAGTTCTGCCAGTGCACTTGGGTTGTTGGTAGCTTTTGGGCAGAGCTCTGTAACTGGAGCCTAGCCTCTTACAGGAAGCATAATCAATCTCCATGGCGATGCCTTCGGTGGCCCGTTCCTTGGGGTATGTTTCAATGTGGGACATTTCCCGATATCCCAGGAAGTTTTTAAACCAGTTGAACAGCTCAGGGAATTTTCTGTATAACATAATTAAGTGATAGTCATATGTATGAAATATACACTGTACTGTGAAGAAGAAAATCAACACTTAGGTCATTTGCCAGGTGAGATGACTGAGCACTCACCCTAAAAAGGGCAGCACCAGCTGCACGAGTTCGGCCCTGGAGATCACCTCCTGATTAAAGATGAATAGACATCGCAAGAAGTTGTCGTAGGCCTCTGCACTTCGCAAGGCTTTGCGCACCTGTGGTGAGAAATAAAGGTAAATGGGACAGTAGGTGATGGAGCTGAGTGGGGAATCTGGAGCTACATAAAATTACCAAAGTAGTTCAGCATTTCTCAGCATCTTTAGACAATTAAAAGTCAATCTTAACTATTTCAATATTTTCACGTCGACTTCTTATGTTCTTTAAAGGAACACATATTTTATAGAACAATATTACAACAGTATTACTGTCATTATTGGGGCATTCTTGATAATATAACTTAAAGCATGAGTCTCTGTCTTGCTCACACCCTTTTATGTACTGACTGTCTGCTTCTCACATAAGCAAAAAGATGAAACGCAGACAACTATAACCTCACCTTCTCAAAGAACAGTGATTCTGTCCCGACTCCATGCTTGCTGGCCTCTGCCATTGAGGAGTCTTTCAAATTCAGTAACTTGGGCTTCTTCTGTAGCAATACCAAAACAGAAAAGAGAAGACACGGGTACAAAAACTTAAAAAACAACCCAGCAGTGGCAGTCACAAAACAAAGAAATATGAAGGAAAGAGATGCATGTTTGTACCTTGACAGGTGGTGCGGACCCTGGAGTTGGATGACGGCGGATCTGGCAGCCGTTTTGATTGGGCCTCTGTTTGTTGTTGAGCTGCAGCTTTTTGGCGGTGCCGCCGTGGTCGTTTCTTACAGACTCTGCCTTCTCTGCAGTGGTTTTACTTAACAGCTATAGATGACAGTGATCAAAACAACATATTTGAACACGCTATAGTCACCTTCGGATCACAGGAACAGTGGCATTATTCTAGCAGATCTTGAGAAGTTACGAGAATTTTATTTAAAAATGCAACTTAAAGCAACTCTGTTATTCCGTACTTGCACTAAAGCAAGGAAAGGATCCACTTTACATCATGACTTACCACTGAACTGTTGGCGTCAGGGAGAAATTGTCCAAACTCTGACAGGAGGTCCTCTTGGTTCTTGAAGAGTCTCGCCACCTGAGCGTACACCTCCTGCTCCGTTAGAGCGGGTGTGTAGTTCCCACCTGCCTCTTTAGCGTTACGCTGCTCCTTCTGTAGTGGAAGAACACATTTGATTGTCAACTGCAGGGATGAAACCTTGAATAAATATCAGATGTAATACAGTAATCAAAGTCAATTTGGCCATGGTTATGTTACTGAAGGTCAACACTTTCACATCATTTCTTGTTGGCATCTGTGTTAATACAGGAGATTTTTCCATTAATAAAAGCTTGTTTTTCTCTGCTCGTATTTGAAAGTTAATTTCCGTGACAAAACAGACGTCTGTTTCATGTATCAGCTAACGGGCCAAATACGAATAGCAGAAGACTGGCTGACCGGTCTTTGCCTTGGTGTTCGCATTAGCACGCCTGATAGAAAGTGGTGGAAAAATAACACTTATTCTTCTTCAGTGGCTTCAGTAACTTGGACTGCAAGCTCTGTCAATGCTACACTGAGCAGCGGTCAGGTAGTCCCCACCCTGTCCTCTGACCATCCACATCACACACCACACAGCCGACACCATGTCTCCTTAAGTCACTTTAGCTGGGTTCGAGCTGAATTTTAGAGAGAGCTGCAGCTACAGACCTGGTACGTGTGGAGGATCTCCAGGAAGGCTTTGTAGATGTCGGGCTGGCCCTGGAAGCGGTTCTTGATCTTGTTGACATAGTTGATGGCGTGGTTGAACTCCACAGGCTGGTTATTCTGAATTGGTGGCCCAGTGGGGGTTCCGCTGAGTGGCGGGTGGAGCTGCATGGGCGGGGAGCGGGGAGAGGTGTGCGCAGGGATGGACGGATTGCTCTGACTGCTTGGTGTCAGTGCCTGGGGCTGAGGAGGCTGTGAAAGACCACAGCATTGTAGGTTTGAGGGGGTTCTAAGGCAAAAGTTTTTTGTTTGTTGGTATAACTCTGCTGGCATTCTCAGTCTGATTACTCACCTTGCTCATCTTGGCAGGCGTGGGCTGCGTCAGAAGGGGCGGAGCAGTGGTGATTGCAGCAGGCGGTAGCTGGGCCGGATGTTGGGTAGCTGCTCCAGTTATGGGGATATTCTGGACTGAAATGCCATGCGGGGTGATGTGGTGGATCTGACCAGGCGTGGTCACGTTGACCAGATCATTGGTCTGGACCTCGATCTTGTAGCCAGGCGGCAGGAAAGTGTTGAAGCCCATGATGAGGTCGGGGTGACCTTTGAAGAGCTGTGACACTCTGCTGATGACCCCTGGTGTATCAATACTGGGAAAACAGAAACAGAGTAAATTAAAATCTTCCATGCTGTCCTCCTGTTAGACAAATTGGTAATTTGCATAAAAAAACAAAACCAAACAAGCCCTTTCATTACTGCTGCAACAACATGAATGATTACTATCAGCCTGATTTGTTAGTTTGTCAGTCTGTGAAGTTTTGTTGCTGAAGGACAGAAGGTTCAGTTAAGCCCACTGTACATTGTCGAAGCACTGTTGTATCTAAACGTTGCTATTGCACTGTGTCAAACTTTATCAGCACCTGATACATGTAAGTGAAAACACAAATGATCACAGCAAACCAATATTGCAGTCCAACAAAGCTCAAATAAATAGTTTGAATCAATCAGGATGCGTATGTTAGTTACTGTGGGACCATTTATGCAGCTAAACGTTTAGACTCTGGAATTTTCATGTATTTAGATGGGATTGTGGATTGTGGATGCATTTACTTCAGGTAAGATTCTTAACATCAGGTTAAGAATAAATAAATGTATGAATAAATAGATATCTGTTTATAATTTAGTATGATTTTTGGCATCTGTCTCGTATGAACCGTCATTCTGCTATATCAGGGATGTGACTCAGAGTGCATTCAAAAGCTGCCGGCATTGTGTGTCATTAACAGTTTTACCAAAGCAAGAGCAGCTCGCTCCCTTTGAACTTAATAGTTTTGAACAAATGCCAACTTTTGGCTGCCATCTGTGACAAAGATAACAGACGTTCAGCCTCTGCAAACATGGACAGCGAAAATATGACTACTATTTTTTTTCCTACTATTAAAGGACTGCTCTAAACCTTAGGACTTAGGAATCATTGTGGTTAAAATAACATTGTATCTTGCAAATAAAGTCTGACTGCAAGTTGCAAATCATTTCATTTTTAGTATTATTATAATCAGTACTGTACTGTGCAAGTTAGTTGTGCCGTGATCATTGTACAAAGTATGACTGAAAGGGCAAGAACTCATGAAATGCACATTTTGAACTAGAAATGACTTTGGGTGTGCACTCTAATTGCTAACAGTATTCTAAAGTAAAATCAAACAGTGGCCTCACCTCTGAGACTTAAACTCTTTCATTATATCCAGAAAGTCATTGTAGACCTGAGGCTGGTTGCCAAACTGCAGTTTCACTTGGTCCAAGTAGGACAAAGCATCTTCCACCTTTGGGACAGAGAAGGGGAAAGTCAATTTCATCAATCTGTTAATCGGTTTTCCTTTTCGATATTTGGAGTCCTGATTCTGATATAAAAGACCATGCATGGCTAGATACTACTGAAGCTGATTTTCTTGTGATTAGGATCAACTAACCAGAACATTTGTTCAAACTAACAGCAACTGATAAATCAACTAAACATCCAAGGGTCGTAAAATACATAAATTTGCCTAAAACCTCTAATAGTATCTGTATATAATTTCACTAACTTCTTTGGCATGAAAACTGCTTGACTTTGCAGGTTTTTACGAGGGACGGAAAAACAGTAAGAACCTGCCAAAATAAAATGGGCTGACTAACCTTGAGCCTCTGGAACTGCTGGCCTTGTGCAGAGGCTTGAGGAGCAGCTGTATGGCTATGCCCTGACATCACTGAGGGCCCATGGGACTGGACTGCGGGGCTGTGGTGGTGGGACCCACCATGGACGGCTGGGCTTGGAGCATGCCCATGACCGCCACTGTTCTGGGCCACAGTGGGTACCTGGGAAAGCAGACACAATGGTGTGTTGTATAATACTGTAGAAGAGAGAGATCTGATAGCTAGCAGTATGATCGTGTCATAAAAGAAAGAACCATTTAACCCCATACGTTGAGCGTAAAGATGGCTCACAGAAAGAAAAAAACGGACAGGTGTTAAAATGACAGCCTGAGTTACGGGCGACAGGTGATTTTAAACTGCTGTGTTTGATCTAGTTTCAACTCCAAAACACAGTGAGCTTTGAGGACAAGCGGAGCTTACCTGGTATCCCTGGGGGACGGAGTACTGGACGCCTGCTGTGGGCTGCATGTTGTCAGACACGGCCTCATACACAGCTGGGGCTGGAGCAGGGGCCAGGACACGATGCTGGAAAGCCTCGGCGTTGCCAGCGAGGCGCCGCTGCTGGGACGCAAAAACCGTTTCCTGATCCTCCAGTCGCCGCTTCATTATGAACTCATACTCGTAAGAGCTGAGAGACCTGGGGATACAGAGCATATGGACCTTATTTCACACTGGCAGATCTTTGTCAAGTTATCAGAAAACATTAAATCATTCTCCTGATTTCATTCAATAATTTGCTGGGGAACATATGGCAATAATTTCTTTCCCCTCAGCTGTGAATTTATGGATACAAACAGTGCCAGCTATCCACTTCTGTTGTTTGGCGTAGGAGGAAAATCATACATGCGTTCTGACCATATAGCCAATGAAACATCTAATGCTTTTAGCGGCACAAAGGCGCCAGAGGGTTTACAGAGGTCAACTGCTTATATTGACTCACTAACCTCTGATAGCGCATGTCAGTTTCAGTCTGTGCTATACGTATGGATGTTATTTCTCTTTTGGTAACTACGCAGGGTAAGATACTGATGGAAGCCTTGTTTGATCACAGTTTTAGATGAACGTGCTGATGTCTCAGTGTGGAACAGAGCCTGGCCGATTCTCAATTTTTGGAGTTGCAGATACTTAATTGAAAAACCAAAAAATTCCGATGTCAATAAATGGGCCGATATGCACATTTTTTTGCATTACACCTATAATGTGGTTATCTTGTTAACTTCTGATAAAGATATGTGACAAAGTCAGGATATTTTACAGTTTAACAATAAAGTTTATTGTCCAAAATGACATCAATGCACTGAACCAGGGACCTTTGCTGGAATTAAAGACTTTAACTATATCAGTTGGGCTCTACTGCGAAAATTGAGGCACTTGTGTGTACAAACAGATTGGAGAGGCAATATACGAGACAGAGCACAACCATGTACATTCTTGTTTTTATCAGTACAGTCTCTGCAGTTTTATTTTGTTAATTTTTGTGTGACTAATGTCTTTCTTTGGGAAATAATGTTCAATTTAATGTGCTAAAAGTAAGGCGGACAAACAGAGATGGGATTGTTGCCTTTCATACATTTCACCCTCCTGGTTATAGGATTGCAACAGCATGAGATTAATTATTATTATTACTATTAGTTACAATAGCTCTTAAAAGAATAAAAAAGATTGATTTTTGGGTTGAGAAAATGCCCAAATATGATAGAATTCAATGTCATATTTCAATGTACAAGGTATATTAGTTATCAATTTCCTTTCCATCTATATGACGCATACTGAAGGCAATATATAGCTGCAACCCTACCTCGTTCAGTTTTTTCATTCACAAGATTTTTGTTATGCTTAAAGGGGCACTGCGATGGTTTGGAGAAGGAATTCAAACTGAAATTTGAATATTTAGGTAATAATATGAACTCTAATTATTAATATTCCTTATATTTTTTTCATATCTGAATAAACAAGCTTCCCTCTGGGGAGAATAAGGTTCCCAGGACACTGTTTGAAGCTACAAAGGTGGCAGGGTCCGCCAAATATTAACAAAATAAAGCGGTCCTTTAAGGTCAGTTTGTTTATTCAGTCATGATAACAAAGAGAGTTTGTTTATTGGGGCATAAAACAACATAATCAGTCCATGAAGATCTGTCTTCTGGTTAAAATCCCCATAGTGCATATTTAAAGTTGAATCTTATCTCGACTATTCTGAACAACATAATTTAGAAAATCTCTTGTGTACATCCTTCTAAAAAAAGTTTGGGAGTTTATAGGAAACAGAATGGGGGCATCCTGCACAATGCTGCTCTGCACTACTGTAAAAAACGCTGCCATCTTTGTGTATCTATGCCTTTCTAATAACGTCAGTGAGGTGATGCGATGAGTCAACGCGAGGCACATCTTGATGCATCTGAATGTTAACATGTTCTCAATGTAAAACTCGCTGTCTCCGTAGCCAATGAAATACAGACAGCCTACGTCACCGATGCAACAAACAGGTGCTGTGGGAACGTGGGAGTCGGTCTGCCATTCACAACTTCCTCAAGACAGCAACAACTCCTAATCGTCTGAATGAATGGAAAAACAAAGCTCGAAACTCGTCGAGAGGGAGAATAAATGACGTTTCAAACCAAAATATCTGGCAAAAAAGTGGCACGACGGCTGTCAAAACTGAAGTGCCCGTGTGCTAGTGTCGCTCGGTGTTCCGACAGCGGAGCACTACCGAGCCGTTCACCAACAAAATCCTCCGCCAAAGAAAGCGAGGCTGCAGTATCTATAGATAGCTCAACTTCACTTTGTGTAGTAACATTATGGCCACGCAATACAGGCAAATACGGTGATGTCTGCTACACGTTAACAGCCGTTAGCCGACAACAGCGATTCACCATCCCCTTTATGGCCTGGCAACGCAAGCACCGACCTCGAGTTACAGCACGACGCTTTCACCCCACGCCCGCCATTTAGAGCGTGGCGCAGGAGTGCTGCAAATTACACTCCATTTCAAGCAGGTAAGCATGAAAAGTAGCTGACTTGCCAGCCGTCTGAATGGACACCCATTTTTAAAGTATACCAATACGTTTTTTTTTCTATTATACACGCCGAGAACTTGTTCTGTCGTCAGGGGCTGTGAGCTGCCAGTTAGCTGCTAGCTAATGTAAACAACATGAGTAGCCCGACACCGAGCACCGTCCGGGGCTAGCAGGGAAGCACATGCAGCTAACCATTAGCGATGTGGTTCGCTGTGGCAGAAACAGGCTTTATGAAGCATGCATTAGCTATCGATTTATTAGAGTACCCGTATCAGGTCTAGTTACGAGTGACTGCCATGCAAAGACACGTCGATTTCCCGTGCGGTTTACTTAAAACGTCTGCTAACGGCAGGTAGGTAGCTAGCTGTGTTAGCTTGCTGAATGAATTCAGCTGAACTCACCCCTCTCCTAAAGACCAAGCAGAAGATCCCAGTGATGATTTGATAATCCGTTAACTGTGTGTAATACGCTACACTCCTGACTGGGGAAGGTACCAACGTAACGTATGTGCTAAAAGCAACTTATCAGTGGCGTGCGAATTAAAATAAACAATTCAGGCTGTTGGCTGCAAAGTGAAAATCTCCCCCCGAGCGAGGAAAACAATCTCCGTTCGGTTAGCTGTGGAGGGAGGCGTGGTTTTCAGATATAGCCCCGCCCATTCGATTTGCTATTTGTCGGTTAGTTCAGAGGGCCCACGGAAGGGCGGAGCGACGGATCTGGATTGGAAATTCGAGCTGTCAATCAAGGCTTCATCGCGCAGCAACCAAGCACGCCCATTTTGAGTTGAAGCGCGACAATGCCAGCAGAGAGGAGTCCCGCTTCTAACACGGTATGTGTGGACACTGGTGAACTGTTATTGTGGTGTAATGTGAGTGCGTTGAAGAATTGACATTCCAGGACTGTAATGCCTGCATAACAACATTTCTTCACAACTGAAACATATTGGAGAGAGACTTTTTTTGTGTTTCTGTCATAACGATAGAAAAACGTTGGATTGTGTTTGTTGAGCAACAGTGTATGAATCATTAATTTATCAAAACTTTATTGGAAAAGTACTCTTTGTGCCTCTTCCCCAGCCTTTTACATATAATGACAGCAGTGACTGCTAATAATTGCAGTCATGCATCTGTTATCATTGTGTTCTACTTTAACAGAGAAGCTGTTAACATACATATCTGTTTATCTCTGTTTACTCAATAATGAATACTGAATAAATACTGTCTACTTGCAAAACCATCCACAACTGTGCTTTTTGTGTCTCCCTATATTTTCATGTCTGAAGTAACATTATGGGAGAGCTTTCAACAAAAATGTACTGCTGGGCCCAGTTCCCTTCAAGTTTCCATTAAGTACAATGTGCACATTACTTGGCAGCTTCATGATATTCTGCACAAAGACCCCCAAAACAGTTACTCTTAAACTGAAATATCACGTAGCCCTAAGTTTTCTGCATGACTGTTACTGGGGCAATTTGAGGAAATACAATTTAATAAAGTAAAAATGGTAATTCAGATATTACAACTATATTTTAACACAGTGCTTCTCTATAGTGTTTCTGAACTATCACTTAAGTGGCAGTTGTCAACTTTGTCTGGTTGTTGATCCAGCTTTGTGTATATTAAATACATGCATATAGCATACTGTATAGAAATTCACTTTCTAGTGACTTTCAACACTCCAACAAAGCATTTTGCCATACTAATACGTTGCATTAAAGGACCACTATGTAGTTTTGGAGGAGAAATTCAAACTCTGAATTTTGATATTTACAATATTAATGAGGTAATAATACAAACTCAAATATTTTTTTCCCTATAACTGAACAAACAAACTGTTCTCAGAGGAAAATAAAGTCCCCAGAACATCGTTAGAGCTAGAAAGGTGGCAGGGTCTGCCACATATAAACAAAGTAAAACAGTATCAAACTGTGCTGTCCTTTAAGG